>NW_016107320.1:9017638-9071157 GCF_001604975.1 Cebus imitator
GAGGTAGAGTCTTGCTCTTTTGCCCAGGCTGGAGTGCAGTGGCACGATCTTGGCTCATTGCAACCACTGCCACCCAGGTTCAAGGCATTCTCCTGCCTCAGCCCCCCAAGTAGCCGGGATTACAGGCATGCAGCAACATGCCCAGCTAATTTTGTATTCTTAGTAAAGACAGGATTTCACCATGTTGGTCAGGCTGGTCTGGAACTCCTGACCTCAGGTGATCCACCCACCTTGGCCTCCCAAAGTGCTGGGATTACAGGCATGAGCCACTCTGCCTGGCCTCAGTTGCCTTTTGAAACCTACCACAGAGAGGAAGATGTGTTCTTCTTGAGGTATAGGACTCAACACAGGGGCAAAGTAAATGACTACAGGACTGAGTGAGTAATTAAAGAATGAGGAAAGTGAGGAATAATATTTTTTAAAAATCAGCATGCAGCAGGGACCAGGGCCAGCTGGAAGCCACATGCATTCTGTCTGTCTAAAGGGAGCTGCTTTTTCTCAGCTCCAGCAAATAGTTGCCCAGAGGTAAACAAGCCCAATGTTGCCAGATCTGATATTTTTTTAAAGAGAAAGTAAAAAAAAATTTTTTTAAATAAATTTATATTTTTTCCTTTTTTTGGAAGCAAATTAACTTTTTTTTTACTCACCAAAGGGCCAAGATTGTGGGGGCTAAATCAAACACCACTCTGGGCTGCTAATATGCAGCTTCTAAAAGGAGAAAGGGTGTGAGTCCTCAGGTTGAACAGCATTCTTACGTCAGTTCCCTGCTGCCTGTCTAAGCCTGTGAACCTGGGATACTTGCCCTTCTAAGTCTCAGATGCCTCCTATGCACAAGAGCTAAACAATGATAGTTTTGTTGCAGAGGATTATAATGTTTACTAATAATATATGTAAAGTAGCATCTATTTTATTAAGAAAAGACTCTCATATTGGAGGCAGCTTAGAGGCAGAGCTGTGGAGCCTGGAATCAACACCTGCCTTGGCCTCCCAATGTGCTGGGATTATAGGCGTGATCCATTCCACCTGGCCGGATTTCATAATTTTCTTATTTTCTTTATGGATTTTGGGATCTCTATTAACCTTGATTTGAAACACATATTACTTCTTAGGAATATATATTCTGCTATTACTCATTTCTCCCATCTTCCATAATGTTAATAACTTTAATACATCCCAATAACTTAATCCATCATTAGCAAAAACCTGTTTGGTAGTGTTTCCAAGAGCCATGCCTGTTTGATGTATTGTCTCATACTTAGTCATGACAGTCCTGTGATGCATTATGTCACTCAATGTTTTAACTCCAGAATAATAAATTGGAGAAATGAGACATCTGCCTGCAGTTTATTCCTGTTATGTCTTTTCCTCCCTGAAAAGGAAATGGCAACACTTCTAAAATGAGAAAGTTAGGTCAGCTTGATTCTTTAAAAAGCTACCCACGGATCCATGTGACAATCACATCATTTTTTTGGTATCTTAGTATAGTGGATTAAAACACAAAAAATATTTATCCCATTCTTTGGAAAGGTGTTATATTAATCAGCCAAAGAGAAAATGGAAACTGCTTATGGGTTAGGCACTATACTAGCTACAGGGGCTCAGGGACGGTAGACTGAGTCTTCCACGAAGAGGGTGGAGTAGGGTGGCTGGTTGATAGTGTGAACTTTGGGCTCAAGTCCCACTTCTTTATTTACTAAGTGTGTGTCCTTAAGTATGTGACCTGACCTAAGTCTTAATTTCTTCAGCTTAAGAAATGAAAATGATTATATTATGTATCTCATAGGGTTGGGCTGGATGAAATGAGTTGCAAAGTGCCTGGCACATGTAATAAACTTTTAGTGAATAACAATTTATTTTTTTAAACATGGCAGACAAGTATACAGGCTATTAAAGTAGAGTAAATATTTTAATATTAGAGATGAACATAGCACACGGTCATGGTAGACACCCTTCTCTAATTAGACAGATACTCAAAGGTAGCTCAAGGATCCTATTGATGTCACAGGAGTGTCTAATGTTTGAGTGCTTATAAGATGCTTAGGAAGTATGTAATTCTTGCAATAAGTTAAAAAAGTTATTGACATAATATTTGTACATATTTATGGAGTATATGTGATATTTTGTTACATGCATAGAATGTATAGCATAATCAAGTCAGAGTATTTGGAGTATTCATCACCTCAAATATTTGTCATTTCTACATATTAGGAATATTTTAAGCCTTCTAACTATTTAAAAATATGCCATTTATTGTTAACTGTAATCACCCTATTCTGCTATTGAACATTAGAACTTATTCCTTCTATCTAACTGTATGTTTCACAACAAGTTTTTAAGGTAGGGCTATTGCTGTTTTGATTTCCCAAAGAATCTGAGAATATAGAGGTTGAATAGCTTATACAATAGTCCCCATCTTCTTGCAAGTCCCAAGCAAGATTTCCAGGAAAAGGGATGTCTACTGGACATATGAGCAAATCCCTGTGTACGTGACAATTGGTAACTGGGTAAATTTGAGCATAGGAGGCAGGTTACCTCCTGCCAAGAAGGTAAATGGATATGTTTAAGGAATGGAGGGCCATGGAGATAGAAAAGAGAAAAAGAGGCCCATACTGAGTCTGTGGGGGGGGGTGGGGGAGAGTGAGGTAAGACGACTAGTTGATTAGAAACTCCTTTAGTACAGAGACTTGCTTCATTCTTCTTTCTTATGAAACATAGGGGCTATCGAGCATTTTGTATAAAGTAGTTGCCAATAAATTAACTTAGAAAAATAATCAGTGAAATATTACTTGTTATAGCCAGTAGGTTCAGAAGAAAGGACAAAACCCACCCATGTAGCATTATGTTGTAAGAACTTAGATGATAAAATTACTAGTGTCTCTGTCACGAGATGTTGACTGTCTCAGGGGACAATTGTTTGTAGTGAAGAAGCTGAAATAATCAACTTACAATTATCTGTAGATTATAATTTTTTAATGGAAGAAGACTAGAAAACCGGGAGAGAGTAGAGTCTCCTCAACTTAAAAGATTGAAAGCAGGCAAGATAAGACAGAGTATACAGTGGTGTCTCACTTTGAACACTTTTGCCATCAGTGCTGTCGTTACAATTGTCACAAGAAGTCTTGCTGAACAATGTTAAAACAACCAATAGAACTTGGGTAACATTCTCAAACATTGTTCAGCTCAGTAAAAATTTCATCTCATGAGTTATCTGACACTGAAGACAACTTAGTCA
The DNA here is from genome assembly GCF_001604975.1 of Cebus imitator. Classification (NCBI taxonomy): domain Eukaryota; kingdom Metazoa; phylum Chordata; class Mammalia; order Primates; family Cebidae; genus Cebus; species Cebus imitator. The sequence continues at coordinate 9,020,871 of NW_016107320.1, forward strand.
CCTTGCAGCATTTCAAACTTTTTAGCAGGCTTTGTGTGGTGGTACACAGACACTGTCTTGATGATTTACTACCTGAATGAATGCACCTTGCAAAGGAGCACCATTCACTGAGATACTGGGGTGATGATGATTCACACCTGCTGAGGCTCTCTCTGGTCCTAGAGGCAGATGTGACTGCAATGTCCAACTCCACTCATGGCACCAAGCTTTTAGTTGAAACTATACAGTCTACGAAGCGCCTTCACATACTTTATACCCTGTAATTCTCATAGATGGAACAGGCATTATCATTCTCATTTTCTTTGAAGAGACTAAGTTTTGAAGTGATTAACTGAGGTGTCTTGGGTCACACAGTCAGTGGAAAGCCAGGATATAAACTTCAGTCATCTGAATGGAAGCTGAGTGCTCCCTCTCCTCTGAAGTTCCTTCTGCAGAGCAATCATGGGGGTTGTTTCAAAAACCAAAATCTCTTCCCAGGTTAAAATCCAGAAAATCTATAGAAATGTGGGTGGCATGTGCTCTATGGTAATTAAAAGAATTATTAGGGTTTTATAATGATTACTAATTAGCCCTGTAAAGTCCATCTAATTCCTGGATCCAATATGCTAAGTACAGAATGTTTCTAAAAGCTTTTTAAGAATGCCTGCATCTATTCTACGTAATGAACCATATATGGTTTACTACACACACTTATATTGTAAGCTAAAAACTATTCTACTTGGGCTGCTGCGCCAAAATGTCACAGACTGTGTGGCTTAAACAGAAACTTATTTCCTCACAGTCTGGGGCTGGAAGTCTAAGATAAAGGTGTCTACAGAACTGGTTTCCTCTGAAGCTCTCTTTTTTGGTTTACAGACGATCGCCTTATCACATGATATTTTTCCATAGGCAGACACTGTGTCCTGCTCTCTTCTTATAAACACAAGAGTGCCACGAATATTGGATTAGGGCTTGCTCCAATGATGGCATTTTACCTTAACTACCTCTTTAAAGGACCAATCTCCAAATACATCTTGAGGTACTGGGTACTAGAACTTCCATATAGGAATTTTGTGGGTAATACAGTTTAGTCCATAACAGCTATATATAGTGCTTTTTGTTTTATTGCATTTAGCCCTGTATACTCCAAACATTATTATTTCAACATGTAATCAGTATAAAAATTAGGGAAACTATTTTACTTTTTTGTTGTACCACATTGTCAAAATCTGGCATGTGTTTTCTGCTACAGCCCATCTAAATTTGGACTAGACACACTCCAAGTGCTCCACAGCCACGTGTGATAAGTGGCTGTCGTTTCGAAGGCCTAGAGTCTCATCTGTGGGTCTCACATGACTGCCTGCTTCAAGCTTTTATAACTACGTCTTAATCTTTACTTGTGTACTTGCTGAAAGCGAGCTCTCGCCCCAACTCCTTTGTCAGTGGATTCCAACGGAAGGCATAGCTGCTCTTAAATGTGTTGTAAACAGAGTCTAACTATAGCCTGTTTCTCTCCCAGTCTCAAACTTAAATCTTAAAGGAAGCAGTAGGTCATGCATATATGTGAATTTGGCTAAATGTCAGATGGAAGAAATGCCTGGGCCCGGGAGGAATTTGAATGTGGGCCCTGCTTAAATTCAAAATGAAAACAAAAAGCATCCGTGCCAGTCCAAAATACTTTTTAGGATAGTATTTAACCCCAAGATAATCCAACTGATATGCCTGCGTTCTCTTTGGTACCTCAGTTATTTCACAGGAGAAACATTTTAGCAATGCCCATGAGTTATATTAAGCCTTTCGTGACTGCAAGTATCACTGTCTATTATGACCTATTGATGTATCCCCTGCTCATTGATAATAGTGTCCTGATGTTCTTACACCATACTATTATGCCAGCCTCACCTTGTGGTATCAACAGCTCGGGGCATTGCCATTTAAATTCATGATTACAATATTCCCCTTACACCATGTGTTAGAATACGTAGACTGGAGATCATACTATGGGTAATGCAATATTTTCCTTCCTTAATTATGGCGAGAATTTTTATCATGGTGACAAATAGAAGTGGGAAAGGTCTTTTTCCCTGGATTAAAAGGTTTTATTCATGTGACCTTGTGGTGGAGTTCTTTCTTAGAATTTAGGAAAAGTAGCTGAGTGGAAGACCAAGTTATCTCTTACGTTCTCCTGTCCCAGCTTGTCCTGTTTACTTTATTATCAGTGTAACAATAAACTAGTGGGAAAAATCTGTGTTTTGTCACAGCCAGAGGTGAGAGGCTGGTTATTATATTTTCTCATTTGGGAAACAATTCATTGTATCCCTTGAGACAGAGACGTATTTTCATTTCTTTCCCTTTGTCCAGCTTGCTTTCTCCTGTTTCTCTGCAGTATTAGTGCCTAGTTCCTTAAGCTACATTAGGTTTAAAATGCCATATTTTCAGGGAAAGCATTTAGCAAATTAAGAGGTTAAAAAATCTGCTTTTCCCTCCCTCATGTATTACATAAAAAGCTTGTTTTGCCAAATTTGCATTTTTGTGCCCTGGTAAGTTTCCTCATTATTAAAGTCCACCATCAATGGCTAATCAACTGGGAACATTTGTATATTATACAGAAGGGGAAAGCTCCAGTCAGACAAGTAAGTCAGTCTCTCTCTCTCTCTCTCTCTCTCTCTGGGTGTTTGGAAGTTGGGGCAACAGGTTGATCAAATGAAGACTCTGATTGCTTAATCTATTTAATTCTAATACAAGCTTGGGCCATCTAGTTATTGGAGTAGATCATGAAAATGGAAAAAAAGAGAAAAAAAATAAGTGCTTCATGTTATAAATTTGTTCCTTATTGCTTACAGCTCCAGGCAGCCTTAAGAATCAACTTTTATTAACTCCCTATTAGAGGACCATTTCCCTTATAATTTGATTATTAGAAAGAATATATTTGAAATCTACATTTCCCTATAGATAGAACCACTGTGTTTTTATGACAATGATGCACCCTTAAAGATTCACAAAAGGACTCCATCTGCATTTCCTCAGTTGATTGTTTTTGATAAAGAAATGTGAACAAAATCTACTGAGCTAAGAGGGACAGGGTCCAGGCTAGAGGAAGATGAATGGCAAGCATTGGCTACCTAGAGCCTCATTCGATAAAATAAGTATTTTTATTTTCTGTCCATGAAAAGCACATCAATTCAGGGAAAATTACTCTGATTTTTTTTTTTCCTCTTTTCTCCATCTAAGGAAATACGTATTTTCTCTCTTCCCTCTTCTCTCCTCTTTGCCGCTTAATATACACACTAAGGATGCACGAACCCCTGCAAAAGCCCTGCTGACTGTATCGGTTTAAGTGCTCATTCTCCAGTTCTATGCTGGCATTATTAATAGTTGGCATGCACTGACCTACTGACCTTGTACTTTATGCCAGGCATTGACAGCATTCTGTCGTTTAATCTTCACAACTACCTATGTGATAAGTGCTGCGATTATTATTCCCAACCGCTCCACAAGGAACCTGTGGACTAGAGGGTCCAAGAAAATTGCCAAGGATGTATACAGAGTTGCTAAAGGATGAGTTGGGAATCAAGTTTAGAAAGCGTGAATTAGTAGTCCAGGTTCTCAACCTTTCTGTTTTACTGCCTGCAGAATAGGTCCAAACCATGATCTCACTTGTTTCCCACACCAAGCCTGTGAGACATTTATTATCATTTCCATTCTAAAGGAACACACTTGGGCTTAGGATGGCAAATCCCTTGGACACATTCACTCAGCTGATAAGTGATAAATATACTGTTTTTCTGCTACTCTTGCTGAAAGATATTTTGAAGGACTAGATATAGGTCCTGACTGCAGTAAAATACGCAGATGCTCCCAAGGGGACTCCGGGTCTCTCTGATATCTTTTATAGATACAGGATTCCAGAATGCACTTGATGTTTAGAGTAACGTGTGGGGTGTAACTCTATGTAGATGGTGGATGTCCTCACACCCTACTGCCTCCCCTGCTCCCCAACCAATTCTACAGCTACTTGTATATGGTTGGAACATGCTGCCTCTCTTGATACATCCAGAATGACAAGTGGAGAATTGCTCCATTAATAGAACAAGGGGAAATTAATCATTTCTGGCATTTTTTTCCCCATTTCAGTCATGAAAACTTTGAGTTGAATGTGCAATAATGAGTAGAAAAAAATTAGTTAAATACAAATTATATAACAGTAGGATTGCTCCAAATTGATTTTCTTCTCCTCATTATTTTTCATTCCATTTTATGTTCCTGGGGAGTCTCATTCAGGACAGAAGTCATCTTAAAGAATAACAATAGGGTTTGTTTTTAAAATTTGGGTGAATGGAGAGACAGTGATCCGGCCGATTAAGATGTCTATTTTTTTTTTTTTTTTAATAATTTTGTTTTCACTGTGTGCTTCACAGGTGGGTATGCAATTATACAACTATTGTGATCAAGTAAAAGCTGGGAGCTGGGCTGGAGTGTGTGCTTCTCTCCGGTGAAGGGAAGACTTTCCCAGTAAAAATTCTGCGAATCAGTTTATGAGTGATAATTCATAGAGGCTCAAAGGTGCATTAGAGGTAATATAGTTCAAATCCCTTACTCAGTAGATAAGTTAACTGATATTTAGAAAACCTGGCTTTTCCAACCTCTTCTCAGGATGGGATTGTGAAACATGCAGGAGACCCAGGCTGGCTGGAAGTGGAGATAAAGGGTGAATATCAGATTAAAATAGGGAACATATCCAGTTGTTTCTTCAAGCAGAGAAAGCCTAAGAAAATATTCAGAACCTACGTGTGGAAGAAAAAATGAGGTCAGAGACATCAAGACTGAAAGAGGGGTTTATGTAAAATTTCAAAAGCAATGGCATCCTCATGTATTTCCATAGCAGAATCAATTTGTCATGCCCATGCCTGAATGGACACGGCCCTAGATCCCCTTGTTTTTTACCTCCTTATGGTGCTAATGTTGCAGAGTGTGTTGAGAGCGAGCCACACAGGCTCTGCAGTCTTCAGTGAGATGTGGGATCAACTCTCAGCTTTGCCACTGTGACCTTGGGCAAATTACTTGTCTTGATTTTCTCAAGGTTAAGTTGGCAAAATACCTTGTAGCATTGTGAAGATAAAACAAAATAATATATGAAAAGCATTTAGCACAGTCGCTGGTACAAAGTGAATGTGAAGTAAGTGATAGTTACCGTGATTGCTAAGATGGCACAGCTAGAGCTTTCTGTGTTTTTAGAGAGTATGCTTCACTTCGACAGTTATCTCCTTTCTGATCCCAGGAGCAGTCGTTTGTGAGATGGCTGGCTGGGGACAGGATGCCATCTGGGATCTCTGAGTGAACGCTCCGGTTCCTACAGGAATTGGCTTTTGGCTTCACCATCAGCATGTTCTAACCAACTGAACATGTGGCCCAGATAAAAATCTGATTGTCAGCTGAAGTCACAGCTCAAAGTTGTGAAACTTAGTCACAGTAGACACTACTAGTGTGGTAGGAAAAACAGGATTTCTAGACTAAGATTAGGCGTAAAGCAAAGCTAATGATGGGAAATTCTCACACCTTTTGTTTTGGGCATTGCCTTTTGTTTTGTCTGATCCATCAATAAAAAGCAACTGCATGGGCAAAAGGAGAATTGTTTATGTGAAAGATAGTTGATAATCCTTATTTAGAAATATACCAGAGAGGAGAAAACAGACATGACAGTACTGTTGACTTACTTGTTCAAGAATAATTAATGTAGAAATCATTCATGTTTAGAACTACCTAGTGTGGGGAGTTGGAGGGAGTGTCCCCATTTTTTTTTTTTTTTCTTTTTTGAATGCTGAGGTTATAGTGAATGAGTGATTATGTTTTAAGGGCCGTGGGTATATGCAAAATACTTTTTGGAGCTTCAGTGAATATTTCAAAACTTCAGTGGCTTTCTGAACTCAAAGCTGCCATTAGGATCTGAGTTCAGAGTTCACTATTCTCTCTCTCTCATTTACTTTATTTATTTAGACAGAGTCTCCCTCTCTTGCCCAGGCTGGACAGGCTGGAGTGCAGTGGCACAATCTCGGCTCACTACAATCTCCACCTCCTGGGTTCAAGCTATATTCTCCTGCCTCAGCCTCCCAAGTAGCTGGGATTACAGGCGCCTGCCACCATGCCTGGCTAATTTTTGTATTTTTAGTAGAGATGGGGTTTTGCCATGTTGGCCAGAGCGCTCTCAAACTCCTGATCTGAGGTGATCCACCCACCTTGGCCTCCCAAAGTGCTGGGATTATAGGCATGAGCCACTGTGCCCGGCTTCTCTCTCAATTTTTAAATCTGTTTTATTTATGATTTTTATGCTCAATGGAGTATCTGGCTGGTAGTATGTTTTCAGTAAATATTTATTAAACAAATGGATGCAGTTACCACAAGAGGCCTTTATGAGGCTAATACTAGCCAATATCTATTGGGAAATTATTATGCGTCAGGTTTTGAGTATTTCATATGCATTAACTCATGCCATTCTCTCAACTACCATCAAAAATAGGCGTTATTATTATCCCCATTTTACAGAGGAAATACAAGAAAATTAAATAAGTTATCTAAAGCCACACAGTTAGGAGGAAGGAGAGCCATGATTCGGACTGCAGTGAACTTGTCCCAGAGCTTTATGTCTTTAGCATCGAAGCTTCTTTGTGGTCCTAAGGCTGCTGTGGTGAATAAAGACAAGTCCCTGTTTTTAAGGGATCCTCATATTTAGGAGTAGACAAACATAAAAGTACCCGTACAGCATGATGAAAAGTAGTGTGATTTATGAAGAGCTTAGAACCTGGAGTTAGGGAACCTGCTTCAAAAAAAAAAAAAAAAAAAGCGAAAGAATTTCACAAAAATTTGACAAACGAAAGTGAAAGGATAACAGGGTCATGAACTAAAAGAGCTGCAGGGTCTGCGAAGATAACCTCAAATGAATAATGCAGGTGGAGGATTCGAGCGCTTGTCTGATTGACAAGAGAGTATGGTGGAACTGCTTATAACTGAGGGGATAAGGCGCTGTTCTAGGCTGAAATGCATCCCTTCAAACTCACGTGTCAAAACCCCAAGCTTCAGGACCTCAGAATGTAGCTGTATTTGAAGATAGGACCTTTAAGAAGGTGATTAAGTCAAAATGAGGGATTTTGGGGCAAGCTCCAATTTAATCTGATGGCCCTTCTTATAAGAAAGGGAAATTTGAACACACAGACCCCAGGAGTGCATGTGTGTACATGGTTGAAAGACAATGTGAGGATATTGTGAAAAGGCAGCCATCTGCAAGCCAACAAGAGAGGCCTCAGAAGAAACCAAAACTGCTGACACCTTCGTAGTTCCAGCCTCTAAAACTGAGAAACAGTAAATTTCTATAGTTTAAGACACCCAGTCTGTGGTTTTTATTACAAAAGCCCTAGCAAACTATACAGCCACTAGGAAGAGTAGCCATGATTCAGGTATAGTATGTCTTGCTGTTGGTGTGTTCAGAAATGTGAATTCAGGGCTTTTGATAGTGTTTTAAAAAAAGATGCTATAAATCTAGAAGTGTTTTGTCTAAAATGTCCTGATTAAAGATTTATATTTAATAATAAATACTTTTAACTCAAACAAAATGTCTGTGTTATATTTGACCCATAAGCCTTTAGTTTGGAACCTCTGATATAACTCATGTGGGCATCAACTCAGGGTCTGGCCCATAATGAGATTCTCCTAAATTGCTTTTAGATAGTGAAAAACACTATAATGGAGTAGGCTCCAGAGAGACGCCAGATCATCCAGCTCTGGAGGTAAGGGTGGCAGGGAAAACTGGTGGCCTGGAAATGCCTTTGTAGGAGGTAAAGCATGAGTGGCCACCTGAATGATTTGTCATTGTCTAGGCAAGGGAGAGGATAGCAAGAGAGTGCTTTCCAGGTAAAAGGAGCAGTTGTCAGTGGCCCTAAGAAAGAATAAGTATGGCCTTTTGGTGGAATACAAGTGGTATGATATGTTTGGGGCATGGAGTTAAAAATGGGGAGGGGAGTGATGATGCTTGAGGGAGGGAGGGAAAATGAGGACCGAATTGTTAAGAAATTTTATCCAGAGAGCCAGGGGAGTAATTGAGTTTGAAGCAGAGCAAAGGTAGATTGGATTTGCCTTTTAGGAAGACTGGCCTGTATATAACGTGGAGGCTGAATTACAGGTGGTCAGGGTGAAGGAAGGGAAACGAGTTCACATATAATACAAGAGATGATGGTGGTTTGAACTTAAATAATGGCAGTAGAAACAGAGAACAGATTTGAGAAATACCCAGGAGGGAGAATTGACTTGTGATAATTGATTGGGTGTTGAGCGAGGGAGAGAACAAGTTAAAGATGACTTTCTGTCTTCTGCTTTATACTGGGTTAATATGTCCTTCCCTGAGCTACAGAGCACAGGACCTTCGTAAGCCAAAGGGCAGATGAGTTTAGTTTTATGAATACTAAGTTTGAAGTGCTTGTTGGTTATCCAAGTGTCATGGAGAAGCTTATAATTAAAAGCAAGAGATCTGGGCTTGAGCTATATACATTTGGTATTTAAAAGTGGATAGAGAGTGAGAGAGGTCCTGGGAAAATGCGGAGCTGGAAGGGAAGAGGGCTGAAAGAGGAAGCAAAGTTAGAGAAGCAGACTCTTGATAAGTTAAATCGAACTCCTGACCTTGCTCTGTCTCAAAACTTTTCTTATTCTACTTGCATTTGTAGATAAGATTTGAAATTCTCCATTAAAGCAAAGCCAGTCATGTCCTAAAATGGAGATTTCTAAAGAATGAGAAGTCCATTACCTTATATACAAGTAAATTATTAAGGTACTAAGCAAGTAGCTTTATCAAGGTCAGTGGGAGACTCAGGATGACTTTCTACTGCATGTATGCTGTGTGGCATATTCCACATGTTAATATCATAAATGTCATTGAGAGATGTAGATAATATGAACACTAAAATAATACTTAGGATCACTTTGGAAAAAAGGAAATAATCTTGCTAAAGATAAGGGGGAAATGATAATTTATGACTATTTACACACTGTTAGTACATAAACATAAAATCCTTATAAGCATGCAAACAAAGAACTGCTGCTCTTCAGATCCCAAGCCTTAGAATAAAGTTAGTAACTCCTTTCTCACAGGCATTGCAAGACATAATTACCTGAGCTTTGTAATTCCGTAAGATCTGAGCTTAAATCAGACATGCTACTGAAGGATCTTACATAATCAGTTATATAACCAGCACACATCACAATTTGTTGTCTTCATTTTAGCAAGAATAAGAGCAATAAAAGAAGCCCATCAAGAAACCAAATAAAAGCTGAAAATAGAATGATAAATACATGACAGATCCAAAGAAGAAAACCATCTATGAGAACTCTTAGGACAATCTACCCACCTATATAAGAATCTACCTACCTATACAAGCATCTTTAAAATGTTAATTTCCGGCCTCAGTAGGATTGCCTCTAAAGACATGTGCTTCTAAGGATTTTCAAATGCAAGGTTATGAAGATGTGTTACATACTAATGCAACACAGGTGGGCTCTCGCTTCTCTTAGACCTGGCTTTAGAATCTCAAGGGTTAATGCTAGGAGAATGGGAAGTGTTTGAGAAAAGGAGGTTTTTCAGAAATACCGGCGCTGTGCATATTTCCAAGGCCTATTTGACTCTTTATGGTAAATTGATGGCAGTGGCAATTAGTAAATATTTTCAGATGTTTCTGGAGTTCTGATGAAGGCGGCTTTGCCTCAGTTGGGTTGTGAAGCCCTTTTGGGACTTGAACAAAACCCAGGTGATTTGAAATGTTCTGCATCACCTGCTTTCATCTTCATCATCACTAACCCATGCAATGTCTGGAAGTGTCCTACAGTTCCATATTTTCTTATGCTATCTTCCTTCAAAAAGCACATGGACTTCTATAGCCATTATCTCTTAATTTTTTGTTCTCTCTCCCAGAAATGAAGAGGAGGAAATATATTATCTCATCTCAGTTAAGCCCTCTAGGTAACAAAATCCCCTCTCCTTCCATTTCAGGGAGCTTGTATAAGCAAAAATGAAAGACAATCTCCGTATTTTTTTGCTAGCACGCTGGAGAGGATGCTTTTATACCAGAGGAGATGAAATAAAAGAGGTCACTGTTCAGTGGACCAATCTCTCAGTTAAGTGGCTCTGTTCTCAGTAGTTTGTGAATGTTAAGGTTACCTCATCCCCATGGCTATCAGAATATGAATTGTATGGTCTTGAAAATGCCTAATGGTGCTACCTGTCCATTTGAAGTTTAAAAGTATATCACTCTTACAACTTGGCTTTGGTTTGCAGTGCTGGGTACTCGAAGGGCAGTAATGGAGCTGCTCTTACAGCATGCAGTGATAAGTGAGCTGCTCAGGGCAGAATATCATTGTTATGGATGTGGGGGTAGGAATCTCCAGTCTAATGGGCATTTTACAGCTTTGTTTAGATTGGTTTATTTTCCTCTGGCTGAACATCAGTGTCTTGAAGTATCATATTCAGAGCCTGCCTCTCATCACCAGTATCCTGGAGTATTTTGTTTAAACCAGAGCATGCTGTTTGGACAAAGAGCTCAGGACAAGATGGTTTGGAATAGGACTGTCATAAATAGCTTGTAGAGTTACCAATGAAAAGTGATAGGCCCCAATGCATCAGCTGAAGTTTTATCTAAGATAAAACATCCCAAAATTATCATACAGAAGTCTCAGCTACACTGAGACTGGGTCTCAGGTATAAATCATGCCATTACGGGTCATGAAAATAGTCTGTAATGGAGAATTCTCAGCTCCTAGAATTACATATAGAATCAAAATGGATTTTAGGGATGAATGAGTACCACCACAAATTTCTTTGATTTTAGAAAACAGAGGCTCACACAGATAAAGTGGCTTTGCATATGCCACACAGCATATTTGCAATAGAGTCATCTAAGCTCGGGTGCCTGTAATCCCAGCATTCTGGGAGGCTGAGGCAGGTGCATTGGGTGATTTAGCTGATGCATTGGGGCTTATCACTTTTCATTGGTAACTCTACAAGTCATTGATGATAGCCCCATTACAAACCATCTTGTTCTGAGCTCTTCGTCCCAATAGCATGTTCTGGTTTAAACACAATACTACAGGATTGTTGGCCGGGCTGGTCTCAGGCTGGTCAGGATCGATTAAAGAGACCTGCTAATATCTTGTTTGTGTATATCTGTCAAGAAAAAGTTCACAGGACAAGTCTCCTGTTTGTCTTCACAGAGAAGAAACCAGTTTGGTCAAGGTCAGTGGGAGGCTTAGAATGACTTTTTTTTTTTTTTTAATATGGAGATTCGCTCTTTTTGCCCAGTCTGGAGTGCAATGGTGGGATCTCGGCTCACTACAACCTCCACCTCCTGGATTCAAGTGATTCTCCTGCCTCAGCCTCCCAAGTAGCTGGGATTATAGGCACCTGCCACCTTGCCTAGCTAATTTTTAGTAGAGACAGCGTTTTACCATATTGGCCAGGCTGGTTTCAAACACCTGACCTCAGGTGATGCAACTGCCTCAGCCTCCCTGAGTGCTATGATAACAGATGTGAGCCACCATGTCCGGCCTCAGAATGACTTTTTATTGCATATATGCCATGTGGCATATGCAAAGCCACTTTATCTGTGTGAGCTTCTGTTTTCTAAAATCAAATAAATTTGTGGTGGAACTCATTCATCCCCAAAATCCATTTTGATTCTACATGTAATTCTAAGAGCTGAGAATTCTCAGTTACAGACTATTTTCTTGACCCATAATGGCATGATTTATACCCTGGGACTTCCTGGAGGTATGTCTGAGGATGTAGAGCAGTTTCACGTGATGCCTACTTAATGTTTGATAATTCATTTACTTTCATTCAGGAAATATTTATCACACATCTTTTATGTGATGGACACTATTGTAGGCGCTGGGTTACACTGATGAGAAAGATAGCTTCTGCCAACAAAAATTCTTTTCAGTGGTGAAATGGTTCAAATATGCTACAAAAAGGATCTGGGAAATGATATTAATATAGTACTCTAGCAGTGGTTTTCAATGGGGATTGGCTTGCCCCATAGAGGACATTTGGCAGTGTCGGGAGACATTTTTGGTTGTCACAACTGGGGAGGGGTGCTACTGGCAACTAGTGGATAGAGGCCAGGAAATTTGCTAAATATCTTACAGAACAGTGCCCTGCAGCAATGAATTATCCAGCCCCAAATGTCAATAGTACTGAGGTTGACCAACACTTGGTTATAGAACAAGAAAACATGCCTAATTAAAACTATAGGTCCTTGGGAGCTCATCCAGCTTTCAAATCACTTCTACCTGAGTGTGAAAGGAAAATGACGAAAAGCATCCCAGTGATTTGATGTTTCAGTTGAGTTATGAAAGATGAGTAGACATTAATGAGATGAATTAGTGGAGAATGAGGAGCATATGTAGAAAAGCATTCTAAGGAGAGGAACCACACAGATTTGGGGGGTGACAGATCTTGGCATCATGACTGATTGGCAAGTGGTTCTTTATAGCCTGAACATGTGTAGGATCTGCAAGGACAGACCGATAGGGGGCAAGGTCTTGGCTAAAATACTGAAGAGCTTGAAGTAATGGTGATCCAGTGAATGATTTTATTTTTTTTTGAGAGTTTCACTCTTGTTGCCCAGGCTGGAGTGCAATAGTGCGATCTTGGCTCACTGCAACTTCTGCCTCCCAGGTTCAAGCGATTCTCCTGCCTCAGGCTCCCGAGTAGCTGGGATTATAGGCATGTGCCACTGTGTCTGCCTAACTTTTCATATTTTTAGTAGAGACAAGGTTTCTCCATGTTGGTCAGGCTGGTCTCGGACTCCTGACCTCAGGTGATCCACCTGCCTCGGTCCCCCAAAGTGCTGGGATTACAGGTGTGAGCCACCACACCTGGCCCAGTGAATAATTTTAAAAACTAAAGTGACTTGATCAAATCTGTGTTTTCTAATGATTTTTTTTTTTGGGTGAGGAAGGTGGTGGTTCTAATGGGGTGAGGCTGAAAGATGGAATACTAGTGAAATTTTTGTATTTATACCAGGGGAGCACCGCTAAGAGCCTGAATCGGCAGTGATCATGCAAACGAAAATAAAATCACAGATTAGAGACCTTTAGAAAGTAGTGTTAGGAGAGATCGCCAGTTAGTTTTGGGTATTTTAGAATAAGAACTATTAGAGGATAACTCTCAGGATCCAGCACTACCAGATAAATAGCGTTAGCTTTTAACAAATTATGGAATACAAAAGGAGAAGTAGTTTTGGGTGAGAGAGAGCTGTAAAGGAGACGGTGAATCCCTGCGTTATGGAAGGAAATCATGAAGCCAGTCTAATTAAAACCATTGGTCACTGGGGTCTCATCTACCTTTCAAACTTGGCTTCTAATAAAACATATGAAATGATTTCCTGAAAGATAACCTGACTTGTTAGCTTGGCTGAAAGATGGAAATACAAGGAGACATCTATTCTGACAGGTTTACAAGCAGCACAAACTCATAAGGACATCCCTGTCAGAATTGTATGTTTGGCCTTTATTGGAAGCAATTATTGTGGACAACTGAAGCATATTTAGAAGGGCACCAGCTAGAAATGGCTCGGTCTCTGTTATCTTGATTGTAGCTCACTCTTTCTCCTCACGTAGCCGGTAACCACAGGTGTAAGGAACCTGGTAGCCATGTTGGCTCTGTGCTTACTTCATTGGTTACTACAGTTGGGTAGAAGACCTAGTCTCCAAAAGAACAGGGGCCCCTGGGATAATCAGTTTGGATTGCTCTTCTCTCTGTGCTCTGTACGTTTCCTGGCCACTGGAAATTGCAAGAGACTTTAGTCTTGCTGTGATAGCTTCAGATTGCCCCTCCTACAGACATTTTTTTTCAGATCTAATGCTGTCCAACAGGAAATTGGTTTGTGCTGAGTTTCTGAGATCTGAATTTGTGAGCCATAATGTTTTCCCATGTTTCCCTTATAACTTGGCTGCTAGCTTCACTGTGCCCTTTTTAGGCTACAGAAATTGGGTGAGATTTTATGGTTGGGGCAGGAAAACCTATTTTGCCTCACTTGTTAAAACAGCATCCTATGTTATAGCAGTAAGATACCTGTGAGTTTACTCTTGCCTGAACAATTCTAATAAAAGGAGCTGATGTTATTAAACTCTGGAAATATGTCAGGTTTTTATATAAGCCAACTTATTTAAGTTTCATATTTTTATTTGAAATAGCCATTGTTCCTTTTTCAGATGAGAAAACTGACTCAGATGTAACACTACTAAGTGATAGGGTTATAACCCTTTCCCATGGCTCCACCTGGCTTAATGCTCTGTTTTTAATGCCACGTGGCTTTTTAGCCTTCTTTTCCTGAAACAATGCAGATGGCAAAGCTTTGACTATGATGCAGAACCCTGCTGCATGGAAGGCCTCCAACATGCTCTAGAGACATTTTCCCATTGTCCTGGCGATTAACAGTTGGTGCCTCATTACTTATGCAAATTTCTACTGCTGGCTTGAGTTTTTCCCCAGAAATTAGGTGTTTCTTTTCTACTACATTATCAGGCTGCAAATTTTTCAAACTTTTATGCTCTGCTTCCTTTTGAACACTTTGCTACTTAGAAATTTCTTCCACCAGATACTCTAAATCATCTCTCTCAAGTTCAAAGTTCCATAGATCTCTAGTAGGGTAGGGGCAAAATGCTGTTAGTCTCTTTGCATGGCAAGAGTGACCTTTACTCTAGTTCCCCATTAGCTCCTCATCTCCCACCTGAGAGCACCTCCGCCTGGACTTTATTGTCCATGTCACTATCAGCATTTTGGTCAAAGCCATTCAAGTTTCTAGGAGGTTCCAAGCTTTCCCACATTTTCCTGTCTTCTGAACTTTCCAAGTCTCTAGGAAGTTTCAAATTTTCCCACATTTTTCTGTCTTCTTCTGAGCCCATCAAACTATTTCAGCCACTGCCTGTTACCCAGTTCCAAAGTCGCTTCCACATTTTCAGTTATCTTTACAGCAGCGCGCTACTCTACCAGTACCAATTTGTTATATTATTCTTTTTGCACACTGCTAATAAAGATATACTCAAGGCTGGGTAGTTTGTAAAGGAAAGAGGTTTAACTGATTCACAGTTCAGTGTGGCTGGAGAGGCCTCAGGAAACTTACAATCATGGCATAAGAGGAAGCAAACGTGTCTTTCACATGGCAGCAGCAAAGAGAAGTGCTGAGCAAAGGGAGAAAAGCCCCTCATAAAACTATCAGATCTCCTGAGAACTCACTCACTATTACAATAACAACATGAGGGTAACTGCCCTCATGATTCAGTTGCCTCCCACTAGGTCCCTTTCATGACACAAGGGGATTATGGGAACTGCAATTCAGGATGAGATTTGGGTAGGGACACAGCTAAACCATATCACCCTTGAACTCTCAATCTCTAGCCACAGGTGGCTAATGCTGTCTGCTTGAGCACAATGTTTATAGTATCAGCAATTGCCCTCAGGGAAAATGCAGCTCCGGTGCTCTGATCTTTACCTTACCTCTGCGCTTACAGACTTTCTTCCCCCCAAAATTGGCCTAAGGTATCTCCCCATAGTTTTCAGGTCTTTAGTGTTTCTATTTATCTATTTAGACAAATTTTACCCAGTACTTTACTTTGGGCATATGAATATAAGTTAGAGAAAGTTGGTTTTATTAACCACATAAATAATTTTGTTGATAAAGCCATTATGTTGATAAAAGAAAAACTGCATTTTAAATTATACTCAAAGCTTGTAAAGAATGATTTTGAGTCAATATATAGGTCTTTGGTGGGAAAAACAACAGACTTAGGTTATTAGAAACCAGCAGAGAACAACAGGACTAAAAACTGGGATGTCGTCAAGTAAACCAACGTAACCCTATTAGTATGACTCTTCAAAGGCCATATTAATAGGATAAAAGGGCCTGGGATTGGATTGAAAGTAAGAGATAGTTTTCTTGAGGAACACGAAGGCAAAGAATGCTCTAGAAAGGGGCTAGAATCTGATCAACCCCACGTGTCTATAATAATGATAACTTTTATTTGCATTACGTTGTGGTGTTTGCAAAGTGTTTTTTAAATAATATACCATTTGTTTCATTTAATTGTAACAGTGACCTTAGGGAAAATGTTATCATCATGCACATTTTATAGGAAATTTCCAAGAGCACACAGTTACTGGGAGGCTTTGATAAGAGAGCTCTGGTCTTCAGTACCCTCCTTGCCACATCCATATTCTATCTGCACCAGGAAGGAAGGCAGTTTCTTGTGTTCTAAACCGTCAGTTGAATGTGATGTTATTGATGAGTTCATACTGCAGAAGGGACACAGAACATGATTAAAGATAATGAGTCTGCTGTTTGGGATAGTTGTCACAGTAACTCAAGCATTCTTACAGGTTATTAGAATGTAATAGTAAAGTTATCCTAAACAACAGCTCTCATTTCAAAGCTTCTGTACCAGTTGTGGTTGAGGCATTTTGTTCTGTGGCTGCTGCCTGCCATATCAGCCCTTTTATTTTTCATCATATATATGGGTCATGAAATTATACCAAACTGCTAGACATATTCTCCATTCTTTTCCCTTTCCTATCTTTGTCATTTGGCTGATGTGGTTCTCTCCTCTAGGAATGACATTTTTGATCACTTCCATCTGTACCATCTTGCCTGTCTGTCAATATCTTTCTCGTGTGCTGCTGTTCCATGTGATGTCCCATTTTTTTTCTGCCTACCACCTGCCTGTCCATTCTGTGTATTCCCATTGCATTTTGTTTCCCTTTATAGCACAGGTTGCAAATGTTACTAAACAGCCAGGTTGCAAATGTTACTAAAAAGTTTTGGTCTAGGACTTGCTGCTCTCAGAATAGAAAACCAATCACGAAGTCAAAAATATTGCCAGAGAAGAAAGCTTTAGTTTGGTGCTGTACCCAAGGAGAACAGGAGATACCATCTCTAATCCATCTCTCCAGTGGACGAAAATTGGGGGGGTTTATATAGCAGGGAATGTGGGAAAACAAGAATTAGGGAGGGATTAGAAAGCAATCATTATGGGTGAGGCATCAGGCATCTCATTGACTGGATGCAGTAACGTATGTTTCTGTTTCTTGCCTGAGGGTCAGTTTCCTGGGGATGAAACTCAAATGAGACAAATGTAAGTGTCAAGTTTAAAGACCAGAGACATACAATTTCTATGTTTATTATATATATTAAAAAACCCCTTGTAAATATCAGGTCTATGGGACAATTAGGTTAGTTTTCCAAACTGAAATATGTGCATGAGCCAGCTTGGTTCCTTAAATAAGGGAGGTTGTTGAGTGTAAAAAGCTGTTAAGATTATAGTGAGTTTTTGAGCTTTTTATCTAATAGGTACCTACCACTCCATTCTAGGCATTGAGCCCAAACTAGTGTGTCTGTGTGAGTGTGGGTGTGTGTGTACGTGATCTCTTGGTTTAAAAAATATTAGTAAATAATTCAAATGTTTTTTGAAAAGCTGGGGAGACAAAACAGAAATTCTCCTGAAGACTATGTTTGGCCCATTTCCCTAGTTAATGAATCTACTCTATAGAATCTGGGAACAAATAAATGGTACAATTCAGAGTATAATATGTCCATCATTAATTAAATACGGAGAGTGAATACTATTATGGGATCATCCTTCTCACCTTAGACTGTCTTTTGTGGAGTAACTTATTTAATATGTTTTTGTTGAATTGCAGGAAACTTTTGGAGAAAGTTCCCCAAAACTTTGGGGAGCTGTGTTCTCCCAAAGTTTGGAGGGTGAGGAGTGAAAGAGGTTGAGAAGAATGAGTTGGCTGGGTGAGCATGCTATTTTCGACTAGGCAAGTTGAGACTACTTTGGTAAACTTTTATTTTGATGTTTTATTAATCACTGCTGCTGGTGAATTTAAATATTTTAATGATCAGTATATTTTACTCTTTGCGTGCCCTGGGGCTTTTTTGTTTTTTAAGAAATGGCAGCTTAAAAAAATTAAAATAGACTCTCCATTTGATCAGCTTTCAAAATGCTTGGTGCGCTTTCTGCCCCGAATCTGGGTCAGTGTGGCATTTGGTGACTAAGAAACCTGAATCTACCTCCCCAGCAGGCTTTCACCACGCTGAAATTGCTCTTTAAGTAACTTCATTTCTCTTGATTGAGCCTCTGCAAACTATTTCATGAAACAATTCTTTATTTTGAATGTGAATCTTACACTTCCACAAAGCTTGGGGGAATAAAAAAGCATTTATTATGACAAAAAACATTTGTTGGCATTATATTTAAATCTTGCATTAGTTTTCTTGCTTTTTTAACTATTATATATATATATATATTTTCTCATAAACGATGTAAATTATAGATTGTGTATCTGCGGGGAATCTCTGGTATACATAAGTTCAGAGCTCTTTAGGACTATATTTTTTTAAAACAGACTTTAGGGAAGGTGAATTTATTTTTTGATCTTAAAAAAAAAAAAAACAGTGAAATGATGGGGATTTTTTATTGGATTTTAGTTACAGTTGGCCTCTGTATCCATGGGTTCTGCAACAGCAGATTCAATCAAAAAAGAATACAAACTATTCTGGGATGGGAGGGCAGGAAAAATTAAAGATAACAAAGCAAAAATAATATAAATAAACATACAGCATAACAACTATTTATAAAGTATTTACATTGTATTAGGTTTTACTAATCTAGAGATGATTTATAGGGGGATGTGCATAAATTATGTGCAAATACTATGCCACTTTATATCAGGGACTTGAGCACCTGCAGATATTGGTATCTATGGAACTGAGGCGCCATTGTAGTTTATTTAATTTTTGTGGCAAAGGTGTCAGAATGCTAATGTAGTCATTCTTGAGAGACGATTATTTTCTTGCTTCGCTCCGTCTTTTTCCACAAAAGCATCATTTTCAGATCAAAGTTAGGGCCCAGTGTTTGTTGACTCTTGTGCTTGGCACTTCTCCCTCTTGGTTCACACTGCAGAAGGTTCCAACTGGGCCTTTTTCTGCCTCCTTCCTTCCTGTGGTTCATCCAGGGCCTGCGCAGTGGCCATGTGTGGAGTCGTGATCTGTAACCATTCCTGGACATCTCCGACTTCACTGGTCCTATCTGTCCTGTTTCCTCTTGCTGTGCAGTCTTGCCTTTCTCAGTGCCAGCCTTGGCTAATTTCTCCTTCTCTGGTTTGCGATCTAATTCTGTAAATCACTGACTGGCAGGGTGTGGAGCCCGAGTCATGTCACAGAATTGTGATTTTTTTTTCATTCCTTCCTACTGAACCATTCTGAATTGTCACTTTTCAGCCAATTCTTAGACATGAAGTTGAAAAAATACATAAATAGCTTTGTGACTCACCTGAGGGATTCTTTGACCTTTTGTTTTCATTATTTTCACTTCCTCCCCTCCTTACTTGGAAATCAACAGCCTGCATTTAAAAAAAACAAAACTCATTTCTTCACTCTACTAAAGGTGAAGTGGAATAGGAAGGATTTTAAGACTCTGCAGGGAAGAGTTTGGAGGAATTATAAATAGGGAAATTAAAAATGAGAAAAAAATATGTAGACTTGGATATTTTAATGGATTGAAAGGTATTCCCTTGTAAGTGGGTATAGAATAGTGTCATCCCTGGCCCCATATTCAGCTCCTTGGTCACACAGAAACATACACCCACATTATTTTTACTATTTTGCAACTCTGGTTTGGGACGTGGGAGACAGAGAGATGAAGGGATAAAGCAGACCTTCCTTAACTGGGCTACTGCAAGTTCTCTGGGCCTGGACAAAGGTTGGAACTGACTCTTTCTTGATATTTCAATAGAGTCCTCACATCTTCCAGCAATTGTCAGCTCTTGAAATACAGACATCATTATTTTATTTCTCAGGCTTCCACACACCTCTAAGCACCAGATTCTCTGGTGGTTTACTACAATTGCTGTTCTTTTGTGTTCTCATTGACTTGGGGAAGAATTTTAAAGGACTGTGGCCCAGATCTCTTTCTCATGAGTAGTTTATACTTCCATCAAAGACACACTCCTGTAACCATTTTGCTTGCAAGACTAAGAAGGTGTAGGGGGACTCCAATGAAGTAATTTTATCCTGCTGCCATAGGATAGGTATTTTAGAGTCATATCAGCATCACATAGAGCACATAGAAAGCTCTTCCAAAGCTCCCTCTTGCTGTAATTGGGTTAAATTTTAGCATCTCTTTCACCAGCTCTGCATCTCCCCATGGCCCCCGCCTTTATTGGGAGGACTCTGCAGTTCAATAGCTCTTTCTAAGGAAAACCTCACAAATCCTTTTTGTTTCTCTACCTTCTGTCTTGGCTTATGTCCTTGATCCTTCTGAAAGGTCTAAGATTTATGAAACCATGTCTCAACTATCTCTTATAAATTTTTCACAGGAGAATCATCCCGCATTCACAGTGGTATCTGATATGTCTTATAGTGATGCTTTAGTTGAAACTTCAGTATTTACACCCTACTACACAAACAATAAATCATTTTCCATCAAACTATAAAGATTTAATCTCTCTGAGGGAACTGTTCATTATCAGTAACTTTTTATAGAATGAGGACTTGCAAGGATTTCATTGTAAAGAATTACACTGCTAAGAAGATTTGGAAAATTAATACCCTAGTGAAACACTTTGTTCAAGAATGTGTCCATATTTCTAAGTGAATATTCTTTAACAAAATATGAATCTGCTATGTGAATAGCACTGAGCTTATTTCTGGGCAAGTACCACTGTCATCACGACTACTATTAAAGCCTGCAATTGGGTAACCAGAAAGCTATATAGGGAACTCCTTGCCCTTCAGGTCTGGGCAAAATATTCTATCATGTTGGATCCTGTGCCCCTCCCCTATTGTCTCACTCCTAGCATTTCATTATTTTTGGTAATTTTGTTAAAGATATGCAGTCTGATGATAGGCAGATGGAGGGATTGTGTCAGCAAATATTCAATCTTTTGACATCTCACAGAACCTACTTCTCTTTCTCTTCCCTCCTTCTCCAGAGTAACTAGAAATTTCTTTCCCCCATTTTTCTCAGATCGATTCTATCCTTAGGCGTTGTTGGAGTTGTATCTTGCACACTCAGCCCTTTTCTAAGCAGATACAGTTCACTTCATAATGGAAATTTTGGTGCATCTAATTTATCCTTCAAATTATATTAATAGCCTAACCCACACTTGGAGAACACTCTGCAATTCGTGAAACACACATGAATCTATATGGGATCTTGATTTTTTTTTTCATTTTCTTAGTGTGCAGATAATATAGGCATTATTATTTGTACCTTATAGACAGAGGGTATCATTGGAACTTAGAGGAGAGAAGATATATAAACTATAAATTATGAAAAAAAGGCAATTTTAAAAGTAAATAGTATAATGTAGTATAGATTAGATAGCAATTACTTTGGATCTGATAAATCAGAGGAGACTTTGAGTAAGAGAAAAACATTTGTCTGACTGCTAAAAAGAGGCAGCTTTTTGTCCAGCCATTAAAAAAAAAGGGAGAAGAAAATTCTAGGCAGATAGGTTTGTCAGAGTAAGTGAGAAAGCAGGCAACATGTTTCGGAATATGGCTGATTTCTAGGAGTTGAAGTGCAGAGGTTAGTTTGTGGCCAATGGAGGAAGGAATGGTTGGAGGGAAATTTAAAGTACTGTGAACAATTTCTTGTTTTATTTTCTATTTTCAATTAGATAAACTGATAGTAAGTACTTATAACCAGATACATGTGAGGATTTGTGTTGGCATAATCGATTATTCAGTCTTATTCTGTTTAAAAATTAAATCTATAGAAACTAACAGAGCTACAAGGAATTGTTTGTCAAAATACTTTGATTCTTATGGGTGTATTACTCTTATGTTACTGGTAACAATGTTTAGCACGATGCAGCTACTTTTTGGAATTACCTTACCAAAGGAGGTCATTTCCTATCATTTTAAATAAACATCCTCCCTGGGTTTTATATTGGAGAATCTGAGTGCGGGTTCTTTCCTGTTGTAGACAAAGGTTAGAGGGTGTGTTGCTGATGTCATTAAAAGGCATATTAAGGAATTTATACTTTATTTGCTGTGCAAGGCAGTATTTAAAGGTTTTGAACAGAGAAGAAAATGGTCTAACCTTACTAATAGGTACATACTGGGTTATGTATCTCATTCCTAGTAAGGCTTTAGACCATTTTCAATTTTATTATTACTAGGTATGAGATACATAACCCAGAGAAGAAAATGGTCTAACTTTACTAAGTATGAGATATGTAACCCAGTATGTACCTATTCATACCTAGTAATAATAAAATTGAATTTTTAAATCTGACTATAATCTAGTGGTAGGTGAGAAGATATCTAACATTATTTCTTTCAAAAATATTAAGCACCTACTATGTGTCCAACACTTTTAGGGTCTGAGACTATTGTGAAAGCTGGACAAGCAGAAATTCTGCTGGTGACGGGCCAAGAATGTGATAGAGAGATTAAAAACCACCACCAAAAAACAAAGAAAAAAATAGTGAACATCGATAGACTGGATAGGGAAAATGTGGCACATATACACCATGGAATATTATGCAGCCATCAAAAACGATGAGTTTGGGTCCTTTGTAGGGACATGGATGAACCTGGAAACCATCATTCTCAGCAAACTGACAGAAGAGCAGAAGATCAAACACCACATGTTCTCACTCATAGGCGGGTGTTGAACAATGAGAACACATGGACACAGGGAGGGGAGCACTACACACTGGGGTCAGTTGGGGGGAAACAGGGGAGGGACGGTGGGGGTTGGGGAGCTGGGGAGAGATAGCAAGGGGAGAAATGTCAGATGTAGGTGATGGGGAGGAAGGCAGCAAATCACACTGCTACGTGTGTACCTATGCAACAATTTTGCATGTTCTTCACATGTACCCCAAAACCTAAAATGCAATAAAATAAATAAATGCGGGGGGGAAAAAAGAAAAATAAAATAGTGAACATGATTGTTTCAATTATTCATAAAGTAGAAAATTTCATAAAAATAAGAACCAGGGTAACAAAACAACTTGGGTATCAGAGTGGCTACTTAAAATTAGAAGGTAACATTTGAGCTGAGACCTAAATGCCAGGAAGACACAAATCATATGAAAATGGGTTGGAGAGATTTCCAGGCATAGAGCAAAGTAAGGAGAAACATGCCAAGGCAGGAAAAAACGTAGGTTATTAAAGAAACAGAAAAATGGCTGAATAAGCAAGGATGGAATGTGAAGAAGTCATACAGAGAAGCAGAGGCCAAGTCATGGGCAGGCTGGGCCATGGAAATAATATATTGTATTCTCAGTGTGATATGAGAAGCCATTGAAGGGTATTAATTTAGGAAGTAAAGCAATCTGATATTTATTTTAACTTCAATTTTTTAAGTTGGCAAAATAGTTGTACATATTTATGAGGGGCATAGTGATGTTTTCATATGTGCAATGTATAGTGATCACATCTGGGTAATTAGCGTATCTGTTATCTCAGACATCATTTGTTTGTGTTGGAAATAGTCGATATTCTCCTTCTAGCAATTTATAACTATATATTGTTAATTATAGTTATCATACAGTTGTATAAAACACTAGAACTTATTCCTCCTATCTAGCTGTAATTTTGTATCCTTTAACAAAATTACCAGAGCAGAGCTGACTCATTACCATGGTGATGGCACCAACCCATTCATGAGAGATCCACCCTTCATGACCCAAATACCTCCCACTAGGCCCACCTATAATACTGGGGATAACATTTCAGCATGAGATGTGGAAGGGACACACATCCAAACCATATCAGCTCCTTCCCCAGCCTTTCCCAGTCACCAGTATCCTCTGTTCTGCTTATTTTTATGAGATCGGTGTCTTCAGTCTGTCATATGACTGACAGCATGTGAAAGATCTCTCTGGCCTCTGTGTAGATAATTCTTTATAGGAAAGTAAAGAGAAATGATATGACCAGTAAGGATGCCATCTTAGTTTCCAGGCTGGAAATGACTGGGGCATGGGATAAGTTATGTGAGCACTTAGTGGCTTGGATTAGGTTGGGTCAGAGTCTCAAGTAAGTAACACATTTGTGAGGGGGGAAAAATGAATGACATGACATTTTAGCTGTCATCATGAATCCTAATTATAAGGGATTATGTAGACAAAAGATGATTCACATCTCTTTAAGGAGATATACCACTGGAGCCAGTTTAGCGTTATAAATCTATATAAAGGAATCAGCGATTTAGACGGGCATTGCTTAGAAAACACAGGTAGTCAGTTTCAGAGAAAAATCTTTGTTTTCATTTCCCAATGCTTGACAGCATAATAAACCAATGTAATGATTTCAAATACTTAAGATACATAAATGTATATTTTATTAAAAAATTTTAAATAAAATTGTAATTTCATATAAAATTATACAAAATTATAAAAAATTAGTACAGAAGAATTTTCAATGAAAAGCAGCAATCTCTTGCTGTAACGGACATAATCCCAGTTTTGCTTCCTGGAATGAACTACTTTCAATCTTTCCTTTTAGTTTTTCTGAATGTCCAAATTTGAAATAATAAGCTTATGCCATTCCTTTTTTTTTTTTTTTTTTTTAATTGAGACAGAGTCTCACTCTGTTGCCCAGGCTGGAGTGCAATGGCAGGATCTCAGCTCATTGCAACCTCTGCTTCCCAGGTTCAAGCGATTCTCCTGCCTCAGCCTCCCGAGTAGCTGGGATTACAGGCACCTGCCATCACGCCTGGCTAATTTTTGTATTTTTAGTAGAAACGGGGTTTTGCCATATTGGCCAGGTTGGTCTCGAACTCCTGAGCTCAAGTGATTTTCTCGCCTTGGGCTCCCAAAGTGCTGGGATTACAGGTGTGAGCCATTGCGCCCAGTTCTTACACCATTCTTTATTGGTACATATGTATTGGTATATTTACCATAGATGTTGCTAGACTTTCTGCTGGAAACCTAACCTCAACATCAACCCTAGTGCTAATGCTAACCTTATAATCTCACTTACATGGCCCTTCTCCCATATACTTACACAAATATTCCAAGCTTACCCACCTTCACTGGTTAACTTTGTGGCTGCAAAAAGGTAACTTAAGTCGCAATTATTTTCTCTATAGGTTACGTCATGGGGTATATTGATGGTCCCTGTTCTCCCCACCCACATAACCTCTGCTAGCTCTACCTTTTTTTTATTGTCAAGATGGATAACATTCATTTCTTCACTTTCTTATCTCAACAAAAGAGGAATTTGGAAAGTGAATATATAAACAAGATTTTAAGTAAAAATTGTTTTTTTCCCCCAATTTCTATTACTTGCAGCCTGCTCCTTCCATGTTTTCTTGTGTTAAAGTAAGCCACTTAATTTTTTTTTTTTCTATGAGGGCTTCAAGAGTATTCCATTCTCAACATTTTTTTCTGAAAATACTGTTTTTATGTTTACATTTGAGTGATAGTTTGACTTAGAGTAGAAATCAAGGATAATTACTATTTCCTTTAGCACTTTGAAAATATGATTGCATTATTTTATCAATGGGGTATCTGTTGCCAATTAGCTATTCTTATTAGATGATGTGTTTCTGATTTTTTTAATCTCTAGTGTAATAGCAGATCCTGTGAGTTGTTTGTGACTATTCTTTTCTTAGAAATAGA
Source organism: Cebus imitator (assembly GCF_001604975.1). Classification (NCBI taxonomy): domain Eukaryota; kingdom Metazoa; phylum Chordata; class Mammalia; order Primates; family Cebidae; genus Cebus; species Cebus imitator. Next base: position 9,046,519 of record NW_016107320.1, read on the forward strand.
ATTAAGTACATCTGGCATTTCTCCCCATGCCAGATGTAGGTGACAGCAGTGGGGGCGGGGATGGAGGCAGCAAACCACATTGCCATGTGTGTACCTATGCAACAATCCTGCATGATCTGCACATGTACCCTAGAACCTAAAGTACAATAAAAAAAAAAAGAATTAAGTCGGGCGTGGTGGCTCACGCCTGTAATCCCGGCACTTTGGGAAGCTGAGGTGGGCAGATCCCTTGAGGTTAGGAGTTCAAGACTAGCCTGACCAACATGGTGAAACCCTGTCTTTACTAAAGATACAAAAATTAGCCGGTGTTGGTGGTGCATGCCTGTAATCCCAGCTACTTGGAAGGCTGAGGCAGGGGAATTGCTTGAACCTGGAAGGTGTGGGTTGCAGTGAGCTGGAGTGCAACACTACACTCCAACAGAGTGAGTCTCCCTCTCTCTCTCTCTCTCTCTCTCTCTCTCCCCATATATATATATATATATGTGTATATATATATATATATATATGTTATGTATATATATATGTTTATATATACACACACACATATATATATACACACACATATATATAATTTTATATATGTATATATATTTAATTACAATTTTATAATTATATAAAAATTATAATGATAAATTATATAATTTATATAAAATTATAATTATAAAATTATAACATAATTTTATATGTGTATATACATATATAAAATTATATGTGTGTGTGTGTATATATCTATGTATACACATATAAAATTAGCTAGCATGTGGGTTCACAGGTACCACTTTCATAATTTGTCTTAACTATGTGGTTAAGTTATACCAAGGTATATGAGTATGCACCTTTTAGTAAGGGGCTCTAAAAATATACATGGACCCCTGCTGCTATTATATGTATACATATATAATTTTTAGAATTATATATGTGGCTTGCTTTATGCTTCTATTAGATAGAGGTGTTTTAGATTATTACATGAGAAAAGAAAATGAATTTCAATCATTTTGAAAGCATTGTATTTCTTTTGACTTTGTAGCTAAACATATGTATACCAAAACACGTCTCCTTGGAGTGTATGAATTCAGATCCTATCCATGCAAATGGCATTGGCTTCCCTTCAGACTTTTTCTAAACATGGACCTGAGTGGATGGGAACTTCCTTGTCACATCCCGGAGTGTCACGTGGGGTTCTTCTAGACCCTATTTACATCCGGGAGAAGTCTTTGTGATTCCTGGCCCTATGCAGGAATCATGACTCTGGATTCCTGTGCTCCTGAGGGTAGTGGCCTGGACTCCCTCTCTTTGGGAACAGACAGTATCCCATTCCCTAGTTTTTAAAACCCGCAGTGGTTTCCAAAATACTGTGAGGTATTTTGCTTTCAGTTCACACTAGGTACCCTGTGACTTCAGCTTCCTTTTATTTCCATCACCTGAGAATTTTCTATTCTTGGTGCCTAGTTGTGGTTTTGAAAGCTTAAATGTTATATTTGTTATATTTTATTCAATTTTTCTCAAATTGTTTGAAGTGGTGTTGTGTGTATATTTTTATGTCAACTTAGTATACAATTTCAGAAATATTTTGGTTGATGATATTTATGTTACCAAACCAAACTGGATTCATTTGTCCATGGGCAATGCCAAACATCAGAGCACTGGGCTTTTGCAGTGAGAAAGGTTTAGTGCAAGTCAACTGGCAAAGAGACAGGAGGAAATGTTCAAATCTGTCTCCTTGAACTGGGGGCTGGGTTGGGTTTTATAAGCATAGGGTAATGAGGATGATCTGATTGGATCTTGCAGTGAGGTGAAGTGGAGGGGTGTGATCTAATTGGATCCTGCCATGGGGTGATGCCAGAGCTCAAACTTATTGGATCTTGAATCCTGCCATGCAATGGCCACTCCTTAATTCAGTCTATGCTTCTCTGCCCAAGCATTTAGGTTCTTGCTGTGGTTGCATGCTTGCTTCATCTGGGCATGCTCAGGTTATGTGACCTTCAGTCTGAGGGTCCATGGCAGCTAAAAAACAACTCACAACTTTGTCACATAAAAGTTCAACCAGATTGGCCTGGTGTGGCTACAGTTACTCTTTCTAGTTTACAGTGAAGTCTTTGATGTTTTTGTTGGTTAATCATGAAAGTTGAAAATTAATAAACAGAATTGATATTATTATAACTACATAGACATAGTGTTTACTTCATAGCCATATGATAAACAAGATAGAATTTATTTTTGGATGTAATATCATTGCCACTATGTCACTCAAAGGATATTTATTCTATCACGTTAAAATACAGACAGGTATGGCCATAGGTCCTAGTCTTTGCTCATGAGACAATGTGGAGGGACAATTCATGGGGTTCTCATGTTTCTGAACATCTTAAGAGCAGAGGCACCAACTTCCCCTTTTCTCTGGATTATCTTTTCCAGATTGTGTAGTAATCAGCCATGGAAGAAAGAGACAGTATCTTTTTCTGGACCAAACAATAGACATTCTTACTGCCCATTATAAAAGATTTGGGTTCTCTAAGCTCAGATTTCCTCTCTTGGAATGCAAATCACTCCTGGTGCAGGCATCTATCTGGGCCCATTGATGTCACCCTCGCGGGACTTGGGAGCAATGGACTCTGACACATATATGCTGATGTACTTTGTATTCATCCATTTTCACACTGCTATAAAGAAATATCCAAGAATGGGTAATTTGTAAAGGAAAGAGATTTAATCGACTCAGTTCCACATGGCTGGGGAGGCCTCAGGAAACTTACAATTATGGCAGAAGGGGAAGCAGGGACCTTTACAAGACAGTAGGAGGCAGAACATGTGAAGGATGAACTGTCAAACACTTATAAAACCATTAAATTTTGTGAACTCACTATCATGAGAACAGCATGAGGGGGACTGCCCCCGTAATCCAATCATATCCCTGCTTCAACATGTGGGATTACAATTTAAAATGAGATTTTGGTGGGGACACAGAGCCAAATCAAATCACACATGCTGCATGCTTTGCCACGAGTGATAAACTTTTTTATCTCTGGCCAGCAGTCTCATATTTTCTCCCTGCATTCATGCATCTGTGTCATGCTGACATGTTAGTTTGCAAGTTCGGTGAAATCTCAGATACTTCACAGCTTTTGACAGATTTACAAGAGGTTATACTAGAAAGCTCGTGGAAAAAAATTGACTTTTGTCTTTTAAAGGAAAAACTTGATATCACTTTTTGCTTTCCTCCCTCCCTTGCACTTGGTTGTAAATAAAGCCTTGAGTTATGCTATCTTGAAGTCATTAGATAAAGATGAATTCTGATGTCATTGAACCATTTAGCGAATGTCAGTACCTTACCACCTTAATACTTTTTGATAATGTTAAGACAAAAGAAAAACAAACAAATGAGCTAAACCCATACAAATCCCCAAACCCATGAAAACAAAACTGTTTAAGCCACTGTTAGCTAGGTCTTACAGTATTTCTTTGACAAACACCTTCAATACTATTGCCATTGGTCATTTCTCCAAGAAATCAATGTTTATTCTGTATAAGACATTATGCTAGGCACTAAAGAGGATAAGAAATGTTAGCTATTATCTTGCCCTTGAGAAAGATACAGCTTTTTTTGAGAAAACAGTAATTAGCAAAACAAGGCAGTGATATAAGTTTTCTAAGAGTGAAACAAGTAACCGGAGCTGTTGGAACTGAAGGGAAGGAGGAATGGCTGAAATTTACATGCTTGGAGGGCTACCAAAACCATGGAGTGTGGGGAAGCCATTTCCTCATCTGGAAGGTGAGAAAGCCAGTTACAATCAGATGTTTTTGAACTGTAATTTTAGCAGCAGAACCATTTTTGTAAATGAAAATTTACAAAGACCTTTAATCTATGAAACAGGTGAAAGCACAGATTCTTTGAAGCTTAAGCCTGGAGTCAGCTCACTTGATCTTCCCCACCAGTCTATCTTTCCGTTGCCCACTGCTCCCTACCCTTCTGAAGTTTATAATGCATCTCTCTGAAACCCCAAAGATCACAGGATACAATTTGAAAATGATCAGGTATGATGATTGAAGAGAATTACAGAGCTGAAGGAAATGCATTCTACAAGGATCAGTCTCATGTGTTGAGCTTCAGTTGGGTAGCTCTGCTGACCCCATCAGCACAGTGCAAGACTCCAGCCAGGTTTTTTCCCTCGTTAACTTGGCTGGGCCCTTAGTTACAGACAGCAGCCTAAGAAGTATTAGTAGCCCTGTAGACACATCTGCTATTTGATCATTGGGTGGGGGACAAGGGAGGTCATAGGATGTGAATGAATCAGTTCAAAATCCATCATCACTAACTGAAAAAACAACTTACAGCTCATTCCTCACTGACTGTGGGTTGGTGATGTCCCTCTACTTAGTAAGGGTGGCAAGTTTTTATTTGGAAATCAGTATTTCAAATATCATGAAAGGAAAAATGCTTTTGGATTAGCTTCCCCCTCAACTGCACCCCCACTGTACCCAGAGAGAGAGGCTTTTGTAGTCATTAGCTTTTTCCGTATTAAAGCTGCTTGGTCCGACTAGGCCATTTGATTTCAAGTTTATCCTAAAGCCACAGAAAGTGAGTTGCTGGGTATTTACTTGGGGTTAATAACCAGTTAGGAGCAGCTGTACTTTATACCATTAACCCGACCCAGGTGCTAATTCCTGGAACATGCCCTGTAAGCAGGGGTCATTATTGCTATTTGAAGCTGCAAATGCTGCCTTAGAGACTACAGACTTTATTTAAGGAGGAAGCCATTTTGATTGGTCACCATGTCATATTTCTGGAGAATTAATGCCCTGTGTATAAGCCAATCTGATTGCCTGGAAGCATCTCCCTGTACTTGTGCTGTTCAGCTGATAATCCACTTCTAGACACAGGGCAGCCGGCTGGAAACTGCAGCAGCTTCTATTTTTGGTACCTAAAATCAATGCCCCACTCAGGCAGCCTGGGCGGTTGCCTCATTATCCCCCCTGCCCGGTGCAATGAGCACAGCTTCCCTTTGTGGGAGATTAAAGCAAGTCAGGGAGTGTGATAAATGCTTTTAGTCATATCTGCTGTCATTTGAATAATACTAGGTGTCAGGAAGAAATACGTCCCTAGCGGATTTTAACCAACCAAACTCTTTTGATATTCTCTTTTTCCTTAGCGCAATAAGAAACAGTAACTTAGAAAACTGTAACCCTCCCCTCACCACCACCCTCAGAAAAAAACAAAACAAAACAAAAAACAGCAAGCCCTGTTTATATTTGCAGGCTGTGTTGGATAATCTTTTTGTAAACACTTTTTTTGTTTATCCAGCAATAGCCAGCGGGTACCTATTGGGTTGGGGAAGGACATTTCCTCTGTTTACTGGAAGAGAAAATGGCTCAGTTCTGCTGGATTCTTCTAACCCTTTGGAACCTCAGATTACTTTTTCTAGCTATATGCATTTAAATTGGCTTCACTGAGAAGGCTTATTCGTGCTTCAGTTTTCCTACAGGTAAAACAGAAGAAAGATAAAGGTGTGATGCAAGGCATAGTGGGATGGAGGGTAGGGCATGAGTCCTGGCCTCTCCCCATTCGCGCCAGGCTGGGATGCCAATGCTGGCTTCAGGTGTGGCCAAAGCCATCACAGGCAGTGCTGAGGCCAGTGGAGCTGGTCCTCAGTGGCTTCCAGACTCCCCTTTTTGAGTCCATTTGCTGCACAGGTGGATTTTCTTCTATTCATCCCATCAGTAAACAAGGGTCCTCAGGTCCTCCCTCCTTATGCCCTGTTGAGATCAGCTCTCAGGAGGGGATCTGATGGATTGTTTGTGATGTAATATTGACAGCAGGAATCTTCTGGGGGTAATGGAAGATGTTACACCTTGAATGCTGATTGGGCCTATCTCTCTGTTTAAAATTTGTGAATTGCTCCCAGAGATACTAGTATCAGGCGTTCTTCGATTTCAAGAATGAGCACCTAAGCACTACAGTGTGCTGGTAAACTGACTCTGACTTGTAGCTGTTGCTGATTTCAGTGGTATAACAATTCCCATGCATGCTGATTTCAGGGTACTAACATAAAGACACTTATCACCAAGCTGGAAATTGATGTCCACAGTTTGCTGCTGTGAGCCACTATGAGTCTTTTCCTAGCCCTTTTTAGGAAATGTGTCTAGCATTTTTTATTTATTTTTTTTGCATTTGTTTCTTCATGGCTCTCTAATTTTACTGACTATAAGATAGGTTGGTGATGAGGTTTAGATGGAGAGCCTTAACTTGAAATCCTGGATCTCTGTTACTTACTATGATTTTGGACAATGTAATATCATTGAGCCTTTATTTCCTTGACTACAAAATGAGAATAATACGTAACTCTCAGTGGTGTTCAGAGAATGAAATTATATAAAATATGTAAGAAAAGCCAGCTCTTATTAGCGGCTCAACAATTTTAGAACCAAGTAAATTATTTCACATGTTAGAAAATGGTAAATGTTACAAGAAAATAATTTAGTAACATAAGTCTATCATTGCTTTCTTCTGTTTGTTCTTAGTTTTAAAAAGAAATGAGAAACAGCAGCCCCAAGGACACATGTGAAAATGACCTTTGCTTTTATTTGAGGAAGTGGGGACCATTTCTGTTTTTTTTTTTTTTTTTCCTTGTACCTCTTCTGATCCTTAGTGAATCCCTTGCTAGAGAACTTAGTCAAGAACAAATATCCTCCCTTTGTGGATGGTAATTAATCTGATAAATATTATTTTGCCCTCTTCTTGCCTAAAAGAAACTCTGCATCATAATTTCAGCAATTGCGGTTTTTAGTTTTGAAAAATATCTAGTCCCTCTATGAAAAGGTTTTGCATTTTAATAAGTATAAGGATTTTGAGTCAAGAGAATGGATATAATAGCTGACATCTTTTCATGTTTACTACATGTTAGAGATTTCACTAAACCCTTTTAAAAGGATGATCTCATTTAGTCTTCACAACAACCTATGAGATGGGCACTATTATTTCACTTTACAAATAAGAAATCTGAGGCTTATAAATGTTAAATAATTTGTTCAAGGTCACAGACATGTAGCAGTTTATCTGTAATTACGGGATTTTAAGCATCAGTGAATTTGTATGTGAGGTAAATTGGGGAAAGGGGAACCTCTGTAGGGCTCCAGCAATCATGCCTCATGGGCAGCCGGCTTGGTTAACTCTGTTAATACCTGACCACAATAAGTTATTTGAGAGTAGGGAGCTTGTTATATTCATCCCAATATGTTCTCACGAGTGTCTGGCATGGTGCTTTGCACAGTGAGTCACTAGTAAAGGACAGTTGAATGGAATCTTTAATTTAATGAATACATTTTTATGAAATCTCTATTATGTGATATTTTCTAAGCATAAGAGGTATGGTGGTAGAAAAACAAGACAGAAAAAAATGTATTGTTTTCATAAAGTTTACATTCTATTAGGAGGGGGCTAATACAAAGTATAATTAAATTATTTCACATGTTAGAAAATGGTAAGTGCTGTAAGAAAATAAAGCAGGAAAAAGAGAAGGAAATATTGAGTAAAGGGAGTTCAATAAAACAATGGCGTTTGAACAGACACTTGAAAGAGTCAAGGTGGTAGCCATTACCGTTATGTTCCAGGCAGAGAGAAGCCCCTAAGGTGGAATGGAAGCATGCCTAACCTGTTCTGCAATAGCAAGGTGGTCCCCATGGCCAGAGCAGAATGAGCAAGTGGGAATGCAGGAGGTGATGAGGTCAAAGAGTTTGGGGATGTGCATTGCATAGGACCTCTCTGGCTTTTACTCCGATGAAATGGAAAGCCCCTGGAAGATTTTGAGCCTCCATTTTTTGAAGGTTTCAGAGTGTTAATAATCTGACTTACATTTTAAAAGGATTGCTATGACTGAGCTCAGACTATAGAAAAGGCTGGAAGGAGAAAGATCAATTAGGAGGCCATTGTAATAATCCACGCAAGTCATGATGGTGGCTGGAGCCAGGGAAGTAGCAGGAGAATCAATAGGATTTGAAGGAGGGGAGTCAAAGATGATCCCCAGCAACTGTAAGGTAGGGGCTACTATAACCTGAGCTGTGGAAGACTGCCAAGAGAGCAAATTTTGGAGAGAGGATCAGATTTCAATTCTAGACATCCTAAATTTGAGATGTTGATTAGGCATGTGTCTAGTAGGCAGCTGGATATGAGAATACGGAGTTCAGAGGAGAGGATTGGGCTGGAGACTTTTATAATAACTGGAACCTTCAGCCTCTGGGTGAAACTCAAAGCATCCTCCAAAAGACCACCGGGATGGCTAAAAGATAGAAATGACAGCTTTACCGGAGATAGCAGTTCACAAACTGAAAAGAGACAGTCTCTGGTGTGAACCAAAGGTGTCCTTTCTTTGAAGAGGTGTAAGGCCAGTTGGGTTTTATGCCTCACAGCATCTGTATTACACATAAGAGTCATACAAATTCAGCACATTTAGAGGAGAAGCTGTACGTATCTATGAGGGAAGCTGAGTTATGTGCAATGGGCAAACATAACACACATCTCATGGCAATTTCGGAGTGAGTATTTAGCATTAAAATGAAGTGGAGTTGGGCTCCTTATCAAAAGGTGAACACAAAATGAGTTGCATGCAACCTGTAAAAGCTGGCTGAAATCAGCTCAAAGCCTGCAGTTGCTTATTACGGAAGAATGTAAGGTCAGTCCTCTGTTGTAGTGGTCTGGGTTGTAAATCAGAGTTAGGAAGGGTCTGATAATTTTCCTGATAGCTCTTACTGTTAGGGAGTTTAGCAAGAGTGCAGTTTTTCTTGTAGCTGTAGGAATTTGGAAATTTTCTATGCCAGCCACACCCTGAATCCTCCATCCATAGGTACCTTTTGTTTCTCTAACCTTAGACTGCTTCTTAGTTGATAATGGGGCATCTACTTTGGTCTCTCAGATGATAAAACTGAGAGACCAGAGGAGGATATTCAGAAGAGAAAGAGTTCAAGGACTAAAACTGTAAGGCCTGAAGTCAGAAAAAAAGAAGAAAAATTAAAAATATTAATAAAGTATGGTTATTATTTGGAGAAAAATCAGAACTACATCGGGTCCAAGAGGAAAATTAAAAAAAAAAGTGTATCTAAGAGAAAGCAAAGAATGACTCTTAGATACTGCTGATGGTCAAGTAAGATGAGAATAATATACCCAGAATTTCACAATATGACATCTCTGGCGACCTTGAGAGAGCAGTTTCAGTGGAGTTTTGGTGGCAAAAGCCTAAATAAAATGAATTTTGGGAAGGTTGGATGAGACTAATGAATGATACTGGATAGCGATAACTCTTCCAAAGAGTTTTAATGTAAAGAGGAGCAGAGAAATGGGGCAGCATCTGGAGGGGGAAGAGGAACTAAGGAGAGGTTTGTTATTAATTATCATCTCTTAAGTTGGAGAAGTAATAACATGCTTTATACTGACAGGAAAAACAAGTTGAAATGGAAAATGGAAGACGTAAGAGGGATGCAGTTTAAATGTCATTGTGTAGGAGGAAGGAATGAGATCTTATGCAAATATGGAGGAGGTGGTTCATAAATAGTTAAGAGTGGGAAGTCCAAAGGTATCAGCACTGACTCTCTTAGCCTTCTTTGACCAAAGATGGCTCAATTATTTTATCCTTGGTGATAAATATGTATATTCTCTGTAACATGTTTGTGTGTGTGTGTGTATAAATAATACCTGTGAGGTGTGCATGCATATATATTTGTATTACAAATATATGTACATATATGTATATTACAAATGTAAATTATATAATACAAGGATTGTTAATTTGGGATATATACACACATACATGCACATAAACATACATATTTAGTGATATACGTACATAGGTGTGCATACATATACATACATATGTAGTCATATTCTCTGTAAGGTGGAAAACAATAACAAATAAATGAATTTTATTCGGAGAGATTTCCAAACTCTAAAGCACTATAAAGCCACTTAAAAATTCCCAACTTTTCAAAGGCATATCGTTAAAGCTCAATTAATCTTTTTTTGTTGTTGCTTTTTAAATTCCTCCGGGTATTAAAACGAAAGAGCAGTTACGTATATTTAAGACTCTTTATTTAAAGTGTTTTCCAATCAGGAAATAATAAATGTTTTTTTAAAGAGTGACTCTTTGAAGTGAGTCAGCTGCTGCTTCTCCTTCCCATAATTGAAGCGAGGGCGAATTATATGGAAAGAGTCCAGGATGCTCTTCAGTCCAGACAAAGCTGCGGTGATTAGGAGAATGAATTGCAAACGAGGAAGACAATAGGGAAGAAGGTTCTTTTATGAAGGGAGAGAGGATGGGTGTTGCAGAAAGGACACTTAATAATGACAATCCAAGCTCAGAAAGCACTTGGGGATGTGAATAATTCAGCAGCCATTAGAAAAAAAGGAAACTTTTGGAGAATGTCAATCTGTGGACACCAAATTGTACAGTATGGGTGCAACATCTGTGCCCTCCCAGATGGGCCCCACTGCTGATGGGTAGACAACAATAAGTGCAACCCGTTTATTGAGTACTCTCAATTAAGAAAGACACAAACAAGAAATGGCTTTCTTTCTCTATTGTTATAGCTCCTAACCATGCCATGCCAAATCTCTCTTCCCCACTGAGAACAAATCCCTTAATTCATTTTGGGAAGATTCCATATTTTTACAGATATTTTCAGTTATTAAAAGACCAATCAGTTCAAAATTCAATCTCCATATCATTGCAGTCTTTCCTTGTTATCCTATGTCATTCTTATAGCCAGGGAGATGGGAGGTGTGGGGGGCAGGCTGTGTCAAGATGGGGGTTTCTGGTGGTGCAGGATTATGTACTGCCAGCAAGTCCCATGATCGTGGGCATACCTCATAACCTGCTTCACAGTGAAGTGGCTCCCTTGGTTGAACACTACATGGGTGTGGGATTCTATGCCTATAAATCAGGTACTCTATTGCTCCTTGGATGATGGTGCTGGCTGAGGCAAATTCACACCCAGAATAAGTGTCTATTTTCGTGGGAATGTATCACTGACTCTTCCGGGCTGAAAGACACCCCTTGTAGACATCTTGCCACCGTGTGGCCAGTTGGTCTCTTCAAGAAATAGTGCCAGTCTCAGCTTTGGTCTCTGTTGATTGTAGATTGGACATTCAGAGGTGATAATGGCCAGATCAACCTTGGTTAAGTGGGAGTCTATGGTGTTTGTCCTATGCAAAGCTCTGTCTCTGCCACTTTGTTCATTTGCTTATTTTTCCAGTGCTTGAGGGTGGCAGCTGACACAGGCTAAGTGATATCAACTGACTGATTCATTTTATCTGGTTGGAAACATACTGCCTTTGCTGTGGTAGATGCCTTCTGATGCGTGTTAATAGGAAATACGTGTCATCACACTTAACACTTGTGCCTATATTGCCTTCTACATGCTTCTATCAGAAATCTTTGTTCCCCCAGTCTTTTACCTTCTTGGCCTTGAGACGAGTGTGTATATATGTATACATATATGTGTCTATACATATACATATGTGTATAATATGTATACATATACACACACATGTCATACATATACATGTATGTGTATGTATTCAGCCTTCAAATACATATACAATACATATACACATACATGTACACATACATATGTATACTTACATATGTATGTGCATATATGTATATGTATAAATATATATGTGGTGTGTGTGCGTATATATATCCCTTAAGCCTTTTCTTTTTTCATGCAAAGTAGTTGATCAGTGCAGTACCTGAACAACTCATTGGGAAAATATTCTCTCCACTGACTTCCAAGGCTATTTTTGAGTGAGACAGTCATGCAGCTCTTACCCATTTTTGGCTTCTACATTTCTACCAAGTCTATCCATCCATAATCCAGACTTGGGCTTTTTCTTCCTTAGATCATCTTACAGGACTTCCCATGGCCATCTGTGTAAGCAGAGAGAGAGAGATGGTAGTGTAACCATGATGGATGACATGGTGCCCCAGCTCATACAGCTGGCTCATGTCCTCTGTTCTCAATCAAGCTCAGTCCCTTTGAACTGCCTTTGGACCAGCTTGACTTCATTAGTGGGTGAGACAGGACCCAGCTTATGATGGGGAGCTCTGGAAGCCCATTTACTGTGTGTTTCATGATTAAGCATTCCATCTCTACAAGAGCTGAGGAGCATATCAAGAGCTGTTTGTTTGCTTTTTCCTTCTAACACATAGTTTTCCATGGCAGAAGTGAAGGCTTTGTACCAGAAACACAGATTCTGCTTTGTGATTCTCCCCCTGGGCTTGCCATAAACACATTTTTTCCATTCCTGGCACCTTATACACCAGAGGGTTTGTCAGAACCTGTTCTCCACGTGGCAGGGCTATTTATGCTACAACTCAAACCTGATGCTGCAAACTTTCCTGCTTCAGGCTCCACTTACATTCAGGAGTTTCCGTGATCCCAGTGTTTGATCTGGAACAGCATTGTTAGGTGTGCAACGTGTTGCCTCCAAATCTCAGCAGAGGCTTAGCAGGTGTGTGCTTCGCTCTATAATGGTAGAAGTAGATACGGAAATAGAGATAGAAAAGCTGCAGTGATTAGTCTTTTCTTTCTGCGTCAACCTACCGCCTTATTGAGGTATGTCTGACATACAAGAAGTTGTACATACGTAATTTATACAATTTGAGTTTGGAGATAAGCACATACCTATGTAACCATCACCACAAACTGTGCCATAAGCTTATTCATTAGCTCTAAAAGTTCCCCTGGCCTTCTTATTTATTATAATTACTGCTTTGTGATAACAATTTTAAAGTATATAGTACAGCATGGTTTACGATAGGCATTATGCTGTACAGTAAATCTCTAACTTCCTCATCTTGTATAGCCAAAACTTTGTACTCCTTAGCTAATACCTCTCTGATTCCCCAGGCCCTGGCAACCACCATTTCACTCTCTGCTTCTATGAGGTTGGCCATGTTAGATTCATCAAATAAGTGGTATCATGCATTTGACTTTCTTTGTCTGGCTTATTTTCCTAAGCATAATGGTTTCATGGTTCATCTGTGTTGTTGCAAATAGTAGAATTTCCTTCTTATTTGAAGGCTGAACAATATTTCATTGTATGTACTTACCAAATTTTCTTCATTCATCCATTGATGGGCACTCAGGTTGAGTCCACATCTTGGCTATTTTTATTTGTGCCTTTTTTTTTTTTTTTTTTTTTTTAGACAAATGTCTATCCAATTCCTTTGCCCATTTTAAAAACAGTGATTTTATTTTTATTTCTGCAGTTGAGTTGTAGGGGAGTTCCTTATATACTTTGTCTATCAATCTTTTATCAGATAAACGGTTTGCAAATCTTTTCTCCCATTCTGTAGGTTGACTTTTCATTTAGTTGATTGTTTTCTTTGCTGTGCAGAAGCTGTTTAGAATGATGTAGGCTTACTTGTCTCTTTTTACTTTTGTTGTCTCTGACTTTTGTATACAAGAAATTATTGCTAAGGCCAATGTCGAAGCTTTCCTCCTCTGTTTTCTTCTGGAGGGTTTATGGTTTCCCGTCTTAGGGTTAAGTTTTTTTAATCCATTCTGAGTTAATTTTTGTATATGATGGAAGATAAGGTCAAATTTTCTCCTTTTGCATGTACTCTGTTTTTCTTTAGAGTGATTATCTCAGTATTCTCCTGACCACTGGACCCCTGAACACTTTATTGCAGTGATAGGTCAATGAGACCTCAGGATACAGTTGTCTTAACATAGCTTTTAGCATACTAGCTACCTCTGGCTCAGTTTGCTGGGTAAGCATAATGTCATCAATATAATGTATCAATAAATGTGATATTATATGCAGTACTCAGGCAGTACATGTGCATTTGGAACAGACCATGAAGCAAGTGTGGAGGAGTTAGCATAGCCCTGGAACAAGTGTTGATGTATATTATCCATTCTGTGTCAATTCCATGTTAAGTGTTTTGAGTCCTCTTTTCTAGCTGCTGTAGAAAGAGTGCATACACCAAATCCATGGTTTTTATTTGATTCCATAATAGTCTGCGCCAGAACAACATAGCCTTTTGTGTAGTGGCGATGTTGGGGCTAACGTTTGAGTTCATGTGGCACACTGTCATTTCATTCCCCAGCAATCATCCAGCTTTTGCAAGGGCCAACTGGAATTAAAGGAAGATATAAGGATTGCCATTTCTGCACTATTTAGATATTTAGATGCTTAAGGGTATAACTAATCTTTGACATTTCCCCCAGGATGCAATATTGTTTTTAATTTATGTCTAAGGCAGGAGGGAGGGAGACAGCCACAGAGGCTTATATGTGGTACCCCACTTTCTATAGCTCTTACTTCAAAGTTCAAGATTCCAGCGTGAGGCTAACTCTAGCCTAACTAAATGGCCATAGGTCCCTTTGAGGAAGGACTGGGAGAATCATTAGGGTATATACTTGCCTGGTGTTGCCAGTATGTGGACGATCAGTTCTAGTTCTGAAAACTAGCTTAGGGATGGTATCTGGGCAAGAGATGGTGACTTTTTACTAGACTCACCTCCTCAGACTCCTCTTGTTTATTCATTCTTGCTTTCTTTTGATTATATGTCTCAAGCAGTGACTTTGTTGGGTGCCAGACCCTCCCCTGACCCTTTTTGCCACTAGGATGCTTTGTTAAACATCTTGCACACTACTTAAGATCAAGACCCTTGGCTACTGCCCTGACCTTGTATGCTGTTAAAATAATTGCAAACTCCTGGCTTCTGCCACCTAAGCTCCACTGCTTCAGAAGGACCATTCCATGATGGCCTCTCCCACCTCCCATTAGCTCTGGTCTGCAGAGGGGAGAGGGCCTTGTTCCTCCTGCCCGGTGTGTTCCTGATGGCTTTGTAAATGGTATGTTCTTTGAGATTTCCGAGGAACACAATCATAATTTCAAACTTTATATAATATATCCACTCCTAACACTTTTAAAGTATAATCTTTTTTTTTTTTTTTTCTTAGCTAGATTATCTAATTCTGGCTATATTATGCTGAGATTTCACTCTAGTTGTAGCCAGGAGAGGAAGTGGAAGCATCTGGAGAGATGGCCTTGTTAACTACAGTGTCTCTCAGTGCAGGGACACAGGGTAGTGGTAGTTTTACTTTTAATCTTTAAAAACGCAAACTTTATTATTATAAAAACCATATAACATAAAACAAACCATTTTAACAGTTTTTAAGTGTACAGTTCAGTGGCATTAAT
This sequence comes from Cebus imitator, assembly GCF_001604975.1. Taxonomy (NCBI): domain Eukaryota; kingdom Metazoa; phylum Chordata; class Mammalia; order Primates; family Cebidae; genus Cebus; species Cebus imitator. The sequence goes on from NW_016107320.1 coordinate 9,061,718, forward strand.
TAAGTATATTCACAATGTTGTACTATCACTACTATTTCCAAACTTCTGTCACCCCACATAGAAAATGTGTACCCATTAAGCATTCTCCAGCCCCTGATCCCCCACCTCTTGGCAATTTTTTTTTTTTTTTTTTTTTTTAAGATATGGAGTCTCCATCTTTCACCCAGTCTGGAATGCAATGGCACAATCTAGGCTCACTGCAACCTCCACCTCCTGGGTTAAAGCGATTTTTTTTTTCCTGCCTCAGCCTCCTGAGTAGCTGGGACTACAGGTGCTCACCACGCCCCACTAACTTTTGTGTTTTTAGTAGAGACAGGGTTTTGCCATGTTGGACAGGCTGGTCTTGAACTCCTGACCTCAGGCAATCTGTCCACCTTAGCCTCCTAAAATGCTGGGATCACAGGCGTAAGCCACCATGCCAGGCCAGCTCTTGGCAAATTCTAATGTCCTTTGTGTCCCTATTAATTTGGTTATTCTGTGTATTTCATATAGGCAAATCACAAAATGTCCTTTCATGTCTGTCTTATTTCATTTAGCATAATGTTTATAAGTTTCATTCATGTTGTAGCACATGTCAGGACTCCATTTGTTAAATAGCTGGATAGCCTCTCATATGTATATACCTTATTTTGTTTATCCAGTCATCAGCTAATGGATCTTTAGCTTGTTTCCACCTTTCGTTTATTGTGAATAATGCTCTAATGGATGCTGAAATACAATTATCTGTTTGAGTCCCTGGTTTCATATTTTGAGGGGTATATATTCAGGAATGGAATTGCTGAGTTTTGTGGTAATTCTTTTTAACTTTTTGAGGAACTGCCAACTGAGTGCCAGTTCTTAATAGAGAGGTATGAGACATATGTATAGACTATGTGAAAGGAAAATATCTTGAACCCGGGACCTGGAAGACCCCTCACTGCTTCAAGTTCTCCCTGCCTTTTGGACTGAACCAGTGTACTTCTTACATATATTGATTAATGTCTCATGCCACCCTGAAGTGTATAAAACCAAGCCATGCCCTGACTGCCTGGGGTACATGTCATCAGAACTTCCTGAGGCTGTGTCACAGGCATGCATCCTCAACTTTGGCAAAATAAACCTTCTAAATTAACTGAGATTTTCTGTTTTTCTGGGTTTACAACTATGAATGTTCATGAGAGTTTGGGAGCCAATAGCTTTGAGGTCATACACCTATCTGTATTAAGGAGACTTCTCCAGAGGGACAGAACCACTAGGATTCATATGAAAGGAAACTGATTAGGAGAAATTGGCTCACACAAACACAAAGGTGAAGTTCCTGATGGGCCACCTGCAAGCTAGAGGACTAGAGAGGCTGGTAGCATGGTTGAGTCAAAGTCCAAAAGCCTGAGAACCAGGGAAGCTGATGGTGCAGCCCATAGTCTGAGGTAGAATGCCTGAAAGGCCCTGGGAGGCCTCTGGTGCAAGTCCTAGAGTGCAAAGGCCAACAAAATTTGAATGTGATATCTAAAAGCAGGAGGAGAAAATGGCATCCCGCTCTGAGACAGAGAGGAAGCAAGAGGGAGCTAAGTATCCCTTCTCTTCCACCTGCTTTGTCCCAGTGGGGACCCAGCCCATGGGATGCCCCCGCCCGTATCTGCTTTGAGGGAAGGACTTTCTCCCTCAGTTTACTGACTCACTCACTAATCTCATCTGGAAACAGCCTCAAAGACACAGAAATAGCCATTCCCCCTTGCAGTCACATAAACACCTAACATTAATCATCACACTTTCCTATGTGTCAGGATGCCACATTTCCCAGCCAGGGCTCTAACGTTAGAATAACAAACTGGCCTTTCGTGAGCGTTCAATTATTTTTGACAATTGGAAACTCCAACTACTAAATCCTCATTTTATCAGCTACTTTGCTCTTTTGCTGAGAAGACAGGGTATCTAGGAACTGGCTGCCACCTTGTTCCTGGCATATCCACATACCACACATCGCCATGATGGGAATTTCATTGCAATATGAGCAGTGAGCGATCCAACCCCCAAATTCAATCTTATCACCACGTTTTCTCAGATCGCTCTTAGTTACCACTGTGTTAGTTGGGTTCTCCAAGAAGTTGATATGGGGACAGGATTAAGCATGCACAATTTGTAAATAGAGTAACACTTAGAGAAAAAGGGAGGAAACAGGAGCTATTAGGAGTGGCTATCAGTTTACTATGCAGATCAGACAAAGTGTCTTCCAGCCGAACAGGGGAAGTAAAGACGGAGGTAAAGTAGAAGAGTCACATGTTAGGGGGACATAGTTAGATCCTTGGGCCAGTTTTGCTCAATCATTGCTGTAGCCAACCCAGGAAGATGAAGTGACCCTGAAGGAATTAAGAGCTGAAGGCTACCAGCTAACTGTATTGCTGGCAGTTAGGCAATGAATCCTTTTCAAAGGGATGTGATCAGCACATCTTTGCGGCTGCCATGGGATGATAGGTCAGGGAGGAGGGAGAGGCAAAGGGGCACATGCCTTAACTGGCCACTGTTGCAGACACCGCTGTTGGTTGTTGATGCTCTCTGTGTGGCAAGCATTTATGTGTGTTTGCTTTTTCATGGGGAATGTGTGGAATCTTGAGTTTTCTTACTCCTTACTATCGTGACATTCTTGCCGAGCAGCTCCCTGATGTGTGAGATTTGGCTCCAGGCGGACCCTTATGATGGCTTTGTGAGTTGTTACTTTGGCCAAGCAAAGCTGTTCTCCTCCAGATTCTCTCTCTAATATGTTTACAAATAAAGTACACATCTCTCTGGAGAGCTAGAGGATGGGAGAGAAGCAGGAGCCATTTCGTAGCGTGCACACCTTCTCTCTGTTACTCAGACACTCATCTGTGTATTTAATGTCCCTAATCAGTTGACTTCAAATTACGGGAATTAGCATGACTGGGTTTGACCTAGTCAGTTTGAAATCCTTTAAAGGAAGACTTAGACCTTCCCTAGAAAGAGAGAAGGAAAGTGGGGGTGGAGAGGGAGAGAAAAGGAGAGAGACAGAGAAGCAATGAGAGGGAGAAGAAAGGAAAGGGAAAGGGTTGGGTGAAGAGAAGAGGGCAGAAGAGAGGGAGAGAAAGAGAAGGTGAGAAAAGAAGGGGAAAGAGAGGAAACACGTGGTGGCAGAGTGTGGTAGAGAAAGAGGGAGAAACACAGACAGCAGATTCTGTCCTGTAAACTCTAAGCTTTGCCCTATGCCTGTGGGTTTCTAGCTAGCTCATGAGTTTCCCTTCTTGACTGTTTGACCTACGGACTTGGTCTTGATTAATGAGGCCCCACAATTTTGCAACTCAGTTCCTTGTTATCTCTCTTCTCTCTGTTCTGTTCCACTCTATTCTCCTCTCTGGTTTTGCTTCTCTAGTTGAATCCAGTTGAACCCTGATTGATACAACCCTCTTTTAATCTCTTTATTCACTTCTGACTTTCACTCCATGGCGTCTTGCAGTTGTCTGAGCTCCTTTTCCCCATGCCTAATTGTTAAGAATAATGTACCACCCATACAGTGCAAACCAGGCAATCCTTTTAGTTTTCCACTCAACTCCCAGGAAACCCTCTTATTCTTGCTATGCCAAATACAGCTAGTGGGCATAGAGCTGCTATACATTTTTTCCTTCTCTGTGTCCTAACATGTGTAGCTTCCCATGTTTATCTAGGTATAGAGCAGAATAAAAAGTCCTCTGTTTAAATTAGGTGAGCAAATGAGGACTGAATGCTATTTGTTCCTACTTGCAGTCATTGCTAGTGTTTACTAGGGCACTTGACTCGGGATTAGAGAACACTGTCTTTTCTCTCATAGGAAGGCGTCTGGCTCCCATCATTAAAGAATCTCAGTATAATGTGGGATGCTTATTGCCTCTTTGTCCTCATCTCTGGTGTCTAGTCACCAATTCTAGAACAGAAATGCCAGTTTCCTCTAACAGTGAATGGGCAGGAGGGCTTAAGGATTCTGTGTTTTATGCTGCAAGTATACAGAAGTCTGCTCAGCTTTTATTCCTGATAGGTAATCACATGGTAGATAGAGTCTCATTCTGAGTGAAAGCTGCTTCCCTAGTCACAGAGAAATAATATTTGGGAGTGGTGTGGTGCAGTGGCAAGAAGAGCCCACAGGGTGGTCATCAGGATGTGTGGATGAAAATCCAACTCTGCCACCTTCCTACCGCTGGATGTTGGGAAAGTCGCTTATCCTTTGTGAGCTACTTTCTTCATTTGTGAAATGAGTTGATTACATTCTCCGAATGTGTCATAAAAGGCTGTTTTTGAGAATTTAATAGGATCATGGTTGTGTAAGCATAGTAAAATAACAAAAGGCTTTCCAAAGGTAAAGTGATATTCTTCTGAATGTAGAGTGCTCTCAAGGTATTTTTTGAGAGGTTTGGTTCTGAGAGTGAAGGTCGATTGAAATATTTTGCATATAGGCAATGCTTTCCATCCATCCATCCATCCACCCACCCACCCATTCATCTGTCCATCCATCCACCCATCTACTGGTTCACTCATTCATTTATTCACTCATTTGTTCAACAATAACTGAGCAATTATCATGTGCTGAGTGCTAGAGATACAAAGATGAATGAAATATGCCTTCCTTCTTCAAAGAACTCACAATCTAATGAGAGAGGAATACACTTACACTGACCAGACACTGAAAAGTCAAAATTCAGTGGGAATTGAGGTTGTGATGCGAGTAGGCTGTAGAGTTTTTGGAGGCCATGAGAGGAGTATCTAACTCCGGGGCAGATCAGATGAGGTGAAGATCCCATCACATGTGAAGGCTGGGAGAGTGAACACAATTTGAAGGAGGCTGGACATCTTTTGAGAATTGTCCCATGATAAAAATTACCTCCCGGTTTGTGTTCTCAGATGCTGCCAACATTCCTGCCAGGCAACATCTGCTGTAGCACCTGTAAGCCTTATGCTAATGATTATTAATGACACTCTCTCCCTGCATTATGGTAGATTGGAGGGGAAGCCACAGCCAACAGCCTCTCCACATGGCTTGTGTCGTGGCTGCTGCTAAAGGAACCGATGTCTTACCTCTGGCTCTTCTGGGCAGCAGCCCACCCATCAGGGAACATGCTTGCCTGCAGAACGCAGGCCCTTAGCTTTTCTTTTTATGCACCTTCTTTTCCTTGAATATTTCATTTGCATCTTAGGGGTTTAAGCTTTATCAGGAAAGGGGCTTATTTTTACTCTTTGTGATTTTTTTTCATGTCCTCAATTATCAAAAGAAAGAAATAGCAGCAGCAGAAGCAGCAAAAGCAGATTCCTATATGAACTCTCTCATTTAACAAGTTTGTGCAACAGTGAGGGCAAACCAAATGTTACTGATTCACTGACCAGACCAATCCCTACTATGGCCTCTTTTGTGTAAAAAAAAATAAGGACTTTCCTATCTTTGACATAACATATGGGCATAAGAACCCTTTTCTGGAGTCAGAGAGGACTGAGTTTGGATCCCAGATTCAGTATTTTCTAACTATATAACTTTGCACAAGTTGCTTCTTTCTTCAAGTCTTGGTTTCCGTCTACAGACCTACTTCCATAGAGTATTTAGGAGGATTACATGAGCTCATGCATGTAAAATACTTATCACAGTGCCTGCACATTATAGCGGTGCAGTACATGAAAATATTCCTATTATTGTTACCACTTTTGTCCTGATCCCCATAGCCTGTTCCCTTCCTTTGGGGTTAGGATTAATTTAAATGGAAAATTCCAAAGCACAGAAGAGTTCATGAAGAAATTTTCCCGTCTGCACTATTTGTCAGTTGTTGGAGAAGGTTAAACCCTTCATCCTCTAATGCAAACACTGTTACCATTTATAGATGTGAAGTGCTTACTAGACAAATGCTATGAGAATGTTGATATATGTTATCCTCTTAAATAGCTCTTTTGAGGGGTGGTGTAAAATTGCTGACTCATAAATACAGGATTATGCCTCCTTACCCTAGTTAGTATCATAAGCTAACTCTGTTTTGCAGTCTCATCAACCCTACCTAAGTGTTACATAGTCCATCCTTCCTCCCCAGTGACCACAGGACAGTCTTAAAAGGGGATATTGAGATATATTCACAAGAAAAAGACACTGGACAATTGATGTTGAGGAATTGGACAGTGTTCTAAATTGGACAGTGTTCACTCCCTTCCTCCTTGTAAAGCAGTTATAAATAATTAGGCCTTACTTTTAAATACTTGGTCTGAATTATTAAATTCTAAATATATCTGGATTGTTTACATATACTGTTTCCTTTCTTAAGAGGGACTTTACTTTGGGCAGTGCCATAATTTTCTTTTTATTTATTTTAGTCCATTTGTGTGGCTACAAAGGAATACCTGAGGCTGGGTAATTTAGGAAGAAAATATGTTTATCTGGCTCATGGTTCTGCAGGCAGTACAAGAAGCACAGTACAAACATCTGCTTCTGCTGAGGGTCTCAGGCTCCTTCCATTCATGGTGGAAGACACAGTAGAGGCACTGTGTGCAGAGACCATACAGTGAGAGAGGAAGTAAGAAGAGGAAGAGAATGTGCCAGGCTCTTTTTAACAATCAGCTCTTGTGGGAACTAAGAGTGAGAAATCATTCACACCTTTAAGAATGGCACAAAGTCACTCATGAGTCCTGTGCCTCCACGATCAAAACTCCTCCCACCAAGCCCCACCTTCAACATTAGGAATCAAATTTCAACATGAAACTTGGGCGGTGGAGGTGGGGAGTGGTGGTGGTGGGGTGGGAGAGTGGGGGTGGGGGCGGGAAGGGCAAACAAATCGTATCTAAACCATAGCACTATTCCTTATATCTTCTCCCTTTACTCTTGCTGCGGTCATTATTAGGACTCAACACAAGCATCAATACCAGATACATAAGAATGGTAGCTGGTATTTAAGTAGTATGTGCAGTGTGACAGGCAGTATTCTAAGTATGTAGGTAATCATCACAGCATCACAACATTTGCATTTTACAGAAGGGAGATTGAGGCACTGAGAGGTTAAGGAAGTATCCCTTAGTCACATGGCTGGTAAGTAGTGGAGCCACACTTTAAACCTCAACAGCCCATCTCTATAGAGTCCTCAGTCTTGACCAGGCACAATTGTTTTTTATCCATTGTGTTTTTGAGTAGTTTACATATATAATTTTATTTACTCCTCATAGTCAGCTTGTGATGTATATGTTATTTTTTCATTTAATAAATGAAGAAACTGTTTCAGAGAGTTTTAGGAGTTCTCCAGAGCTGCACAGCTAGTAGCCATCCAACTGGAACTTGGAATTATGATTTCTAACCACAAATAATCTCTTCATGTAGCACTTTTCTCCAAATAGAGAACTAACATTGGAACTGCTAACTTAAAGGGAATTTGATTCTTGGGCCTATTGTCTGTCTTACTGCAGTTTTGTTCTGGTGAAAAAATCATGTGCAGGCACTGAAAATGCTTTCCAACAACCGTTTTCTCCAAGGTCTGATTTTTCTTTTTTCTTTTTTCCCTGCTCACGCGATGAGAAAAGCTAATTGAAATTCAAGCTGTGGTCTTAGGAACTATGAGTGGGAAGAAAGAAACACTTAATCACTTAATGCAATGATTGTCTTTTCCAGCAAGAAAAGGGAATAGGATGGGGGTGGGGGTGCCGGGAAGAGACGAATGTGCAAGATTTTTTATGGGAAACCCTTTGAAAACATGACTCCTTGATCTTTGCAGTTTTTGTGAAATTATCCTGTATAGCTCAATATGCTCATTTTTTCAAATGCTCTGTTTAATAAAGAGGAAGCTAGCTGACTGAAGTTCTGCATCTACTTCAGTGTCAGGAAACACAGTCATGTGTGTCTGTGAACCATAATCCACTGGTCAGGGCCAGGCCTTATGAGTCTATCTAACCAGGGTCACCACCTGGGTTCCCTTTATATTGTTTATATCCCCAAGCTAGATGTGCTCCTAGTCAAGCTTAACTCCCTAGAAGGATAGACACTGCCTTTGACTACATTTTGTGTATCACCTTTCCCACCACCTGTTCTCTTCCTCTGGAGTTAGGCTTCAAAGTCATGGTATGTGACACAACTTGCACGTAGTAACAATTACTCTAGAACAGTCCTTTAAATTCCCCCTTAGGGAACACCCTATATGAGTTTATGCATAGCCCACCATCCTTGGAAGTACAATACAAGCCAGATTTTCCCTTCAGTGTTGACATTTCTGTTTCCTTGAGTTTTCTGCCAGATGAAGTGGCTGGTTTGTGTTTAGAACATGTGGTCTAAATATGTTTATTTATTATTCTTACTTGACCTTGCATATTTGAATTCGCACTAGTTTAATGTCATTACTTTGTACCTGGTATATGTGCCCCATGTTAAAGATAACTGATGTGAACCTGTTGAGCTATCCTGTGATTAAGGCAGAAGGGTTAGGCTATTGTATACTGCCAAGGATGTCATACGGTAGGGAGGAATTACAGGCCAGGAACATTTTACAACTTGGACAGCTCTTGCGTTAGACTTCCCTGAACTTCCTTTGCTGCATGTTAGATAAAATAGTATATCATGTTCTGTCATGAACCATGGACTCATTTACTCTGCCTAGTAATGGCTCTCTCAAAGTCATTTGTTCTTTATCTGTGGGGAGAAAATTTACGTTCTCTGTGTTTATGAAAAATTGTGTTTATGTATGAGATATAAATACTGTATACCTAGCATTCTGTAAAGGAATCAGGAATCAAGACTTACATATTTCAGCGTAGATTTAGATTATGAGCCACTTATTTTTTAACCCTAGATAGTCTGACTTTGGGGACATCACAAACATTTTAGGCTTCAATTTCTTCATTCCTTTATTTATTTTTTAGATATTGCTAAATGCTTTGTTATCAAATAGAATTTTTTGCATACATATTGAAAGAGCTGTTTTATACTTAGCTAGACATTTGTTCTTTCATCATATAATACTCTTGTGCATATATAAAAAATACAAATTGAGATATTCTTAAAAGTGTTTTCTATTCAGAATCTATCCTTACTGAGTTACTCTTTGATTCAGAACTGATGACGTTTTTATTGTTTTTAACTAAAATTTTAGATTAGCGGGGTACATGTGCAGGCTTGTTATCTGGGTACATTACCAGATGCTGAGGTTTGGGTAACAAATGATCCCATCACCCAAATACTGAGCATGGTACCCAGTAGTTGGTTTTTAATCCCTTGCCTCCTGCCCTCCTCTAGTGGTCCCGAGTTTCTGTTACCATCTTTCTGTCCACAAATACCCAATGTTTAGCTCCCACTTCTAAGTGAGAACATGTAGTATCTGGTTTTCTATTCATGCATTAATTCTCCTAGGATAATGACCTCTAGTTGCATCCATGTTGTTTAAAAGGTCATGACTTTATTTTTATTTTTATGACTGCTTAGTATTCCGTGTGTGTGTGTGTGTGTGTGTGTGTGTGTGTGTGTGTGTGTGTGT
>NW_016107320.1:9071167-9092352 GCF_001604975.1 Cebus imitator
GTGTGTGTGTGTGTGTGTGTGTGTGTGTGTGTGTGTGTGTGTGTGTCTGTATATCTCTCACCATTTTCTTTATCCAATCTACCATTTATGGGCACATAGGTTAATTCCATGTCTGCTATTGTGAATAGCACAACAATGAACATGTGAATGCATGTGTCATTTTGGCAGAACAAATTACTTTCTTTGGATATATGCTCAGTAATGAGATTGCTGGGTTAAGTGGTATTTCTGTTTTATTTGCGAAATCTCCAAACTGCTTTCCACAGTGGCCGAACTAATTTGCATTCCCACCAATAGTATATAAGTGTTCCCTTTTCTCCACATCTGTTGTTTTTTGACCTTCTAGTAATAGCCATTCTGACCTGTGTGAGACGGTATTTCATTGTGGTTTTGGTTTGCTTTTCTCTGGTGTTTAGTGATATGGAACTTTTTTCCCATATGTTTGGCCACTTGTATGTCTTCTTTTGAGTTTCTGTTCATGTCTTTTGCTCATTTAAAAAAATTTTTTAAATTACTGCTTAAGTTCCTTATAGATTCTTGACATTAGACCTTTGTCAAATGCATAGTGTGAATATTTTCTCACATTTTGTAGGTTGTCTGTTTACTTTGTTGGTAGTTTCTTTTGTTGTGTAGAAGCTCTTTAGTTTAATTAAGTCCCACTTATCAATTTTTGTTTTTGCAATTGCTTTTGAAGACTTAGGCATAAATTCTTTCCCAAGGCTGATGTCCAGAATGGTGTTTTCTAGATTTTTTCCTAGGATCCTCATAGTTTGAGGTCTTACATTTAAATCTTTAATTTATCTTGAGTTTTTTTTTATATAATAAAAATTAAGGGTCCAATTTCATTCTTTTACATAAGGCTAGCAAGCTATCCCAGTGTCACTTATTGAATAAGTCTTTCCCCATTGCTTATTTTTGTTAACTTTGTCAAATATTAGATGGTTGTAGCTATGCAGTTTTATTTCTGAGTACTCTATTATGTTCCATTGGTCTATGTGTCTGTTTTTGTACCAGTAACATGTTGTTTTGGTTACTGTAGCCTTGTAATGTAGTTTGAAGTAGAGTAATGTAATGCCTCTGGCTTTGTTCTTTTTGCATAGGAGTCTTTGAAGTCTTTTAGGTATAGAATTCAAGCATCTATAAAGAGAGATAGTTTGAATTCTTCATTTCCTATTTGGATGCCTTTTATTTCTTTCTCTTGACTGATTACTGTGCCTAACACTTCCAGCACTATGTTGAATAGGAGTAGTGAGAGTGGGCATCCCTGTTTCCTTCCAGTTCTCAAAGGTAATGCTTCCAGTTTTTGTCCATTCAGTATGATATTAGCTGTGGCTTGTCATAGATGACTTTTATTATTTTCAGGTATGTTCCTTCAATGCTTAGTTCCTTGAGGGTTTTTATCATGAAAAGATGTTGGAGGCCGGGCGCGGTGGCTCACGCCTGTAATCCCAGCACTTTGGGAGGCCGGGGTGGGTGGATCACGAGGTCAAGAGATCGAGACCATCCTGGTCAACATGGTGAAACCCCGTCTCTACTAAAACTATGAAAAATTAGCTGGGCATGGTGGCGCGTGCCTGTAGTCCCAGCTACTCAGGAGGCTGAGGCAGGAGAATTGCCTGAACCCAGGAGGTGGAGGTTGCGGTGAGCCGAGAACGTGCCATTGCACTCCAGCCTGGGTAACGAGCGAAACTCCGTCTCAAAAAACAGAAGAAAAGATGTTGGATTTTATTGAAGGTTTTTTCATGTCTATTGAGATAATCCCATGGTTTTTGCTTTTAATTATGTTTATGTTGTAAATCACATTTATTGATTTGCATATGTTGAACCAACCATGCATCCCAGGAATAAAGCCTACTTTATCATAGTTAATGAACATTTTGATGTGCGTTTGGATTTGGTTTGGTGGTACTTCATTCAGATTTTTGTATCTATGTTCATCAGGGATATTGGCCTCTAGTTTTCTTATTTCATCATGTCTTTGCTCAATTTCTTCACCTGTAAAATGGAGATACAAGTACTTGCTTCATAAATTTTAGATTTGTTGTAAGGTTTAAATAAAACAACATGTGGGAAAGCACTTATGTGAAATGAGTGGGACTGCTGAGATAATTAATTTCCTATGATGAATACGTGAATTTTTATGTTATAATTTTAGAACACTATTTTTTCTCCTTGAAATGAGGTCTTTCTATTTTGCCCAGGGCTGGTCTTGAGCTGGTCTTGAACTCCTGGGCTCAAATAATTCTCCAACCTCACTTTCCTGAGTCACTAGGGCTACAGGTACCTTCTGTTGCACCCAGCTTAGGATACTATTTTGAACCATTTATTGACATTTCTATGTGTGAAAAGCTTTTGAAAGCATTAGAACAAATTATTCCATTTTAAGAAAAACCATTAAAAGGAAAAGAAAAACCAACTAGCTATATTAGACAGTATTAGGAAGATTTTACAAACACAAAGGGGAAGGAACATCAATATGGAAGAAATTTAAAATAATCACAGCACTAAGGCTGTTAGTACTTACTGTTAAGTAAAGAATACAACTCTTGGATGATGCAGAAGAAATTTGACTAACGAATTGAGTGGATATGTATGAAACATCAGTTTGTAATATGTGGCATGGAAAATAGGTAATAAAGAAAAGGGACTTTACAGTGCATACTTTTGTGTAGTCACCAGGATTTGGATAGTAAGGAAAATTTGTAGCATCTGTGATTGTGTCATACTTCTCATAAACTTTTTGTTTTCAAAGATGGTTGGTCTGCTTTTGGGAGTACTACGTCACTACAGCCACATGTTTTGATAATATATTACTCACCTAGGTTATCAGATAATTTTATTATCTCTCTGGCACTGCATTACGTTCATGAGCAACTGGAGTAGTACACTAATTCATCAATTGGGTGGGCAGATATCCTTATAGATGCAATAAGAGAAAGGGAAATAAGCTTGGTTCATTCTGCCTTAAGATCTGGCAAATTTCCTAGTGGTTCAGATCATTGCTCAATACTACAAATAGAAAGAAGCTTAAATAATTTTTAGACTTTTTTTTTTTTTCATTTTATGTGTTCAAAAAGCATCAAGAAAAGATACTTACCTAAGGTCACATGTCTAATTTGTTAGAGTTTAGCTTTTGTCTCTGCTTAGATAGGATTCAACAGAAAAATAAAATGAAAATGGAAACATGATAAACTAAAATTTCAGACTGGTATTTTCTAGTTTAACTGACCACACTGATCTAGTTAATTGTGAACTCCCCAAGTTTCTATGTTACCTTCAGCTATGAAGGAAACCTGCTGGCATTTACCTTAGAAATATGAGCTTTCTGTGAGTAAAATAGCATTAAAGTTTATTCTATTTTATTAAAACAACAAGAACATATTTCCTAAAAGTCAGAAAGGTCAGTTATAGCACAGCCATGAAAAGAAAAGTCCAGAGGAGATTATTGCTTTCTTACATGAAATTCTTTCAACTTTAAAGAGTAGGAATAGCAGTCATTAAAACAGCTTGAAAAATTGTGATATATTAGGAGCTGTAGTTATTTAAAATACAACTACAGTGTTTTTTCCAAGATGGTAGATAGGAGGCAGTGTTAGTGTGCCTCTCCCACTTGGAAGGACAGAATAGTGAGGAGATTCGCACTGTAGATCTTTTGTCCCCCAAATCAGCACAGAAACTTACCAGGAAAACTGAAGGTATCAACAGAAGCCTTGAAAGAAGCAGTAGGCTACCCCCTACTCTGTGAGACAGGCAAAAAAAAAATGGAGTGTGGGAGAGGGAGAGCCTGCCTCTGAGCAAACATCCTTGCCAGGTAATCTGAAAATCCAAATCTCAGTAGAAGGTCTTATCCCTACCCAGAGCGGGAACAGATCTGGGAAGTTGCATGAAATATGAAAGTAGAAGCAGCAGTGCAAAAAGGCTTGTAGCCATTCCCAGTCTCCAGTGGGAGCCCAGGGAAGACATTTCTGACTGTGTCTCATAAGGACCCTCAGAGAAGTCAGCAAATGAACTCAGGGAAGACTTTCAGGGTAACAGAAGCCCCCAGCTTAATTTCGTGATTTGATTTTGTGGGGGAAGAACTGCCTTGAACAGAATCCAGGGGTAAGCGGCAAGTGTACCACCAGCATGAAAGCAGGAGATGGGTGCCTGGCCTTGTAAGCAAATGGGGAGGGATGAGGCCTGAAAGCCATGCTTGCTATCTCTGTAGGGAAGCATATGGCCTGGAGGCAGGTCTCAGTTCTGTGCACATGCTGCCTGGATCTAAACCTGGCACTGTTTGTGGTGCACTGCAGGAGTGGGACCAGCCTCACTGAGTGTGTAGAAGCTGGGTGAGGATCACTACTGCCTACTATTTTCCACTCTCTTTGTGAACTCTTCTGCACAGCATAGACAGTTATACTCCCCTCTGGAATGTTACCCCAGTGGCCTGAGAACAACAACTTCTGTCCCCAACTGTGGCCATGAGAGGTCCTGTCCTAGGAGAGTCTGAGCTTAGACTTGCCCAATCCTGTCACCACCTGATGCTATTTCTCTACTCACTCTGTGGCTTTACAAAAAGAACATAAACTTTTGGGGGCTTTTAATGGCCCTGCCCATCACCTGATAGACCAGAATACTTCCCCTGGACAACTTAGGGCAAGCTCAGATCCCATTGCTACTACCATAGCTGGTGCTCTCTTGAAAACACCACTTCCTGGCTGGAGGCCAACCAACTTAGGCCCTTACAGCACCTCTTGGCAGAATAACACTGCACCTGTGAAGGAGAAAATGGCTGTGGGATCTCAACACCACTGCCTGCAACACCCTTGCACGTGACAAGTTTACTACTAGTACAAGAAATGTTCAAGAAAAACAGTACACTAAGAGCCTATCTACAACCAGGAATCTGTGGAGTTTACATCGCTCCCCTGCCACCTCCAGTAGAGCCTCTGCTGGTATCCACAGCTAGGAGGCCTGAAGACAGGTCACATCACTGGATCTTTTGCAGGCATTCCCTAGCACCAACCTGGAGCCTGGTAGCCCCACTGGGTGGCTAGACCCAGAATAGCAATAACAATCACTGTAGTCTGGCTCTCAGGAAGTACCATTCCTAGGGAAATGGGGAGAGTACCACATTAAGGGAATACCCTGTTGGACAATAGATTCTGAATGACAGGACTTGCATCCCAGATCTTTCTGCTGGTGGGAAGTTTCTTATAGCAGAGACACAATTGAAGTGCTGGGCACAGTAGGGAAAGTCTGTACCTCTCCTCTACCCTAACAGGCAGGCAGCCATTGTAATTGTGAAGGGCCGTGGAGAAAGGGTTATTGTTCCTGCATTGTACACATCTGCAGACACAGCTGGGGCTTCTCCCATGGCAATCCAGTGTGGTTGCAGATCTACAGGAGAGGCGCTCTCAGGATTTACGTCTGCAGAAAAGGCAGAATCATAATTCCTCTTTACTTGAAACATTGATATCCTTACAGATGAAAGGAAGTGCCTGTGTAATCTTAATAGCCAGAACCCTGGGACAGAAGTGAGACTAGGAGGTAGATAGCTTTCCTGCTGGCCTGGCAGGGGAGCTGAGGTAGTTCCCACCCTTCACTCTGACAAAACCACAGTACATCTAATTGAGAGCTCCCCAGTCACCTTTAGCAAGGTTGGGACCTCTGCCCACCACTGGTTATTACATCTATCCACTTGCCTTAGTTATAACCAGTGCCTACCCAGAGATACCTACCCTATTGACCTGAAGCCTCAATCATCAACTCAATAAATACTGGGGAAAAATTAAGTAAATAAATATAGCTAAGTAAGTAAATAAGGTATATACAATGACCAAATGAGCAAGCTTCAAGACTTCCCTGCCATTCCAATCCCATAGGAGACAGTGAACTTGTCCACACCTCAGGTACTAGTGAAATGGAATATAGAACTTAGAAATAAGGGCAAGTGTTTACCACCAACTGATCTTCAACAAAGCATACAATATGAATTTGGGAAAGGACACCCTATTCAATAAGTGGTGCTGGAGAAACTGTCAAGCCACATGTAGAAGAATGAAACTAGATCCTCATCTCTCACCTTACACAAAAATCAACTCAAGATGGATAAAATACTTAAGTCTGTGACCTGAACTCATAAAAATTCTAGACAATAACATCAGAAAAACTCTTCTAGGTATTGGCTTAGGCAAAGAATTCATGAGTAAGACCACAGAAGGAAATACAAGAAGCAAAACAAAACAAAACAAAAACAAAAAATAAATGGAACCTAATTGAAATAAAAAGCTTCTGCACAGCAAAAGAAATAATCAGCAGAGTAAACTGACAACCCACAGAGTGGGAGAAACATTTGGAAACTATGCATCTGGCAAAGGACTAATATCCAGAATCTCTAAGGAACTCAGTTCAGCATGAAAAAAGCAAACAATTTCATCAAAAAACAGGTTAAGAATATGAATAGACAATTCTCAAAAGATATGCAAATAACCAATAAACATGGAAAATTCACAACATCATTAATTATTAGGGAAATGCAAATTAAAACCACAATGAGATATCACCTTACTTTTGCAAGAATGACCATAAATAGTCAAAACCAATAAACTTTGGTATGGATGTGGTGAAAGGGAGCACTTTTACACTGCTGGGAGGAATGTAAACTCACAACGCTACTATGGAAAACAGTATGGTGATTCTTTAAAGAAAACTAAAAGCAGAACTACCATTCAATCCAACAATCACACTACTGCTTATCTAGCCAAAGGAAAAGAAGTCATTATATAAAAAGACATATGTACATGCATATTTATGGCAGCACAATTTGCAAATTGCAAAGATATTGAACCCACCTAAGTGTCCATCAACAAACAAGTAGATAAAACATGTGGTGTACATACACTGTGGAATGTATATATACCATCTATTAAAAGGAATAAATTCTCATCTATTAAAAAGAATAAAACAATGTTGTTTGCAGCAACTTGAATCTAACCGAAGCAACTCAGGAATGGAATACCAAGTATCGTATGTTCTCACTTACAAGCGGGAGCTAAGCCATGAGGATGCAAAGGCGGAGGAATGATACAATGGACTTTGGGGACTTGCAGGGAGAAGGTTGAGAAGGGCGTGAGGGATAAAAAACTACATATTTAGTACAGTGCTGACTGCTCAGATGACAGGTACACCAAAATCTCAGAAATCATCGCTAAAGAATGTATCAGTGTAACCAAATGTCACCTGTACCCCAAAAACTGTTGAAATAGAAATTTAAAGATAATTTAAAAAACTACAAATTGTTTGATACTCCTTTTAAGGGATGCAGCCTATTTTTTTCTCCCTTGTGGGCTGGACTTAGTAATTGTCTTCTAACAAATGGAATAAAGCAGAAATAATGATGTATGACTTTGGAGACTAGATCACAAAAAAAGTGCTACAGCTTCATTCCTAATACCTATCTTGTGTTGCTTAGTTTGGGTGAAGTAAGCTTTCAGGTTGTGACTATTCTGCAGAGAGGACCTATGGTGAGGACCTTGTACCAAAGAGCTGAAGTCTGCCGCCAATAGCCAGCAGGGAACGGAGGCACCGGGCCAGTCAGTAGTAATGTAAGTGTGCTGTCTTGAGAGCAGACCCTCCAGCCGTAGTCATGCCTTCAGACGATGGTGGATCCTTCTGACATCCTGACTAAAACTACCTGAAAGCCTGTGCCAGAACCATCTAGTGAAGCTTATAGTGATCTATCAACTCATTCTGGTTTGCCTAGAACTTTCCTGGTTTGATCACTTAAAGTCATGTTTCCTAAGAATCCTCTAAGTTGTGAGCAAACCAAATGTTTTGTCACCCTAATCTTTCGTAAATTCCTGACCCACAGAAACTGAAACATGGAAACTGATTTTAAGTCACTAAGTTTTATGTATATGTATATTTATATATGTGTGTGTGTGTATACACATACATATATGTTTGTATTTGTGTGTGTGTGTGTGTGTGTGTGTGTGTGTGTGTGTGTGTATACGTACCAGGGTCTTATTCTGTCACCCAGGCTGAGTGCAGTGGCACAATCTTGGCTCACTGCAACCTCAAACTCCTGGGCTCAAGCGATCCTTCCACCCCCGCCTCTTGAGTAGCTGGGACTACAGGAGCATGCCACCGTGTCTGGCTAATTTTTAATTATTTTGTAGAGATGGGTCTCACTGTCTTGCCCAGGCTTGTCTCCAAGTCCTGGACTCAAGTGATCCTCCCAGCTTAGCTTCCCGAAGCGTAGGGATTACAGGTGTGAGCCACCACATTCAGCCAGATATCTGTTAAATATTGATCATAGTGATTACTCAATATATTGTATACAGACTACATGCTTTACAATCATCTGGAGAATTTGTTTAAAATGCACATTCTTGGCCCCCTTTCAGACCTATTGAATTAGAATTTCTAGGGGTAGGGAACAGAATTTTGTGTGCTTATTAGGCCTTATAGGTTGTTCTTAGGTACTGGCTTAAGAGAAATGATTTTTAAACTGTGCTATTAACTACCAACTTTCAACCTGGTAGAAATGATACTTTGACCATAATATGCTATGAAAGAGCTGTTATTGATAACATTACCCTTGGTTTTAGTCTTCTTAACTTCACTGGGGAAAAAAGAGGCATATGTACCGACACAAAAGATGGATGAGTTCAATGACTGCTTTCAGGAGATGGATAATAGGTCAGCAAACATGCTGTGGGCTCATATTGGGAAGTGCCTTGTGTTATCTGGTATTGGGAACTGAGGAAAACAATTAAAAGTCCCCTGGCTGAAAAGTCTTGGCTCATATTTCCCTCTTCTGTGAAGTTATACAGACATCACAACTAATCTGCTACAAATCCAAACAACTATAACGAAAGCCAGGCTGTTTTTGAAGGGAGATGAGCAAAAGGAAGACAAATTGAGGAGGTGCGAGAGTGCCAAAATGAGAAAAGCGATTGCAGTTCCAGCATCATGACAAATGTGAATAATAAGCACGCCCCCCCTTTGTGGTGTATACAATGTTGCTAATGAAACACTCTACAGATTGTACAAATAACATGTCCATCATGAGGCAGGGACGAATGTACCAAAGTCAAGTAATTAGAGGAGCTAACACTTTCCAGGAAGATGCAATACAGCAGAAGCAACAGATGGAAGCTAATGGAAGAAAAGGAAAAGAGATGGAGATGCTTTTTGTGCTAATATAAACAAAGTGCAGGAGGTCAAGGGGATGGAACAGAGCAGGAAGGAAGTGACTTGCAAATTGCAAATCTTTCTCTCTTTGATGCATACAGCATAGAATTGATTAGCTTCAGTTTAATTTGATTTAACTCAGTTCAACATTATTAACTCTGCAATGCACTTCACTTAGGCACTGAGGTTATCCAAGAGTGAGTAAGGCAAGCTTCATTTCCTCAAGGAGTTTACAATCTAGCATGCGTGAGTGGAGACAGGTTAACACACACATAAACAACTACTGATAATTATACCAGTTTTTCTTAGGAGATATACATCATGCCCTTCTTTGTATCCTGAAGAATATTTTCTATGACCTCTGGATGTATAAAGGATAAAATAATCAATGGAACTTATCTAATTTGTCTGCAAAATTCAGACAATTTTGTTGATTTTTTTCTCTCAGATTTTCTAAGTTGCTTCTCTTTATGCCTTTAGAGTAAAATTATTACAGGAATTTGTTTAATGAAAACTGTTTAGAGATAATATTTCTTTCTGATACCTATTTAAATGATAGCAGATATTTAGAAGCATATAGATTTCTCTTTATCACAGTAATTATATGGAGTAGCTATTGTCATTCACATTTTAGAGATGATGCAAAGAGGTTGGGATCATTTAAATATGTAGCCCAAGGTCATACAGCTAGTAAGGGGTAGAGCTGTAGTTGTAACCCACGTCTTTCTAATATCATTAGCATGCCCTCTTAAAATTCTTTATGTTGCCTTTTGAGATAGCACGGAAGTAGAATGAAATAAGGGCTAAGTGTGTGTGTATTAAATTATAGGCTTCCAAATGAAGAGGCATTTTTTTTTTTTTTCTGACATGGGGTTAGACAATCCAAAGGTGTAGTGGCAACTGAATTGGGTCTTGAAGGATGAGATGGATTTTAATGAAAACTTGAGGATTGAAGGAGCAACAGGAGCAACAATATTAAGATACACAAGCTAAAGGTGTGTTTTGAAATGGACTAGCACACAGTGTTGCAGAGGAATCAGACTAGAATGATAATCTGCAATTGGTTATTTAAAACTCCATGACAAGAACTTGAGGTTTTATTCTGGGAGCAATGAGGAGGCCATATGGCTTTTGAGGAGAGAGAGAGAATAACCAGATTTGTATGTTTGGTTGATAAGGGTTGGAAATATTATGGACAAAAGAGGCAAATGTTTAGAGTTTGTCAGGCTGATCAAAAGGCTATTGAATTAGTCTAGGTTAAAATAAAAACAAAGCAACAGCATATTTAAGAGCATAAGTGATACATAAAACCCAGAATTATTAGGATTTTCTGAATATCTGGAGGCAGTGGATGAAGAATAGAAAGCTGTTGAAGATGACTTTAAAATATGTACCGATAATTAGAATAGAAGCAGTTTATTAAATGAGATAGAAAACCTCAGCAGAGAGGCAGTTTTCCAGAAGAGGAAGCTAAAGAGTTTACTAAAACTGAGTTTTAGAAATGTATAGAAAACAGCTGAAAATATTATTCTAGAGCTCAGGAGACAGAGTAAGCCTTATGATATACATGGGGGCATTTATGGTCATTGGATGATTTGGGAGATTACTTTGTCTATAGAAAACTAGAGGGAAAAAACAGGAAGTAGAAAAAATTCACTTCCCTGAGATTACATGTCATCTAAGTTATTATAAAAAATTAATCTCCACCAACATTTAATGAGGAAAAGCATAGGATGTAGCCATTACAAGACTTCTGTCCAAGAAGGAGAAAAGAAATAATTCAAATTCTATAAATATTCTGTGCATTCCCATAGACATCTCATAAAATTAGAGATTTATAACCCCTGAGGGGCCTTAGTAAAAATGCAACATTATACAGGTTGGGAATGTCAAAATTCCTTGAAGCTTTGAAAATTATAGCAATGAGAGAAATCTAACATTACTGACTCCATCTTGCTTCTAACTTCATAAGGTAACGGCTTTTGCTTAATCTTGTGTGTAGGTTGGGAGGAATTTAGTTCACAGTTCAAACTTTGATCAAGGATAGTAATAGTCCCTTCCCAAAACTAACACCCTCCTTGTTTAGGGACTAAAACTGCCTTTGTGGAACTGATAGAAGGCCACAAGCTTAGAATTATAGTAGATGCCTGAATTCTGCTAAGATACAGGCATAGTTAAACAATAACTAGTTGTTGTTTCCTAAATTGCTTTTTATAATTGCTTACTTCTCAGGAATCACATAGCTGGTGGTCACAAGATTTGTAACTTCCCCAGTTGCTCCTATAAATGACACTGCTATTGTGAAACTTAAGACTGGGGTTGAAGTTTATTTTTCAGACTTTGCATTCTGGTGAACCAGCTGATGCCACCCAGACCAGTGACCCAAACATAGAAACTCACTCAACTGGTTCTGTGACCCCAACCCAGGAACTGACTCGGCACACAAAGACAGTTTTGACCCCTGGGATTTCATCCCCATCCCAACCAATCAGCAGTGTCCATTATGTAGCACCTTGCCCACTGAACTATCCCTGAAAACCTACATCTTCAAATTCTCTGGGATTGGGATTTGAGAAATATCTCTTGTCCTTCCTGCTTGGCTGCCTTGGGATAATTAAACTCTTTCTCTGCTTCAATATCTGCTGTCTTGGTGTGCTGTATTTTTCTGTGCAGCAAACAGGAAAAACCCATTGGGCTGTGGTACCATGGGCCTCTTTTTTTCAGTTCATATTCAGGCTTGAATCAAGCCTGGGGATAGGATGATGTGGGTACTTCCATAGTTCAGTATCACACCCTACAATTTTTGCTTACTCTTATATTTTACTTAGTTGAAGAATGACTTTGGCAAGTATATTGCTTCCTGCTCTGTCTTTGAAATCTTGCTGTTATTCTCTCTATAACCTCTCAATTAATTTATAAGTAGAAACAGCACACATCACAATTGGAAAAACATGTCTTTTCTTTCCAATATTAAAAGGAAGAGACTTTTTGCAGCTGTTATTTCAAGAGCTAATTATCTTTTTTGTCACATGTGTGACATATTCTCACATTATTTTAGGAACACTGGGGGTACTATCTTAACTCTTATGCTATAATGCCATGAGTATAATTATTATAACTATTTATTTTTATTTTTTTGAGACAGGGTCTTGCTCTGTTGCCCAGGCTGGAGTGTAGTGGCACAATCTCAGTTCACTGCAATCTCTTATCTCCCTGGTTCAAGCGATTCTTATGCCTCAGGCCTGAGTAGCTGGGACTACAGGCATGTGCCGCAACACCTGGATGATTTTTGTATTTTTAGTAGCAATGGGGTTTCACCACATTGCCCAGGTTGGTATTGAACTCCTGGGCTCAAGTGATCCCCCAGCCTTGGCCTCCGAAAGTGTGGGAATTACAGGCATGACCCACCATGCTCAGCCTAATTATGTAATTATTTAAAATCTTTTCCTATGAAGTTTAAATGGACATAATTTATAATGAAAGGAAGTGTTCTGTTTATTGTAAGTCTGAGTTACAGATATTAGTTTCAGAAGTTTAGCAAAATTTCTCCATTAGTTTATAGCTCCCCCATAGATTACCAAAAGAATATCCAAAAAATTTGCATTATCTGACTGAGATCTTCTAAGTACTATCTTTATGACTTTTCTAAATAGCCTTCTGAATCCATAGACAACCAGGAATTAAAAGACTTGCAGAAATGTTTGATGGTGGCTGTCTTCTTAGCAATAGGCTGTTCACTCATCAAATATGGAGGCATTTCAGAGCTTTAGTGCTTCTGGAAAAGAAGTGAGGTAAGAATGCCTCCTAGGTATTTTAGAGGTGACTAAGCATATTTTTTGAAGGTCAGGCAGGCATTCCAGCTTTAATTTCTGGGAAAGAGAACTTTTGTTATTACAATTTAATCATAGGATAACACCTGCAGGATGCTTATAAATACACATCTTTAGCTCTCAGACAATGAATGTTCTTAATTGATTAGCTAACTATAACTAAGTCAAATCTCTTTCATTCAAGAGGCAACTTGTATTTCATTAGGTTTTAATACTTTGCTTTGGACATGTATACTGACAGAAACTCAGTGTCTTATGACTACTTCTAACTCTTGAATCAGTGATTCTAATGAGATAATTTGTCTTAGATGAGTCCCATTTTACTTACATTATGTAACATAATAAGGGTCTAATAGCATCCAAAATATTTGAAATATTGTTTTCAGTATGGATGTTAAGTTCTCTTGAGAATGCGGTCTATTTTCTCATGAGAGTAGTTAGATCATGAGCTATGAAAGATGGCAATAGAGTGAGAGCTTCAAATGTGGGCTTTGGTGACAGGCAGACCTGTGCTGAAGCCAATTCTGTCATTTACTGAGTCAAGTTGGTCAAATTATTTGAACTGTAGAAATTCTCGATTCCAATAATAACATAATTACCTCACAGGGTTGTGAGACTTAGATGAGAGAATGCATATAAAGTGTTAATTTGAAAAGTAAGGTTATTGGGGTTTGTGTCTCTTGATCATTCATTTGCTAGGAAATTTTATTAATCTCTGATAAGGAAAGTAGCCAAGAGGCAGAGCTATTCATGCATGCTACACTCTTCCCACACAATACAGTAAGTGTACTCGGTTTGGAATGGGTAGAGTTGTGGTGTGGGAGAAGGAGACGCTATTTGTGTCCACCAATTTCGGCAAACACGGTGCCTAAGGGAACACATGGAAAGAGGAATCCGAGATTCTCACTTAAACACAAGATAAGGGTTGGAGAGGTTTCATAAATGAGCACACCTAACTTCGAAAACCTGGGCAAATAAGTTCTGTAAAAAATGTTTTTATTCCGTGCCTACTAGGTATAATGTACTATATTAGAAATATCACTAAAGTCTCACAATCCTATAATAATCA
The DNA here is from genome assembly GCF_001604975.1 of Cebus imitator. Taxonomy (NCBI): domain Eukaryota; kingdom Metazoa; phylum Chordata; class Mammalia; order Primates; family Cebidae; genus Cebus; species Cebus imitator. The sequence continues at coordinate 9,085,247 of NW_016107320.1, forward strand.
TTACATCAATGATAGAGACACATTTCCTAATATTTAGAAAATTTAATTCTCCCAAGATTCACATCTAAAAAATTTTAATGTCATGAAGACAGATGAAATTTCCACACTAATATTGCCTCCCTGAGCTGCTTCTATGTTCTGGACATGGGACTGTAAGAAATGGATCAAGAAAGAGTATTCTCTTCCCACTGGAGGATAACTTGGCCAAGAGAGATCTGTGAGAAAAGTCAAGGCCATTTCTCCAGTATTTGCAAAGATACCCTGGTCTCAGCTCCCTGTTTAAGGTTCCAGACTCCTGCGAATCTTTAGAGGTCATGGCCACAGCCCACAAAAGTGCAGCAAACAGCACTGTGTGGGCCAGTCCAGGACTAACTGGAACACTGCATGGCCATCTAAGTCTAGAAACAGGTTTTGGGGATGGAAAGTTCTCTAAACCTTGAAGGGCTGAAAACAAATAAACTTCAGCCAAGACAGACTGTGGCCAGACCAGTGAAGAAGACAATAAAGAAGACTCTCTTTCATATAAATCCATCCATTTCTTATATCCTTTGGACACCATTATGTTTTGCTTTGTTTGTCAGGGCTTTCTAAGCAAAATTACCTGGACAGATGTACAAGTAGCCCATGAGTTTTTCAAGAGGTAATGAAATAGCCTCGCTAATCCTCAGTGTACTAGGATGTTCTAAACACACAACTTCATGTTCTAGGGTCTGGGATGGTTACAGCTGGTCCAACTGGCTTCTTAGTCCAGGGAAGCAGAAAAATTGTCAGTGGCTCTGATGTGATTTCTCCTTTCCCTAGTCATATCCTTACCTCTCTTATCAATTTAATGCTCAAAAATACTTTTTAGGCATTAGGTGTCCTGGAAAATATTCTAGATTCTGGGACAACTCAAAATGTCCCTGCTCTCATAGCACTTGAGTTTGTAGCGGGGTGGGTGGAAGACAGACAATCAGCAGACACACTGAGCTGTAAAACAATTCTAGCTAATGACTCTAGCACATTTGAAGAAAAATAAAGGTAAGGAAGAAATGAGAGAGCAATTGAAGAGAGGTGGCTGAGGGACCGGGGCAAAGGTTAGGGTTAAGCTTAAGTGGTTAGGGAAGGTTTGAGGTTGAAGCTGCGGTTTGAATAGATGCTCTGAGAGAACAGGAAGAAGAGGCAGAGTGCAGGGAGTGGGATTGCTTATGGAAGATGAAAGAGTGATAATTCCAGGGCCATGACATTGCATGGGAGAAGTTGAGAGAAGTGGCAGCAACTTACAGAAGAAACACAGAGAGGAGCTTAGATAATCAAATATGTGCAGCTGTGTTTTGGTCTCAGTGTTTTCTTCTTACTCATAACATAAAATCAGATTAATTTAGTAGCATATTGTCATCATCAGCGTATACCCCCCCACACCAACCCCCCCAGTCCTTTCTTCCTTTCCTCCCAGAAGGATATATTGTTGGAGTTGTTAATTTAACCAGAAAAGCTGAAACTGACAATGTGGAACTTTTGTTTACTTGCCAATGTGGCCCTGAATATTACAAAATCCGTTTATGACAGGTCTAATATGTCTCTCTTTACTGGTAAATTATCATTTATCCTGCAAGGTGTGAGGACTTAATCCTTTGCATTTAAGGAGCTCATAGCTTGAGCACTGCAATTATCAACCCCTTTCTTCTTTCTTCTCAAGAGACTAAAAAAAGTGCTTAAAATGTGCCCATGTGGCTTTTCTTGGTGTCATCGTAGTCTTAACTTGGCTGACTGACGTTTAACCTACTTGTGGTATATTTTTGTTCTAGTATTCTTGATGCTGTTACTGTGTCGCACAGAGCTTTGCTCACTCACCACCTTAATAAAGCAAAACAAAATATTTCACTTTGTATTTCCACAAGTTCAAATATCTTAGAAGGTGGCAGGAAATAATGGAAAGAGTAGGGATGTTTAGAGTCATTCTATTTTGGGTTCTAACTGTGCAGTGACATCATTTACTAGCTGTTTGAGGTTCAACAAGTCATTTTAACTCCCTGAGCCTCAGCTTCCTCTTGCGCAAAATACGGCAATAAGCCCTATCTTGTTTGAGCATATTAAGGATGATGCAGAATGTGGTGCCTGGATGTCAGGCCCTGGGATGGTTCACTCGTTCAGTTGGTATTAATCCATCCTTTAAAATTTAACAATCATCAATATTAGTTGGATCACTCACCCGATATACATTACATAGCCTGGTATCCCCTCTGGTATCTTTCAGGATTTGGGTATTTGCATGATTTACCTGAGCCCTTCTGGCCTTAATCCCGGAATCTGCCTCATTGTTGACCTCAGATCTGCCTAACGCTTTGTTCTGCTCCACACTCACCTCCTCCCCACCCCCACCACCACAGTTTTTCTTTTCTTACCTGGAGGAAATAAATTAAAAAATCCTCATTATACAGATCAACTTTCTCTGGTTTTGTTAAAGAATATTGTATTAGTCTGTTCTCATACTGCTATGAAGAACTACCTGAGACTGAGTAATTTATAAAGAAAGAGGTTTAACTGACTCACAGTTCCACATGGCTGAGGAGACCCCAGGAAACTTGCAATCATGGCAGAAGGCAAAGGAGAAGCATGCCCCCTTTTTCACATAGTGGCAGGAGAGAGTGAGAGCAAAGCGAAAGGTGCCACAAACTTTTAAACAACCAGATCTTGTGAGAACTCTACCATGAGGCAGCTCTAGGGGTATGGAAACTGCCTCCATGATACAATCACCTTCCGCAAGGACCCTCCTCTGACATGTGAGGATTACAGTGTAACAAGAGATTTGGGTGGGAAGACAGCGCTGAACCATATCAAATAACATTTTTTCCAAAAGGTAAAAACTATGTTTTTGTCTCCCTGGAGCCCATTCCTAGCTTATCCTGGCCATGCACAGATAGACTATTTTCACAGTAACTAAATTGTTCATCAATGACAGAGCATCATTAAACAGAGATCTATTCTTTCTTTCCAGAGGAATAATACTGCAACTTTCTTTCCCTTTTTCTACCATGTCAAATACTTCACACATTGTACACATTCAATAATTACTATTTTCCCTTTACCTTTCCTGACTTGTTCTTCAATTCTCAGCTCTAACTCTATGGCTGTTATATGCTTTGCATTGTTTCCCTGAGCTAAAAGTATCCTTCCCATTCTGAATTTTTACATTTGTACTGTGACTGCTCTAGCATAATAATAAAAAATGGTAAATGTTCTAAGAGATGCTGGTGCTTTAACTCCCCTATTTCTTGAAGCTCTGCAGAGGATGACTTTTAGTATCTCTAAGTCAACAGTCTTCAAACTTTTTGGCACCAGGGACTGGTTTCATGAAAGACATTTTTTTCCGCAGATTGGGGGCAGGAGATTGTTTTGGTATGATTCAAGCTCATTACATTTATTGTGTACTGCTATTATTTCTATTACGTTGTTTTATATAATGAAACAATTATACAACTTACCCTAATGTAGAATCAGTGGGAGCCCTGAGCTAGTTTTCCTGCAACTAGACGGTTCCCATCTGGGGGCGATGAGAGACAGATTACCAGGCATTAGATTCTCATAAGTGTGCAACCTAGATCCCTTGCGTGTGTGGTTCGCAATAGGGTTCATGCTCCTATGAGATTCTAATGCCACTGCTGATCTGACAGGAGGCAGAGCTTAGGTAGTAATGGAGGCGATGGGGAATGGCAGCAAATACAGAGGAATACACTCCCCTCCTGCTGTGTGGCCCTGTTCCTAACAGGCTGCAGGTGGGAACTCCTGCTCTAAGTAACCTCACAGAATCTCCCACAGATAATTGAACGTATTTTATTTGTATGAAAGGTTGAATTAAGGAAAATAGAGTGATAAAGTGAAATTTTGGCTTCAGGTGTATTTGTATTTTGTTCATCCGTAAATCTCATTTTGCATCGGAATGTGACTTTGAAAAAAATAGTCTATGGCATAGAATTTAAAAGGAAGCAGAGAGGATAAGACAACAAGTCCTTTTAAATCCTTCTAATCATAGGTTTGGTTGAGAGGATAAAAATTGCTTTTACTCAGGAAGTGAGATAAAGACAGAGGGAGGTTATTTAATTGCCTTTCATAAAATAGAAAAAGAATGTTTCTCAACCTGTTGATCATTGATAATCAGTCATGTAGAACTGTATTTCTCAAAGTGGGTTTCATGGTCTACCTGCATTAGAATCATCTGAGGGCCTGTTAAATAGATTAAGTTTTTTGTTGTTGCTGTTATCACTCTCTAAAATTAGAATATCTAAGGGTGGGTTGGGGGTATATCTCTCAAGAGTTTGAATTTTATTACAGACCTCAGATGATTTTTAGGCCTGCTGAAGTATGAGAACTTGGCCACAGAAAATGCATTATCTTTACATTCAAGGAAAATGTTAGGGAACTCTTGCTAGTATGGCCAGAAGCAGTGCAGTTCAGTGAAAATAGCAGAAATGGCAGTGCCACAGCTTACAGAAGACCTAGGGCCTGACCAGTGCTTTTTCATAAACTAGCAGGTCACTGGTAAGTTTTCAATCCTCACTGACTTATAATTTTTTGAGAGACGGTGTTGAACTAAATGATACCCGTGTCTCTCCCAATCTTAAACTTGCTTTATTCTTTTTATAAGTAAGCATGAAGATAAACTTGTTCTTCTGATAATAATATGCTTAGAGGGTATTGTATCAGGGAGCTCATAAACATATTAACTCAACTGCCTGCCCCCAGATTGCTACAGGAAAAGGCACTGTGCAAGATCACTGATGGCATATGATGAACCATATGTATCCTGGTTTTGTTCATGTGTTTGAGTTGTGTGTGTTTCTTTTTCTTAGGCCTATGTAGCACTCTTTTCTCCTGAAAGAACAAAGGCAGAAACACACTTCTGAGCTTCCTCTCCTGGGGGAACTTATACCTGAAGCCAAAGAAAGAATTAAATAAGAATGCAGGCACTCAGCATTATGGACAATAAAAGCCCCATTGTTCTTTAGAAATAGGCTGAAAGGCATTGCTCACCCTCCTTTGTTCCAGAGCTCAATTAATTTAGCTGGAATAATTTTTCTTCCTTTATTAACTGTCTTCTGTGCTTAATGGGACCAAATGTGAGATGGAAAGATGGAGTACTCAAGAGTCTGTAGGACTAATTTTAGCATCAGGGTTAGTTGTGTGGGGCTTGGAGCCAGGTGCATTTCAGCCTTAATGAGGTGACACCTCCTCGATGCTTTTGACCTTGTCCATTGTAGGTGGGAATTTGTAGAAACCATTTAGACAGCTTAAAGTGCAGTTGACAGAACTGTCTGCACCATTCATCCTTATCCATTTTAGCAACACAAGAGCAGGCCAACTGACATTTTCTGTAAGTAGAGCATAACATACATTTACTCAGTCATGGGACAGACACAAACATGAGTTGACAACTCTGCCTGGCTCTCCTGCCCAACATGAAATCAGCATTAATAAATCCCAAATGATCCTGCTTTTGCTTAAGAGTTATATACTAGGTCAGCAGTTTTCTTAGAGCACCGTCAAATCTGCGGCCAACACCTGACAAGAGGAAATAAAAAGTAAAAGTCATCCGAAGAAGCTCTATGGCTTGGGCAGTTTCCTCCAGCTAGGCTGCTGACCATCCTTACCAGAATCACCTGCTAGGCTTGGATCTCATTTGATGAATCAGAAAAACTGATGGAGTCATTTCTATCTTTAAGTCCCTGTTTACTGACTTTTGTGGCATACTGTCCAGCTTGTTTTAAGTGTTCTATGAGAAGAAAGACGATGTCTATATTTGACCTTTGCTAATACTTGATCAGTTTTTCTGAGTGCTGTTGAGAAATATTTTAACTAAGATGGCTACAGTTTCTAACAGCCTTTTATTAGACATTTCTTTAAAAGAGAATAGTACATAATTGGTACAACTCACTTCAACAGAAAAACTCTTCAAGGGCACATGGGCTTTGTGTGTGATAAGTTCTCTTGAGATGAACATAAGTTAGGTTGAATAATTTCATGGTTTCATGGTTATTGCTATATCAATGGTTATTGCCATGTGTCTAGTGACAGAGTTAGGACTGGAGTTCAAAAATGCCACACACAATTATTGGCTCATTAGTACATTCCAGCTTCATCAGTTTTCAAGATGTTAAGAAGCCTTTACCTGCAAAATGCTTATACCGTTGAAATAAGTGTGTATACTAGATATATACATGAGAAAACATAATCACATGCTTTGTTTTTCTTTTGAAAGCTCTGTTTATTTTTCCAATTCTAATTCATGCTAAAGTTTCTAAGCCACTATCCTTCTATCTTATTCTTTTACCTTTTTATTGATATTTCATTACTTGTTCCTCATAATTTCTTCTCTTCATGCATATCCATCCATGTCCCCAAATCCTAGGAAATGCCTGGGTGCATGAGGAAAGGCACAGAAAGGCATTGATAAAGGCAGTAATTTCCTTTTTAGCACAGTGATTACATGATGTTGCCAAAAGAACACTGAGCTCAGAATCAGGCCTGAGTTGCATTTTCTTAGTTGTCTTCAACAAGCTGTGTAACCATTGGTAAATTAAATATCTTGATTTCAGCTGGGCATGATGGCTTATGCCTGTTGTCAAGCCTACTTGGGAGGCTGAGTTGCTTGAGCCCAGGAGTTTGAGGCTACAGTGAGCCATGATCATGCCACTGAACTGCACCCTGGGTAACAGAGCAAGACTCCAACTCTAATAAATAAGTATTCTTTTTTTTCTATTTTTCTTTCCATTTATTTATTTTATTGCATTTTAGATTTTGGGGTACATGCGAAGAACATGCAAGATTGTTGCATAGGTACACACGTGGCAGTGTGATTTGCTGCCTTCCTCCCCATCACCTACATCTGGCATTTCTCCCCTTGCTCTCTCTCCCCAGCTCCCCACCCCCCACCGTGCCTCCCGTTTCCCCCCAACTGAGCCCAGTGTGTAGTGTTCCCCTCCCTGTGTCCATGTGTTCTCATTGTTCAACACCCACCTATGAGTGAGAACATGTGGTGTTTGATCTTCTGCTCTTCTGTCAGTTTGCTGAGAATGATGGTTTCCAGATTCATCCATGTCCCTACAAAGGACCCAAACTCATCGTTTTTG
>NW_016107320.1:9092507-9133354 GCF_001604975.1 Cebus imitator
AATGGAATTTCTATTTCTAGGTCCTTGAGGAATCACCACACTGTCTTCCACAATGGTTGAACTAATTTACACTCCCACCAACAGTGCAAAAGTGTTCCTATTTCTCCACAACCTCTCCAGCATCTGTTGTCTCCAGATTTTTTAATGATCATTAAATAAGTATTCTGAGTTCAGTATTTTTATCTGAAAAAGAAAATAGTAGTAACTGCCCTGTTTGATACATAGAATGGACATAAATATTAAGTATGTTAATTTAGTTGAAAATGGAATTAAAGATCACTTCAGGAAAGAGTTAAAGTGCAAAGAAAAAATAGTTAAGTACTCCTCTTATGAAAGTAGCAACATTAGCATGATCCAGAGTTCTTACATGTTGATAAAAAGTATTAAAACGATACACAAAAAGAGGCATTTGTTTTTTCTTTAGAAAATAGGAGTTTTCCCAATGTACCTCTCCTGTAGTTGTTCCTTCCTACCTTAAATCGGATCGTAAAAATCCCTGGGACCCAAGGATTAACCAAACTGGAGTGACTGTTGAAACCCGGGAGTCTTGTAAAATTAGTGACAGTGACAGTATGAAGCCAGAACAGACAGCACAACTATACCTCCTTGCCATGTAGTCATGGTGGCCAGCAAGACTGAAAAGAATCATCTGTACCTGAGGGCTGCAATGAAGACTGAGAAACAGCAGCAGCTACTGTAGTGCGCAGAATACTGAGCTCAGCGCAGAATAACGCCAGGTGCCTAGTATGCACAGCACATCGGATAAAAATTAGTGTGGTGGTTTTCCAGATTGGACAAAAAGACTGCTCTTCCCTGCAACAATGTAATACAATGCATGGATGCGCAAATTTAAAAAGACAGAGATGGATGAAAAGGAAAAGAGTAATGTAGCAGCAATTGCAGCTGCAGCGGAAAGTGGAAAGTCTTAAATATTACTAAGTGAACTTAAACAAATGCAGTGATAGTCTGTTCTGACCTTTTGGAGAGAGCTCTAGAAAATGTTAGGACTGTATTGAAAAAGAAAATTAGGTAAGGGTAATTATAGGGTCTTTGTTAGATTGATGCCACATAAGACCATGACCAAGATTAAGCAGTTCCTTGGGAAGGTGAGGATATAGCAGAAACAAATCTATGTGTGATGTTAGTGTAATGAGGTACACACCATACCTTTTACTTTTAATTAAATCATTTGTTTGTGTAGTTTCTGTGTTAAAAAAAAATGAGTATCAATAGAACACAAATGACCAAATTGGACTGGACCCAATAATATACAGATAAGATTTAAATGCCTAAGAGATATTAACCTTGGAAAAGTCTGCAAAACCGATCATAGAAACACTGAATATCTAGCTGGAACCAGAATAGAAACTCTCAGGTGTAAGCATGTCAAGAAGGTCATAGAAAAGCTTGTTGGAAAGCCTAAGATGTGACAAAAATGCAAGGTTTTGTTACTAAAAATAACTGCTTAACACACAAAAAGGATCTCTAGAGTAGGTCAGAAGCTTTCAGTTGCCTTTCATGTACCTGTCTACTGTGCTTCGCCTCTTTCTGGGTCCCTAATGAAATGAAGGAGGTCAAATTTTTTGGGAAGTATAAAAAGACAAGCACATAACTAGGATTATTGTTACAGCTTTCATCTAAAATAGCCTTTGCCTACTAACTCTTTCTTGCCAATATAATCTATGTTGCTTTACTAGTTTTTTACTTGCTTGCTCAAGTGTTCATTCTTCATTCTACAACCACGACTCATCCTAGTAAGTACCAAGCACTGTGCTTTTACAGAGCTCCATTCAATGATCAAAACTAAAGAATCTCCCACGCCTCCTGAAGCTGATAGCATAGTGAAGAGGTAGAAATTACATGTACATGTGGCTGTGGATGAAGGACACGCATGTCATTATAAACCGTAATTAAGTGTAAAGATGTGGAGAGGTCTACGAGAGCATATGAGTCAGGGAATCTTGTTTAGATTGGAGGGTCATGGAAGGCCTCCCACGTGGAGTTGCTCTTATTCTGGGACCTGAAAGATAGGTGGAAACGAGAGAATAGGACTGTGGGGGCAAGAGTAGTTTAAGCACAGAGACGTGCAAATATCCCAACAAGGACCTGGCATATTTGAAAAATAGAGAAAGAAAATGTGGCCTCAGTCTAGTAAATAAGAGAGAGAGCACGACAAGAGCGGAGGGTGAGGAGGAAGCCAGGGGTTGTCTTGTGTTGCGGGAGAACCATGCTAAGCACTTGGATCTTTTCCCATGGGGATTCCTAGGTTTCTGGACAGTCTTCTTTCGATGGCCTCTCTACCTCCGCCCCATTCACTTCATGATTATTGCTGAATTCTTCCAAGATTTTCCAAATAGCTCTATCCTCTGTTCCCTGGAAATTTCCACTTAGTGTTCATCCAAGCACATATGAGAGAGAACAGCTATGAATGAAATAACACCATGATAGAAAATGACACCCAAAGTAGTGAAAAACTAGGGCCAACACTACAGATAATGACACTTGTATGTTTAAAAAAGGAAGCCTTTAGCAGTGGTATGGGGACTTCTCATACAGGGGAGCAGGTGCAGGTGTGAGTGCGGTGCTTCCTGAAACATGTGAAAGTTACAGTCTCAAGGGGCTGCGATCAGTTTGTGTTCAAAGGCAGAATGGACTAGATGGAGCTATAGTAGGTTACAGGTTTTAGTTTACTTCTAGTGGTGATGCAAGTTTATCCCCAGCTCATCACTCAATGAATCTTTTTTAAATTTAAACTTTAATTTTTGGGGCACAGGTGGTTTTTGGTTACATTAATAAGTTCTTCAGCAGTGATTTTGGAGATTTTAGTGCACCTGTCACTTGAGAAGTGTATAGTGTACCCAACATATAGTTTCTCATCCTTTATCTTCCTCCCAGTCATCCCCCTACTCAAGTCCCCAAAGTCTAGTATATCATTCTTATACCTTTGTATCCTCATAGCTTAACTTTCATTTATAAATGAGAACATAGGATATTTGGTTTTCCATTCCACTCAATGAATTCTGAAGCTCAACCTGTTACTGGCAGCACTCAATGGCGCTGATTCCCTGGCCAGAGCCCACCTATTCCATGACTACCTGAGGATTCTATTGGCTTTCCTCAAGAGACCGCCAGCTGGTTCTGCACGTCACAGAGTTATTAGGCATACTTGAGGAAGACTTTCCCGAGCCTTTTTTTTCAGATGGGTTTTCTCTTTATCTTGTAAATTCTGACCTTCTTCAGCCACCCCCTTCCGTACAGGAATACAGATTCCTGAGGGGTGAAGAGTTGGGAAGGGTGCTGAGGGAGGGGAACCAGAGAGGAGAAAAAACTTCACTTAAATAAAATGTCAGCATTTTCCTTCTATATTTTGAAGTCTGCAACCTTAAAAATACTCATTCTGAAAAAATTATAGAATCCAGTAGCTAGCAATTTTTCAAATTGTTTAAAATGGTTAAATAAGTATTCAAAAATGAAATTATAGGGAAGAAAAAGCAATCTGAGGTGCCTAAATGCATTTTGATCTTGGAAGCATATGCCTTAAAACAATAATCAACAGATGATTAATATTAATTTACTATTATTAAATTTTTACTTTAAGAAAATATAATCTCAGCAATTTCTATAGTTTTTTATGGAGACTGTACTAGCAACTAATTTTATTCTTTTGCCTGTCACTTACTTATTTATGTCTATGGTTGGAATAATAGTCGGTAAATCCTGTAGCGCACCAGTCATTAGAAATTATTCTTAGATTTAAATATGCGAGTTTAAATACTGCCCCAGGTAAGACTCCTGGGGGCCTAGTAGCTGAGGAGAAAGTACAGCCACCACTCGTAGTCTGTTTTGCATATTCCATGTTACTGCCTTCCAAATATAACATGGGCTTCCCTAGAGAGAGACTCATAGGAATAAAAAGAGAACTAATAAAAATAATGCTTAGTAATACTTTTTTGGGGCAGCACTTTTCTCTAAACTTACAGGCCCGCACCAAAATGAATGGCAGACCGACAGCAGGAGGCAGTCCACGTGTACGGAAAAATTATCTGCTAACTAGAATCCCTGGGAAGCAACCTTGCTGGGCTACAAATATGCAGAATTGATCTAGTTAAATGGTCATTCTATGTCTTATTCACATTAAAAAAAAATAGGAATAATAACATTGGTTTTTTGCTTTCACAGGGAGTGATTAACTATAGGAGAGAAACAGTGCTGAGAAAAATAGGGTGAGTTAGCTTCTGGTTAGGTCTCGTTTTTGGGCTTACTTTGGAAAGAAAGTAAGATTGTCATAAATTTTAGAGACTGAAAGAGCTGGGGAAGCAGGTAGTTTTCTGATCTTCCATCCTCTTGTCCTGATTTTTCTATCTGCAATCTCTCTTGACGGAAGTACATACTAGGGATGGACATAACTGTCTCATAAAGTAGTGGTTTGGGAGGAGATACTCACCTTCTGAGATGAAGTTTCTTGTGTTTTGGATATGCTCTTACATGCTTTAATTTCTAAGATTGCCATGTCCTATAAATAAAATAATGCTGATATTATCAAAGACTTATTTAAAATAGGTGACTGTAAAAAAAATCCTTCATGAACATTTTCTAGAAATTAAAAAAATGACCAAGTGAACCAGATTAAAAAAAATACTCCAGTAGTCAAAGGAATTTTAAGAAGTTTAAAGTATCAGGATTTATTTACCACCTGTGTATAGAGAGTCAAGGAAAGGAAAGCATTAGTGATATTTGTTTGCATAGTAAGTGGGTCCCAGTAACCAGTCAGGGTAGGGTAGGTTACTTTTTTCTAACAAGCCAACTGCAAATCAGTCTTAAAACACAAGTATTTATTTATTTTGAAGTCAAATTTTCAGGGGAATTAGTATATCACAGTCACTAAGTTACCCAGGTTGAGAGAGGTTACTACCATGCTACCATTTCAACATTTCCCTCCATGTACTCAGTCTGAAAGAGTCAGCGTGGATAACTATGCACCAGCTCTTCAATCTGTTTGCATAAATTCAACAGGTACACATGAATCTGTTCATATTTCATTTTTCATCATTTTTCGGTTAACTTTTATTTTAAGTTCAGGGGTACATGTGCAGGTTTGTTGTATAGGTAAACTTGTGTCACGGGGGTTTGTTGTACAGGTTATTTAGTCACCCAGGTATTAAGGCTACTATTAGTTATTTTTCCTGACCTTCTCCCTCCTCTCACCCTCCACCCTCCAATAAACCCCTGTCCCCTGTGTCTGTTGTTTCCCTCTATATGTCTGTGTGTTCTCATCATTTAGCTCCCACTTATAAGTGAGTACATGCGGGATTTGATTTTCTGTTCCTATGTTATTTTGCTAAGGATAATAGCCTCTAGCTCCATCCATGTTCCCATAAAGGATATATTATTGCACTTTAGGGTCTGGGGTACATATGCAGAACATGCAGGATTGTTGCATAGGTACACACATGACAATGTGGTTTGCTGCCTCCATCCCCCTGTCACCTATATCTGGCATTTCTCCCACTGTTATCCTTCCCCAACCTCCCTACCCCTGCTGTCTCTCCCATAGTCCCACCCAACAGACCCCAGTGTGTGATGCTCCCCTGCCTGTGTTCATGTGTTCTCATTGTTCAACACCCGTCTAAGAGTGAGAACATGCGGTTTTTGATTTTCTGTTCTTATGTCAGTTTGCCGAGAATGATAGTTTCTAGGTTCATCCATGTCCCTACAAAGGACACAGACTCATTGTTTTTGATGGCTACATAGTATTCTATGGTATATATGTGCCACATTTTCCTTGTCCAGTCTATCATCGATGGCCATTTGGCTTGGTTCCAGGTCGTTGCTATTGCAAACAGTGCTGCAATGAACATACTTGTGCGTGTGTCTTTATATTAGAACTCTTTCTAATCCTTTGGATATATACCCAGTAATGGGATTGCTGGGTCAAATGGAATTTCTATTTCTAGGTCCTTGAGGAGTTGCCACACTGTCTTCCACAATGTTTGAACTAATTTACACTCCCACCAACAGTGTAAAAGTGTTCCTCTTTCTCCACATCCTCTCCAGCATCTGTCTCCAGATTTTTCAATGATCGCCATTCTAACTGGTGTGGGATGGTATCTCAATGTAGTTTTGATTTGCATTTCTCTAATGACCAGTGATGATGAGTGTTTTTTCATTTGTTTGTTGGCCTCATATATGTCTTCTTTTGAAAAGTACGTGTTCATGTCCAGGCACCTGTTGAAATGGCCACCCAGATTTATGTGAGTTTTTTGCAGAGACCCGTTGGGTTGGCTGAAATAGCTGTGCTGGAAACTCATGGTGCTTTTCAGCCCAGGAATCTCCTGGTCTGTGGGCAGCAATAACTCGTTTGGAAATGCGGTGATCTCTCACCCTCTGTGTTGTTCTCGCTGGGAACTGCACTCCAAAGCTGTTGCCATTCGGACATCTTGGATCCCTGTCCTCTGTCAGTCTCCTCTGTTCATATTTTATAGGTGGCCAGACACAAGTACAGAAGCTTAAGGAAAGGGTATGTCAAGGGAGAAAAGAAGCAGAACAGGGATATGCTTTGGAAATCTCCAACCCGTATGTGCAGCTAGAGAAAAATAGAAGAAAACCACAGTAAACAATAGTGTTATGGACTGTATAAAACATGTGAAGCCAAATTAAAATAAAGAGATCAGAAAGGTATGTGTATTTTCATGTTTACTTGGGTAAAAATAATGACCTAAACCATAGTTCTTGTCCTTGTGATTTCCAGCAAATATGCTGCATGTGAGAACATACAGTCCCTGGAAGTCACCTTGAAACAATTCTCCTGCCAATCAGTCAGCAGCAGAACAGAGCTAAAAGGAATTAAATAGCTCACACAGTGAGGAAAGCAATCTTGTTAAGTTGGGCTTCTAAGTGACCCCTGACTGACGTACCTCAAACTCGGAAAGTCTTTGGCTTTTACGTTGTAGAAACTGAAATGTAAAGAACAGCTTGTCTTTTTGGAGTTGTGATTATAAAACCTACTAGAAAAGTGAACTTTCAAAGTTAAGCCTGAAAGAGTCACCCAAAGTGCTCCTTACTGCTCTTGAGGGACGGGGACTCTGATGAGCTGAGGATGGGCACTGAAAGAGGTCACATGATCTAGGGAAAGTCAAAAGGTTTCAGATGCAAGAGAAAAGGGAGGTTATTGGAGCTTGGAAACTTAGAAAAATCAGGCTATATGAGAAACCTATTATGTTTGTGACCCTTGGATGGAGACTGTCATTTCGGAAAGGTCCTTAGTATGTAACAGGAAAACCTAAAGGATTCTAGGAGAGCCAATCAAAGGTAAAATGCTTTGATGTTATTTTCCCCAGCTCCTTCGTTTGGGTCTGTGAAAGAAAGAATGACCTTCTTTTCCTGTTTTTGAAAATGGCTTGTTTTTTATTTTTTATTTTTTTATTTTTATTTTTTTGAGATGGAGTTTCACTCATGTTACCCAGGCTGGAGTGCAATGGCGCGATCTCGGCTCACTGCAACCTCCGCCTCCTGGGTTCAGGCAATTCTCCTGCCTCAGCCTCCTGAGTAGCTGGGATTACAGGCATGGACCACCATGCCCAGCTAATGTTTTTGTATTTTTAGTAGAGACGGGGTTTCACCATGTTGACCAGGATGGTCTCAATCTCTTGACCTCGTGATCCACCCGCCTCGGCCTCCCAAAGTGCTGGGATTACAGGCTTGAGACACCGCGCCCGGCCGATGGCTTGTTTTTTATATACATAATTCTAATATTGAAAAAGTAGAGAAGTGTGAGGGTGAAGTGAAGCAGTGGATAGAAGGAGAGAGATGCCTGTGAGTGGTGGGTTTTCATAAAGAGGTTGATAAGCAGGTGGCCACCAGAGTGGAATGAACACCTTGATTTATTGTTGGTATCACTAGTGATCAGTCATCTATGTTCCATGAAGGTTATCCTTACACAGGGAGAAGAAACTTGGTGGGCACATGAAAAAGACGGGCTGCTTTGAAACAAAGTTTATCCAGTTTTTCTCTGGTCACTGGAAGGTGTTGGAAGCAGCACACAAACATTTGTGAGATTCACTTTAGATGGAAAATTGGAACCAAAGGGAGGGAAGGCAAACTTCAAAGAGAGAAAAAATCTCAAGAACAGACTGGCGCCCAAATTCAGTGGAGGAAGAATGTCAACCACAACCTAATTTTTCTTATTTTCCGACCTTGCTTTTCCAGGTCCTCATGGATAAGCTGGTGATTTGTCCCCATCTGTGGATTAAAATACTAACCTAGCTTCATGGCTAGGTGTATTAGTCCATTCTCACACTGCTATAAAGAACTGCCATACACTGGGTAATTAATAAAGGAAAGAGGTTTAATTGACTCACAGTTCTGCATGGCTGGGGAGGCCTCAGGAAACTTCCAATCATGGTGGAAGGTGAAGGGAAAGTAGGCACCTTTCTCACAGGGTAGCAGGGCAGGATGAGTGCCAAGTGAAGGAGGAAGCCCCTTGAAAAACCATAAGATCTCATGAATGAGAACTCATTCACTATCACAAGAACAGGACAGGGGAAACCACCCCTATGATTCAATCACCTCCCAGTAGGTCTCTCTCTAGATACCTAGGGATTATGAGAATTATAATTCAAGGTGAGATTTGGGTGGGGACACAAAGCCTACCCATATCACCAGGTTGGCCAGAGAGGGAGAGTGTTGTGGCAACCTTGGTACCTTTCTCATATGCCCCTGCTAAACACATGCACAGGAACAAAGAATAAGGCTTGGGCTCCAGGGGCTAAGTTATGATTGATTGCTTCTCATCTTTCTCTTGGAAATGTTTTGCTGCCAAGAAAATGAGCTACCTGGAGTTTCTAAGTCCTGGGACACAAGGTTCACTCTAATTCATTGTGCTCCCCTTTTTTCTTGTTGGTCGAGCTTATATCTTGGTTTCTCTATCTCTCAGGATGGACTATCTTATGTCTTAAGCAACAAACTGCCCCTAAATATTAGCAGTTTAGTGAAATATGTATCTGTTTATTGCTCCCCTGGAGAACACATTTCAGGTTGCTAGGCGCTCTGTTCCATGTCTTTCTCACTCAGATATGAATACCACAGGTGCCTGTCCCATCTGAAATGTCATCAATCACTGGGACAGAGGAAGAAAAAATATATTGAAAGATGTACTAACATTTGTAGGCTTCTTCCTTGAAGTCCTATGTGTCTGTCTCTTTTCTTTACGTTGTTTTTACTGGCCATAGCAAGACACATGGCCAGCATGACATGAAGTCTGGTGGGGAAGTAGAATGCTGGTGTGTATCCAGAAGGAATAGAACTGGAAAAATTGGTGATCGCTGCGAGTTTGATCTCAGCTGCTCTTCTAGATTTCAGCCAGCCTCTTTCCTAGGGTGCTGGCTTATTTTATGACAGCACTTCAACTGGAAAGCCTGTCAAGGATTGGAGTTTTTGTCCCCTGACCTTTCTTACTGCCACTTTTGTGCATGTTAGCTAGCATATGATGAACTGCCTGCCAAGAACTGCTTGGGTCTTTTGCGACTCTACTCTGCCCACTATAGCAATGGCTTCCAAACCTGTAGCAGAAAATAGTGTCCCCATGAAAACAATGCTTGGCCAACCTATTCAAACTTCTGGAGTGAGCCTTTCATTGAATTGAATCTGCCCTTTTGAGTAAATCTTGAATCAGATTCTACCTCCCTTCTCTTCATTTCCTTCTTAGCTAGAATGACCTATAATGCCTTGTGTCCTTGTCATAAATAGAGCATGCCTGCAAATTTCCCTCATGAACTCTCTTGCAAAATATCTTGTATTCCTGTATACTCTGAACAGTCCCAGAGAGAGATTTTAACTGGAACTTTAAGAATGGTGGGCTGGACATTTTTAATTTTCTGTCTATATCATTTTGGCCTATCATATTGCTCTAGCCAGTGCTCCAGGAACTCGCTACTGCAAATGTAGGATGCACTGCCTATCTTTTGTTTTTTGCTCTGGGGATTCTTTGCCATCATTAGGACACCTGTTGGTGGAGGACACTGGACCATTCCAGTGCAGGTGCAGAGCCGAAAAATGTGAGAATATTAACACCCCCTGGATAACATTTGACAAAGAATCGATGGAAGTTGGAAGACAAACATTCCCTCTGTCTCTGTCTCAAGTAGTTCACTTTGAGAGAGCTGCATGCTTCTCAGGAAGTCTTTGTTGAAATCAAGACTGCGTTGCCCAAATTAGCTATCACAATAATGTACTACACTTCTTTTTTCACTTGTCTAACTCTCTCTAGTTCCTTGCTTCCAAGCAAACGGGGAAGGATCATTTCTCAAATAAACTGCTTTCATATTGGCAGAGGCATTCAAACAAGAGCGACTCCATTTTGAGTGAGAGCTAGAAAATGAGGCTGAGACTTGCTGGGCTACCTTTCCAGAAAGGTAGGTATTCCTAGCCTCTAGATGTTTACAGTTAAGGGAAAAAATTCATCATATTTCCTAAAACAGACCCAGACTTGGGAGTGTTCAGATATCCTGGTATCTGGAGAACAAAGGCATTTCTAACTTTGCTTTAAAGATAGTATCATTTCTTGTAAAATACAGTAATTAAGAAAATTAATTCTTTATCACAAACCCGTGTAACAGAGCCCATCTCCCCACGTGTACAAGCATTGTACCCGGAGTGGACGCGTTCCTCCTACTTTTAGGAACATCCTGCTCTGTCTATGGAGTAGCTCTCCTTTCACCCCTTTACTGCCTTAATAAACTTGCTCTTGCTTTGTGCTGCGGACACTCCCTGAATTATTTCTTGCTTGTGATCCAAGAACCCTCTCCTGGGGTCTGGATCGGGACCTCTTTCCTGTAACATATTCCTGGTGACCACAGAAGGGACTGTAGTGCAGAAATCCTTACCCAATGGCTACCTTTGGGTAAGTGTTGGGATCCTGTAGCATATTTCTGGGAAACCACAGAAAGGGCGATACTGAAGAAACCTCCCCAAACCAAAGGAAATAGACTGCAGCACTGATTGGATGACTTTGGGTAAGTGGTGGGGTACCCAGTTAACGAATGGGATCGGGTTAGAGGCCAAACTTATGGGAATTAGAGTCTCTCCTAAGATAGAGTGGGTTAGAGGCCTATTTTAATTAAAGGCAAAGATCCTTGACTTACCTTGGGTTAGAGATCTGACTTCGGAACGTTAGGGGCCCCACTCAAGAAAGTCCCTCTGGGCTAAAAACAGGTTTGGCACTGCAGGCTATCTTCTTTGTATTAACCTGCTTTGTCCTCCCTGCCAATTTCTTGGTTGCTGTTTCTGTTTCACTGTCATTTTTGGGAGACTTCATTTGGACTTAGAGATTTTAACTTATTCTTCTGTGTGCCTCCCAATTTCCCATCTGTTTGCTTGTGAAACATTGGGAAGAAAAAGGATTGAAGGCTCCGTCTCTAAAATTGCTGATCGAAATTTGATATTTAGTAGCTGTGAGCAATAAGATGAGAGAGATGTGGTTACGTTTTGTTGCTGCTAGGCAGACTAGGTGTGATTGAGAAGCACTAGGATGGAAATCAGGGGACTTTTCTTCTTGCTGTTTTGTTTTATTTTGCACATTAAAAAGAAAAAACAACAGGTTTTTTTTTTTTCTTGCATTAGGGCAAGCTAACTTTTCTTGTCCAATCGACACTGCCACTGTTTCCCAGAACCTGCTTGCCCTCATCATTCTCATATAAATTCTCTTCATTTTCTTTGCCTCATTCAACATTTTTGTTGAAGTCCATGTTGGGATTTATCTAAGACTCATGGCTCAGCTCACTTACATTATTTGGATAATGTGAATAAGAGAATTCAGTTTTCAGCAGGGATCCCCTCATTAATGCAGTCGGCCTAAAAACCTCTGTCCTCCTGAACTTGGTCAGTGTCAGTACAATCTCACAGGTTTGGAACTCTTCTTTCAACGTCACCCGACTCCTTTATGGGAACGACAGCATCGATTCCAAGGAACTCACCACTAGGATATATTCTTGAATGCTGGGACCAGTTTAAACTGAATGGGCTTAAAAGAAACCTGGTGTTTCTGTGTAATACGGTTTGGCCTTGGTATAATTTGGGAAAACAAGAGAAATGGCCTTCCACTTGAACTACGGCCTTTAATACTACACTTTAACTTAATTTGTTTTGTAAGCAGGAGGGAAAATGGGTTGAAATACCATATATCCAAGCCTTTTCCTGCTCAGTCAGGATAAAACCCTGCAGCAGGTGTATGCATGTTTGATAAGTAAAATAGAAGAAAAAGTGCTAGACGTACTAGATGATCCTTTAATGCAAACCCCGCCCCTCAATTCAGCGGGCAGTTTTGGGTAGAGCAGAACCTCCTTTTGTCAGCTCTGAAGGTTCAGATGTGTCCATCCTTCCTCCCTCTAGTTCACCTGAAAGTTCTACTGAGAACACTTTGTCCCCTTTTGCTTACCCATCTAGTCCCACTTTATACCCAGCACTCCCTGGGGGACTTAGCCAGCAAGTACTACTCTTAGTGGAGCCTCCTATCAACCTCCAAAGAAAAACCTTTGTACACTTAAAGAGATAGCAAATGGGGAAGAAGGCACCACGAGAGTACATGTTACCTTTTCTGTGTCTGATTTGGCTCTATGTAAAGAGAAGTTTGGTCATTTCTCTGAACATCCAGGAAAATTCCTAGGTGAGTTTGAGAAATTAACTCTGACCTATAGTTTTAACTTGGCAGTATCTGTGTGTTTTGTTGTCTCTGCGTTGTACAGAGAGAAACACAATGCATTCTGGGGAAAGATAGGAACCATAGAGAGGAGCTATTGGTTTATAACCTGAACCATAATATATATCAGGCAGGATGTATAGCAGTTACAGATTAAAACCCAGATTGGAACTATCAAAGAAGCAGTGAGGACTTGGAGAGGAGAGATCATAGGGTCACTTGTTTGTTGGAAGGAACGAAGACACCTATGAAAAGGCACTTTCCATAAGTTTCATAATGAGAAACTTAAGGAAGTTTCTCAGGGTAAAGATGAGAATCCAGTTTTGTTTCAATAACATGTAGTTGAGGTGATAAGGAAATACACTAACACTAATCCTGCCTCAAGGGAAGGACAAATCCTTTTGGGAGTACATTTTATAACCCAATCTGCTCCTGCTATCCATAGGAAACTACAAGCTGCAGCTCTGGGTCCCCAAACTCCTATGGAGCAGCTTTTGAATGTGACATTTTTAGTTTTTAATAACAGGGACAAAGCAGAGGAAGCAGAAAGAGCAAGAAGGACCTTCCACAAGTGTGGCTCTTGGCTGTGGCCTTCAGCTCACCTCCCACATGGAGCTGACCTCCTGGCCCTTGGCCTCAACAAGGAAAGTTGAAAGGTGGAAAGCCCAAAGCTGTGTGTCTGAGTCACCGTGCCTTGGGCATAAGTGTGCATAGTGTAAGAAAACTGGCCATTGGAAGAGGGATTTCCCAGTGTTGGAAGGGACCTATCAGCACCTGAATCAATGATGGCTGAAATAGCCAGGCAGGCTCAAGGGTGACAGGGCCCGAGACCTTCAGTGTAGCTCCCGTCAGACAACTAGCCATAACTCCCTAGGAGCCTTGGGTAACCCTTGACGTGACAGGTAAGAACATTCACTTCCTTTGGAATGCTTACTCTGTTTTGACCTTAAAATGGGTCTCTGTCACCTCAAAATTGTATGGTCAAGGGGGGATAGATGAACAAGTCCATACATGCCATTCTACCTATCCTTTAAATTGCTCTTCAGTGATTTTAGTTTCCTCCTGAATGCTCCATCCCCTGTTGGAAAGGGATTTGTTAACTTAGATGCATACAGTTCTATCTCGTGGAAATCACAAGGTAGATGAGAAATTGCTCCTTCTTCTTTCCTGTGAATAAATATCAGGCTTTGTTGCTAGACGTTCCTGATATAATTCTCAAAGTATGCCAGACTTTGAATTCAGCTACCTATTTGCCTGAACCCACAGGCACCCTAGATGATTCTTGCATACAAGTTATGGAGCAAGTTTATTCCAGCCATCTGGGTTTCAAGGATGAGACTCTAGATGATACTGGTTTACAGATGGAAGTAGCTTTGTGTACCAGGGAAAAAGGGCAACACATTGTTAATACTAGGTGCTAATCAGTGGAAAATAGCTCAGCATTTGCATGACTCTATTCAATTGGTAAGAGTCCGTGTTTCAATTAATGTCCCAGCTTTTTATAGGAAAGGCTAACTTAAAACAGTAAAGCAGGTAACTTGGGCCTATGAACTATGTGCTCGAATAACCCAAAATAACCAGTCTTTATCTCCTCCTCTAGTAAGGCCTCTTCAGCGCAGGAGAACTTATCCTGGTGGAGACTGACAAATAGACTATATTCAGATGTCTCCGTGTAAATAATTTAAATATTTGTTAGTATTTGTTGACTCCTTTACTGGTTGGATTGGGGCTTTTCCTACTCAGTCTGAAAAGGCAATTGAGGTTTCTAAACTCTTACTAAAGGAAATCATTCCTAGATTTGGGCTGCCTAAGAGCTTACAGAGCGATAATGGCCCATCTTTCACAGCGACAATTACCCAAAACACATCTTCAGCCCTAAGAATTCAGTACCGCCTTTACTCAGCATGGAAGCCACAGTCTTAAGGGAAAGTAGAAAGAGCATTAAACTCTAAAAAGGACTCTTGCTAAACTATGCCAAGAGACATCAGAAACCTGGCTGTCTTTGTTACCTGTAGCCTTATTATTCATTCAAGTGGCCTTTAAGGAAATCTGCAGCTCAGCCCTTTTAAAATAATGTGTGGAAGGCCTTTCTTAACTGCAAACCTCCTAATAGACACAGGTACTTTCAAGCTACAGAATTCATAGGAAGGGAAGAATTGATCAAGTGATCAAGTTAGGACAAGTGCAAAATGCACTCCTTGAATATGGAAATCAAAGGCTCCCTTCCCCCACCAAGAAAGAATTTTGTTACAACCTAGCTGGGAGACTGGGTCCCAGTAAAAATTCTCAAGGGAACATCCCCAGCAGATAAACTTTTCCCAGTATGGAAGGGACCCTATCAAGCTCTCCTTAATACCCCAACTGCAGTTAAAATTCTGGGCATAAACAGTGGGGTTCACTTATCTCTAATTAAACCTGCCTCTTATGAAGTCCTACAGATGGATGGAACACAAGAGAATAATCCTGTTTATTCTTGTGAGCAGTCAGTGGCTTCCAACTCCTGTTCAGAAGAAGTAAAAGGATGGGTAACATAAAGAGATGGATTTGCATTTTACTTTTGGGTATAAGTTTGAATCATGCAGAGCATAACTTATTTACTGAGTGGGCATAGACTTTAGCCTTGATACATAATCAGACAAACTGTTGGGTATGTGGAGAATTACTACTTTCTTCTACTTCTGGGTTGCCCTGGCATATTGAACCAGCCAACCTAAGTTTATGGGGAATTTATTATGATTGAGAAACTGAACATTATAAATGTAGCCCCTCCTCTTTTCCCATGTATCATAGCCACACGGGCCTTATCCCCTTCCCTTCCTATGAAGAGACAAGAAGCCATCTTTGTAATCTAATTAGAAAACAGCTAAACCCCACCCCAACTTTAGGTTATGCTATACATAATGAACTTGGGTGAATGACAGCTGTTTAAGAGCAGGTATCAGGCAAAGCGCCTCTGTGTTCTTAAAGGCACAATGATAGTCACCACCAGACTGAAATCCATGATATAGATGATAGCTGTAATTTCAACAGTGTAATCAGACCTTCTTCTAACAGATCAGATGCAGATGGAGTGGCAAGATAATTTGCTAAAAATGAGTGCCTACCCTTCTCCTTGGGGATGGTTATGGGTTTGTGGATCTCCTGGCTGGCCATACTTACCTTACGACTGTACTGGAAGGTGCGCGTGGGGTTGTCCTTACCTCCTGGGTTGTATCCTCACCAAATCGGACTCTCTCCCATCTAACTTGGAAATTATAAAAGCTCACCATAAGCAACAAAAATGAGCATCTTTATGGTTCTATCTGATGGCTATATTTTACCTACTGGCAGCTATAGTCGGTATTAAGTTATGAGTTTAAGCCTTAGCCCAGCACACGACTATGGCTTTCAATAATGCATGCCATGCCCTTACCCTCCTTACTGAGGAAACTTCTCAGATTAGGCAGGTAACCTTACAAAACCATATGGCTTTGGACATTTTAACGGTGGCCCAAGGGGGAACTTGTGCTTTGGTCAAAACTGAAGGTTGTGTATGTTCCAGACTATTCACATAATTTTACCCATGCCATGAAAGCTTTAGACCCTCACATCTCTACTACTGATGTACTATCAGTTAACCCTATGTAGGGTTGGTTCCAATAACTGCCCAGTTTTTGGAGAGCATTTCTGTTTGGTTTACTTGGAATAATTTTACTTATTTTTCTTTGCTGTTGTGGAATACATTGTGGTTATACTCTGTGTAGGAATGCAAGACAAGTTCACTCGATGCTTTCTTAAATTGGACACATTAATTTTCCAGATATCACCTTTTTTTGGAACTTGGAGTTATGAACGACCTTCATCATACCAATACTGTCTGACTGAGCTTTGCTCTACCCTGAATGCAAGAGACCCTAAAAGTTAGGCAGAAATATCATTGCCCCTATTCAGCCTGAAAAAGTTACAGAAGGTGGATCTTCATCCCTCTGCAGCCCTCAGGATTAAGGGTCCTCTTGTAAAGGGAGGAGCGAGGAACATGTCAGATGCGTTTCAACCAGAGCAACTCCACTTTGAGTGGGAAGAAGGAAAATGAGACTGAGACCTCCTGGGATGCATTCCCAGAAAATTAGGCATTCCTAGCCTCTAGATGTTTATATAAGGTTAAGGGAAAAAATTAATAATGTTTACTGAGACAGACCCAGACTTGGGAGTGTACAGATACCCTGATATCTGGAGAATAAAGGTATTCCTAATTTTACTTTAAAGATAATATCTATTATTGCAAAATATAGTAATTAATAAAAGTAATCCTTTATCACAAACCACTATAGTGGAACACATCTCCCATACATACCAGCATTGCACCTAGGGTGGATGTGTTCCTCCTCCTACTTTTGGGAACGTCCTACTCTGTCTATCGAGTAGTTGTCCTTTCACCACTTTACTTTCTTAATAAACTTTATTTTGCTTTGCACAACAATTCAGACTCACCCTGAATTGTTTCCTGTGTGAGATCCAAGCACCTTCTCTTGGAGTCTAGATCAGGACTCCTATCTTGTAACAATGTAAGTCCTTGCCTCATTCCCTCCTTTGCCAGGGAAATCTAGCTAAGATCTTTTTGACCTTCATTCATTCTCCTTTTCCAAGTTCAGGTGCTCTTTCCTTTTTTCTATCCTCTTTGGTAAAAAGCTTTGTGAAAAGAAAAATAATTTATTTTAATAAACTCTTTTATAACAATTCTGTATTTATAGAAAAGTTGTGAGATAGCTCGAAGAGTTCTTATAAACCTCTCAAATACCTGTTTCAGGACTGAACTGGGGTCCACTCACCTGGTACAGTAAATACTAGATAACTATACTAAGGTTTGCCACAATAGAAAGAAAGGCTTTCACAGCAGGGTGCCAAGCAAGGAGAACTAGGCAGCTAATGCTTAAATCCTGTCTTCCCAAATGGCTTGAAGGCAAGGATATGTAAAGGTATGGGTACATTTCAGGAAAGCAGAAACTACAGGCAAACTCATAAATCAATACATGGAGATTACTCACTGATTTACACTTAAGAGGGTGGGATACCTTGAAATGGGGCTTACAGGTCAAAGGCAAATTCAACAATTTTTTGATTTGCAGTTGGTTAAGGAAGAGAAGATTCTTTACAAAATTTGGGGTAACATTTGTAGAAAAATGTTAACTGGCTAGAGGGAGTGACTTTCTCCAAGTCCCTCAGGAAGAAACTTTGAACAAAGAATGATGGTTAATGTTCAGTCTTCATTGCCTCCTTTTTTGGGGGTTAAGAGCAGCCCGATCCATTTGGTGGAGTTCCTAAGTGGGAGTGCAAGCAAGCCTCTGAAAGACAACTAAGGGATATATGTTAAGATGTCATCTTTGTCTCTATAGGGAAAGCAAACATCTATCTCTGGAGCTTTGACTTCCTTGGCTGTTATTTTTCAGTTACTAATATTTTCTTGTTTAACAAGTTACTAAATTACTTCTGGGGCCAGCTGAATGCCTGGAATTCTTCTTGAAGGAACTTCAGGATTTTTTTTTTTTTTTTTTTTTTAATGCTTGGGATCCTTGCTGCATCTTACATCAATCTGGACTCTCCTATTATTATATTAGATGGTGCATTTGTTGCTATTAATGAATAAATTTATATACATTACTATTAACTGAAGTCTTCAGTATATTGGATATCCGTAGTGTTTACCTAACATTCTCCGTTCCAGGATCCCTCCCTGCATTTCGTGGTCGTTACACCTTAGACTCGTCAGATTTCTCCACTGTAATATTGCTCTTTTCTCCTGCTTTCCACACTTTGCTTTTTAGAAGGAAGCTGTTATGCACAGCCCACATAGGAGGGATAAGGAGTTATGCTCCATCTTCTTGAAGCAAAACTATCTGGATAAATTATTTGAAATTCTTCTTACCAGGAGATTCATCTTTTATGCCCCATTTGTTTATTTCAGTTATTTATATTACCATGGACTCGTGGACATTTATTATTCTTTGGGTTGTAATCCAATATGACTTTATTTTCTTGCACATGTGGTTTCCTCTTTGAGCATTGGAGCTCTTTCAGTTGTGCTCTGTGTCCTTCCCATATAATTCCATTTTGTGTTGTATTACTTTGTTACTTTACAAGATGTGCCAGTTTATCTTATAACATTTCTACTGCAGTCTTAAAATCTGCTATTTCTCCAAGATGTCCTGGTTCTTTTTATTGGCAAATGGTAGTAGAGACCAAGATGTGGGTGTTAAAAATGCTCTGAAATCCTTTTTAATTCCCTTATACTAATTCAAAAACTGGGTTCCTTTTGTCATTTGCTTTACCTGAGGCTATCAATATTTCTCCTTTCAGGGGATATAGTATCTGTTCCAACTGATTATCATCTATTCTTAAGACCACTTGTTTCCTCCCTCATTCTTACCTAACTACACTTATTTTTCCTATGAGCGTGCATTTTAGCAACTTAACAAAATGGAAAAAGATGTGCATACTCATGGAAATCACTGGTTTAACCCTATTCCATATCACACAGAATTAGCTGGCTTTATGGAATAATGAAACAGGTCAGTTAAAATGACAACTTATTCACCTAATGGACATAGATTGAACCTAGGCCAGCTGGAAAATCCAGCTCAGCTGATTGGCACAAAGCTCTCCAAACCCTTTGTCGAGGAAGAGGAGGCTTTGAAATTCTTCTTGGCATAGGAAGCAGACTTCCCCCTCCCTACTTCCAAAGTAGAGACGCAGTTCTCCATGAGCCATGCAGGTACCTCCTATAGGAGAGCTAGGTACCCAGTGATTGAACCCACTCATACCTGTTTTTCTTGCTGCCAGTATTTTAATAAATAACTAAAAAATATATTAAAAAAATAAAATGACAGTTTAAAATCAAATTCTGTGTAGTTGGAGTATTCTCCTCCAGGATTCAGTATGTCCAACAAACCAACATCTTATACATGATACTGTGTCTCCATTAGGTAGGAGCACAGCTCAAAGAACCAAAAGATGAAATTTGGATGGGTTCATCTTATAACAATTGTAAGTGATCCACCTGTAGAATTTGTTTTTCATCTCTGCAACAACCGTAGGAATTGTTGGTTTGGAGGTTTTGGTTCTCAGAGAAGAAAATGTTTACATCAGGAAATGAATAAGGTTTTCCAGTGGGATGTTATTGACCTTGATTGTTATAAAGATCTGGCCTTGTTACTACATTTAGTGATAGGGAGGATTATCCAGGAAACTCAATGGTACACTGGAGTGTCTTTTGTTTATTTTCCATGCTCAGTAAAAAGGATGAATGGACAATTGCTGTAAACATAGCCTGCTAAGTGTGGGGCAATTAGAAAATGAAACTTCTCAGGAAAAAAGATTTTGTGTTACCCTAACAGGAAAACATCTATAGCCACTGAAATTCTGGTTAAGGGCAAGAAATAGTTGGAATGGATGGTGGAAATAGAGGATGACGAATTGAATATAAGTTATGGATTTGGGACTAGTTGCTGTAGTCAAGACTAACTTGTTTAATCATTTCATATTGGGTCCTTTGTGAAGACTAAGCTTACTACCAGCATAAGGGCTCTGTGATGGCAAGAATCTAGGGCATAAACTTGAATCCAAGTGGTCAAGGAATGGACTGGTTAGACTGCTTCGTTAGATTTCTTGGTTAGATTTCTGTCTCTGATGACTTCACTGAGCTTCAATTAAACAATGGATTTCTTGCTTACTTGCTAGGAACTTTCTGTCATGCAGGATGCTTGAAGGAGCCTACTCAGACTTCCTGGTGTATGACCAAACCTGAATCCTATTTGGCAATAGAGCTTCATTGCATTTCTGGTTGGCAACTATGACAATAGTATGTTTCAGAAGATCTCAGAAAGATCTAGTTCCCATTACACAGGGGTGACCTTGGTGTCTCAGCATTACATTTGCTTTAATTCCTTCCTTGTCTTACTTTATCAGCTCTCACTCTACTTGGCTTGCCTGCCACATAAAATGCCTACTCAAATGCCCTGCATCAAGTTCTGCTTTTGTGGTAATCTAAATTAAAACAAATGGGTTGATCTACAGTGACCTGAGGGAAACAGAAAATTTCGTGAGTAAAGAATTTGACATTACAATGAAAAAAATCTCACTGTAGATTAAGCACTGGGTTCTAAATATTTTTTTCCCAAATTCCATTGTGTGGGTAGAATTTTCCCCCTTCTTTCCCATTCTTCCCTCCACAAATTTTTTATTAAGTCCCAATTAAAATTCAGGCACTATATAACAAATTCTGGGGAATAATGAACTTAATGAGCTTATGAGGAAGAGACCTATGGAATGCTCTGTATGTGTGCATGTGTCTGCATGCACTCACTGCAGCCACATGCACTGAGAGCTTGGTGATAGAGGTGGACAGTACTGGGAATCTTATTAGAAATGACTTTCAGGTCTTCTCCCATATGCTCTTGAGTTCACATTAAACGGCTAGGCATGATCACAAGGCAGCTGTGTGACAGCAGGAATTACCTGGCTGTTATTAAATTGCTCTCACCAGAGAGACTGAACCCCTGACACACACATGAGCTGAGGTATTCCCCATTATCCCTGATGAAACATCTGAGGCCTAACAATTCTCCCTGACTTCCAAGCAGGCTCCCTGCAATCCACTGCCCTTGCCTAGATCACTTAGGCTCATTAGCCTCCAAAATGTGACCATGATGCACAATGATCAGTGGCTTTGAAATAAACTAACGAGTAAATTATTGTTATGGTTTCCAATGTTCTTCAGAGACAGCAATTGACTTCTTATCAATCAACACCATTAAGAATCAGGGTCAGATGCACTGACATTTAGCAAGCAGGAAGAAGCATTTGATCAACTGAAAGCATGTTCTGTGGTTCATTATATGTCAGTTATCTCCAATAAAGCTGTTAAAACTTAAAAAAAATTAAATTGTAGGTAATAGGGAAACTTGGTTCCTAGATTATCTGTCTGGAAGCAGATATGAAATGACCATGTCAAAGCAGGTGAACATGAAGATATACATGGGCAGAACATGATTATGTTCTGTGTACACACCCACACATGCACATGCAAACGTTCTGCCATCTGTTCTAATGGGAGAGAGTGTAGCGATGTGGAAAACAGCGCCAGCCCTGGGGAGAAAGTTCCTGGGTCTGAAAACTGGTGTGGCCCTTTAGTTGGTGAATTTGGAGATAATGTTAGACAAGTCACTGGTTGCTACGAAGATTAAAAAATGCTATTTATAAAAGATATATTATAAATGTTTATAGGTGATAAATACTATAGTAACTGAATTAAAATGTGTTTCACATGTCACATGGCAGTATAAAAAGACATATGATAGGGAAAAAGATAAAGTCTTGAAATAAATTAAGTAAATTAGCAGAAGATGAGACATTTTTATCCAGAAACCAGAGGTCTAGAGGCAAATTCAACCCAGTACCAGGTACCAGGGAACCGAATTTTGTTTTATCTTTTTTTTTTTTTTTTTGACTTGTGCAGATTCTTGCTCTGGTGAAAGTATCCATTGGTTTCCAGCTGATCTCAGCCCACGGCAACCACTGCCTCCTGGAGTCAGTTGATGACATCTTTTGTATTTTCTCAGTGTTTCAATTTTTCCTGAAAATGGGGATGTCATCTGTATATTATGTTTTGCTTTTCTTATTTGTCTTTTCTTTTCTAGTCTGGTTAGGTGAATCCCACTTTCCTCAAAGGGCTGGTTCAAGTGTCCTGTTTTCTGAGAATTATTTCCCAGCTTGTGGCTCTCTGGGTCAGTCCACCTTTGACTTCCAGTAGCATCTACAGAGTGCATCATCACCGGTGGAACTTCCGTGGGCACTTAGTTAAGGTGCATAAAGAAGAAAGATCTCTCCAACAAGGCTGTAAGCATGTAGAGGGCTGGATCTTATTTATCTTCACATCTCTTATGCTGAGTATAAACCTTCATGTATAACAGGGGATTCATGAACGATTTATTTTGCTATTGATGATGAAGATGGTATCTCTAAGATATATTGTACTGTTAATAACACTCTTTGAAGCCTTCTCAACAAATATCTCCATAGAGGTGAGTAAAGGGCGCACATCTACATTATTATCTGCTATCGATATAATATACTTTCTTAGTTTTATGTGGTACTTAATAGGATTTCTCTCATCTCACATAGTATCTCTAACAAAAACATTAATAATAAGCTCCTCAGGTATCCCCATGAGGCAGAAAAAAAATTACAGTATCCCAAATGGACAGATAATAACTAACATTGAATCTGGCTGACTGTATTCTGGGTGCCATTTTAAATGTTTTTCATATGAAAAATCATTTAATCTTTCTAACAACCTGATCAAATGGGTACCATTATTATCAGTTTTATTTTACAGATCGAGGGAGTGAGATGCAGGAGGTAGATTACATTTTGTACTCAATCGTTTACCTCCTTTCATGTAAGAGGAACAAGGATCCCTGCCTTTTGCTGTTTGACTTGCTTATCCTCCCTACGAGGGGAATATACGGTCATGTGCCACTGATGCACAGCATCTAGGACAGTGATCCCATAAGATTTTCATGGAGCTGAAAAATTCCTATTGCCCAGTGCCGCCATAGCCAACATAATGTAGTACTGCAATGCATTACTCACGTTTGTGATGATGCTCGTATAGACAAACCTACTGCTTTGCCAGTCATATGAAAGTCTAGCACATATAACTATGTATAGCATGTAATTCTAGATAATAACAAATGACTGTTACTGGCTTATGTGTTTATATACTTGTTATCATTATGTTAGCATGTACTCCTTCAACTTATGAAGAAACAGTTATCCATAAAACAGCCTTATGCAGGTCCTTAAGGAGGCTTCTCAGAGGAAGGCATGGTTGTCAGAGGAGATGACAGCTCCATGTGTGCTATTATCCTGAGGGCCTTCCAGTGGGACAAGGTGTGGAGGTGAAAGACAGTGATATTGATGTCCTCACCCTGTGTAGGCCTATGCTAATGTGTATGTGAGCGTGTATCTTAGTACTTAACAAAAAGGTGTATAAAGTAAAAAAAAAAAAGCCTTATAGAAAATGTAAAAAATATGAACATAAAGAAAGAAAACATTTTTTGCAGTTGTACAATGTATTTGTGTTTTAAGGTAAGTGTTATTAGAAAACAGCCAAAAAGTTAAAATTTATAAAGTAAAAAAGTTATAGTAAGCTAAGGCTAATTTATGGAAGAAAGAAAAATATTTTTTATACATTTAGTGAGCCTCAATGTTGTGTTCATAAATTCTATAGTAGTGTACAGTAATACTCTAGGCCTTCACATTCATTCACCCCTTGCGTTAGTCTGTCCTTGCATTGCTACGAAGAACTACTTGAGACTGTGTTATTCATGAAGAAAAGAGGTTAATTGACTCACGGTTCTGTAGGCTATACAGGAAGCATGGCTGGGGAGGCATCAGGAGAGTTATGATCATGGTGGAAGGCAAAGGAGAAGCAGGCACATTCTACACGGCTGGAGCAGGAGAAAGAGAAGAGGGAGATGCTACACACTTTTAAACAACCATATCTCATGAGAACTCACTAGCACAAGACTAGCAAGGGGGGAATTCTGCCCTCATAATCCAATCACCTCCCATCTGGCCCCTCTTCCAACAATGGGGATTACAATTCAGCATGGGATTTGGGCAGGGACACAAATCCAAACAATATCACTACTCATCCACTGACCCTCCCAGAGCAACTTGCACTCCTGCACGTATTATTTTCTATCTGTTATACTGTACTTTTACTGTACCTTTTCTATGTCTAGATAAACACGATGGTATTCCAATTACCTACAATGTTCAGTACAGTTTCATGCTATACATGTTTGTAACCTAGGAGCAATAGGCTGTACCATCCAGCCTAGGTGTATAGTAGGCTACATCGTCTCCAGTGATGTAAGTACACTTAGATGTTCGTACAGTGACAAAATTGCCTAATGATGCGTTTCTCAGAATATATCCTCACTGTTAAGTGACACCTGACTACACTTCTTTGCATTTGGATATCATTGTTGAAGCCAATGAAATGTGAGTGGAAGAGACAATAGGCCTGTCTCAGCCAAATGCTGGAAGAGCCATCACATGGCTGGCCCTGTTTTTTTTTATGTCACACATCTGCTATGTGGCCAAGACGTAGGCTTTATCTTAGCTAAATTCCTCAGTGAGGAAGATGTGAGAGCCAAGCCTCAGAGCTATAGGTAATCTATAGCCACAATACAAATGAGTGAGAAATAAACCTTTATTGTGATAAGCACTGAGATTTTGTTGTTACACAGCACAAGAAAGAATAAGCTACCTAACACAGAAACTTCAAGTAACTGGCCCAAGGTTTTCCCAGTGGCAAAGCTTGGATTCAAAATTAAGCAATCTGCCTTGCAAAGTCACATATTTAACCAGCACGTAATACTGCTTCATAACACGTAAAGACATTGAAGCCCAGAGAGGTAATCATCCTAGCTTGTCTTAATCATACATAAAACACTTTACCAAATTGGGACCATTACTCTATGCCCTAAGCTCTTCCCATGACATAGGATTTTAACTTAACAAATTATTGCTGCTGTGCCTGGAAGGTAGTAGTACTCTGTTCTACCTACCACACTAGAAAAGATTGGAATTCATTCTTATGCTCCACGGCCTGGCTGCAAACTGATTCTCTGAGGTGGAGCTGGAGCTGGCTGCACCATGCTCTTCAGCATTCAGGCCTTGTCTCTGCGGCCATCCTCCTTCGTGGGGATTATTTATGAGGGATGAAGAAAGACGAGGGCTGTGCACAGTTATTTGTTTTCTGTGAAGCTAGGGGATTGGAAATGTTTTAGAAACATAACTGGTTGACACAAAGGATAGAAAGTTAAACATACAGAACCCAACATGTCCTCTCTCGGGACCCCTGCCTGGCTAACAGTGGGATTCACTCCGACAGTGTACTGCAGACTGAATGAGGAAAAGACAACCCCATTCAAACAAAGGCTGGAACACGATGGTTTTGAAGGCTTCATACTGAGTTCCGTGAGGGCCTTCAAGAGACAATGCAGTTTGAGTGCTAGTTGAGGCCTGATGCAGAGAGTCTGGCGGTCTGGGGTCAGAACGCTTGAGAAATGAATTCAGGGGTTTCTTGCTGGGTTGTCTGTGCTCATAAGCATCACTAGGAATTGGAGAGGACTTTGCACTGAAAAATGCTCACCTCCCTCTACCCACACCACAAACACGTGCACACATTTCAGAGTAACACAATATAGAAAACACTACTGCAGTGATTTGCTTCAAAACACTTTTTCATTTTTATCCTTTTGAGATGCTTACCAAAATGGCAAGGTCTTGAGAGTATTAGCTGTTTTATTTCCTATTGCCTTGCAGATTGCAGAATCAGCAAGATGGCTCCTAGGGTATCCCATCTCTAAGAGTAGAGATTTTGATCAGATGATATTTGTGGCCTAAAATGTTCAATGGACTTGCTTCAGAGTGTATTAAAGGTAACCAGCAAATTGGAACCAGTGTGAAGAAACCCAGGGCAATGAGCCTTCTCAGAGGACTCTGAGAAAGCAAAACCTATGCCTTGCCCTATTGGATAAAGAATAATCACATCACTTACCGTAGATGGAAAGAAAAACCTTCGGCATCCTGAGATAAACTCAGAAAGTGGGAACACCCTACCTGCGACTGGTCTCCGAAATAAATGTAGCCCTGTGCTCTAGTTAGTTGCCAACTCTCTGATATTATTTGACTGTGTCCCCACCCAAATTGCATCTTAAATTGTAGTTCCCATAATCCCTACATGGCATGGGAGGGAACCAGTGGGAGGTAATTTAATCATGGGGCAGTTACCCTTGTGCTGTTCTTATGATAGTAAATTATCGTGAGATCTAATGGTTCCTTAAGGTGCTTTTTCCTGTTTTGCCTGACACTATCTCTTTGCTGCTGTGTAAAGAAGAAGTCCTCCCATGCTGAGGAGGACTCAGGAAACCTACAATTGTGAGAGAAGGGGAAGCAAACACATCCCCTTTAATTTACTGTGAGTCAATTAAACCTTATTCCTTTATAAATTACCAAGTCTCAGGTTTGTCTTTATTAGCAGCGTGAGAACAGACTAATACACTCTCTAATGAAAAGTCTTTCCCTGGCTTTTGCAAACCCTCCTTTTGCAGTCATGTGATGACTTTGCATTTAGGATAATTATGTGAAGAATCTGATGTTTTCCCACCATCAACAGGCTTACTGTGCCTTTGTGTGTCAGATCAAGTCTCCCAAGAAGCAGATATTAGAGAAAACAGGATTAGAGGTGCCAGGGCTTTTTTTGGGAAAATGCCTGGAAAGAAATGTTAGGAAGAATCAAAAAGAGCTCTGAGATCACCTTGCCTATTTGACACCTGTATGAATAGTGAGAGAAAAAAGGAATGGCCAGAAGTAGCCTCATATTGCAGTGCAGTTCTGTGAAAGTCTTGGCCAGACTGATGGGGAGGGTCAAGCCAAAGCTTCCCATTAGCAGAATTCCACAGACAAAAATTGCCTGCTTTGAGTACTTCCTTATTCTCAGTGATTGCTGAGGAGCAGCTCAGGAATGCATGGCCTGGTGTGAATATCACAGTGGATTAGAAGATGTGGCATTGGCTACCATTCCCTGCAGAAAGTTCTCTGGAACATCCATATTTCTTACAGTAGATTGTCTGGAGCTTCTGTGTTTCCTGAAGTTGGTTCTCTGGAAGGGAGATTGGGCATCTAGACTTTGGTAGCCTAATATGTGTTTTCTCTTGAAAACCTGTTTTAATCTTTATTTGGGAATCCAGTTCTTGAGAAGTATGGAATTCCGTACAAAGCATTGTAAAGAAGAGTAATTTAATATTCTTAATACTCTAATCTCTGGGTGATATTTAAACATAATTTATTAAATCCCTCTTAAGTGTCAGCAGCTGTAGATTTTGGGTATAGCAGTGAATAAAACATAAAATTCCTGCCTACATGTAATGAACATTTTCTGTGTGGGAGGAAGCAGGCTATCCACATGTAAATATTTTGAAGCAGTTGATTAGTATTTATAGTTTTACATTCAAGACCATGATCTATTTTCAATTAATTTTTGTATGTTTCATAAGATCTTTGTTGGGATTTATCTTTTTGCTTATGGATATCAATTGTTCCAACACCATTTGTTGAAAAGACTGTCTTTCTTCCATTGAATTGCCTTTGTGGCATTTGTCAAAAGACAGTTGGGCCTATTTGTGCTGTTCTTGATTATTGCAACTATATAATAGGTCTTAACTTTGGGTAGAGTGGCCCTTCTACTATATTCTTCTTTTTGCAAAATTGCTTTAGCTATTCTAGTTAGTTTGCTTTTCCACCTAGACTTTAGAATCTTATCTATATCTATACAAGTCTTGCTTGAATTTTGATAGGTTTTTCCCTTATTACTGGTTTTAAGCAATGTGATTATGATGTACTTTTATTTACCTTTGTCCATGGTTTTGTACTTGGAGTTCATCTAACTTCACGGATCTACAAGTTTAAAATTTTCATCAAATTTGGAAAACTTTTAGACATTCTTTTCCAGATACATTTTGTTTTCCTCTTCCACAGTCTCTGATCATCCATTTATTAAGCTACTTGAAGTTGAATTGTCCAATAGCACACTGATGCTCTTCTTATTAAAACAATTTTTTTCTCTATGAATCTCATTTTAGTTAGTTTCTATTGCTGCATTCTCTAGTCTTTTCTTCTGCAATATCTAATCTTCTGTTAATCCCATCTAGTGTATTTTTCATCTCACATATTGCCATTTTCACCTTGAAAGTTGTATTTGGGTGGTTTTTAAAATATCTCCTGTCTTTATTTAACATTTGAACATACGGATCACAGTTATAATAGCTCTTTTAATGTCTTTGCCTGCTAATTCTAACATCTGTGTCCATTGTGGTTTCATTCTGATTAATTACTTCTTCTCCTCATTCTGGATCATGTTTTCCTACTTCTTTGACTATCCAATATTGTGAATTTTACTTTTTTGGTTGCTAGGCATTTTTGTATTCTTACATGTATTTTATAAACTTTGTATTGTGTTGCAGATGAATTACTTGGTAACAATTTGTTCCTTTCATCTCTCACTTTTAAGGTTTGTTAGGTGAGCCATGCTTGGCCTAAGACTAATTATTTCCCACTATCTGGGCAAGACTATTCTGAATGCTATAACATCCCATCAGTCGTTATGTTTTTCAGTGTGAATGATGAGAACGGGTACAATTTTGAACTGCTCGAGCCCAGGTCTTTTTCCTTGAATCTTTCTGGATGGCTCTTTCCTTGGCCCTAGAGGACTTTCTCATTACCCTCTGTAGATTTCTGGCATTTTCTCTGCATAGTTTCCTCTCTCCTAGCTGCTTTGATATCTTAGGACTCTTGGCTCTGGCTCCTTGACACTGGGGCTGTGCAATGTTTTGGGTTCCTTCTCTCTGTGTTGTATTTTTGTTGTTGTTGTTAGATGGAGTCTAGCTCTGTTGCCTGAGCTGAGTGCAGTGGCACAATCTTGGCTCACCGTAATCTCCACCTCCTGGGTTCAAGCAATTCTCCTGCCTCAGCTTCCTGAGTAGCTGTGATTACAGGCACGCGCCACTACACCCAGTTAATTTTTGTATTTTTAGTAGAAATGGAGTTTCATCATGTTGGCTAGGCTGGTCTCAAACTCCCTGTGTTGTATTTTTAAAACATGTTTCAGGTCATTAACTGGGATAATTGTAAGGTTCACCTTATTAGTTTTTCATTTATCAGAGACTGCTATCCTTATTGTCCATATGTTATGTAGTGTTTAAAAACTATTATTGCTCATCTTTTGTTTGGTTTTTTGTGGTTTCAGGTAGGAGGGTAAATGCAATCCTTGTTACTCCTTTTTAGCCATAAGAAGTTGTCTAGGTAAATTTCTTCCTTTCCCATGCCAACCCATGCATAGAAAAGGGCAGAGGAAGTCTGAAAGTGAGAGAACTACTTATAACAACAATACTATTGTATTCACAGTCTCTGTTCTTAAGGTTTTCTAGACTAGCTACACTAATTGAAGGTCTGAACTCGATAACTAATAAGCATGATTGTGAGGCTTTTTCTTATCTCATTGTTGAACAAGTTTAGAGATCATGCAACTATCTGAAGCATTAGGATGACAGATAGAATTCCATCTTTTGGGGGGTTTCACCAATTCCATTGATACTTTATAAGGAGTTTTCTTAATTTGACCTCAAAGCTTGCCCATTAGACATCCATATTTGTGTATCCTACAATACTCACAGCATATCAAAAATGTGTTCTCATTCACTGCAGACTGTCTTTAGACCTTTCTTATTTCTTTCACAGGGTCAGCTTTCTTCAATCTTGAAACATTGACTCATTTTTTTTTTTGCCTCCATTTCAAGATGTATTTATTGATTCACCTTGTCTTATTTCTTTCTTTAAAATACTGAATTATCCTATCACCATGTTTCTGTTATTCCAGATTGAGTTCCTTTCTTCTAATTCTTTTTAATTTAATTTTATTTTTAATTGCACTTTAGGTTTTGGGGTACATGTGAAGAACATGCAGGATTGTTGCATAGGTACACACATGGCAGTGTGATTTGCTGCCTTTCTCCCTATCACCTATATCTGGCCTTTCTCCCCATGCTATCTCTCCCCAGCTCCCCACCCCTCACTGTCCCTCACCTATTTCTCCCTGACAGACCCCAGTGTATGATGCTTCCCTCCTTGTGTCCATGTGTTCTCATTGTTCAACAAAGACTCCTTGCTAATCTCTCTGCTTTTTGACTCCTCAGCCAGAATCTACTATTGGTAGCACTGATACATCAGACTTTCCCATTTTCCACTGTAATCATGCCACTGCCTTTCCTTAGCATTCAGCTCTCACCAAAATATGACTCTACCTGTCATTAATTATTGTGCCAACTCTCACTTCTCTGTTTTATTAATGCAGTCCTGTATTTATTTATCAGTTCAACAAATATTTTTCAAGTGCCTACTCTGAGAAAGGCACTGGGCTTATGAGTACAAATGTTATTCCATATATTCATGGGCTTTTATCCTAATTGGGAAGCCAAAATAGTGACATGCACTAAATATCAGTAAAAATGTAACAAGTCTGTATGTGTTTAAATTCAAAGTCTAGTATAGAAAACAAATACAAATGATCCAGTCTTCTGTTGGGAGGCCTCACTTTAGACTAGATTGGGCACGGAAACCTCAAGGCAGTGACAAGACAAGAGTCTTGAAGAATAATATTTGTTTCAGTGGAAAGAAATGTGAAGGGAGACATCTCACTTATGGTAAAACCATAAGAAGAAGTATGAAGGTAGACATTCTTGGTTTATGTACTGAAGCAGTCTAAGACATGTAGATTGATGGTACTGCATGGAGGATTTTGAGTATCTTACTACATCTTGTAATAATAATATTAATTATTGTGAGGATTGCTAGTTAGACTCTTCTTTGGCTTGGGTTTTTAGACATTATCTCGTTTAAATCTTCATAATATTTCTAGGTATAGCACTATTCCCAACTTAGAGAGGGGAATAAATCTCAGAGATTTTACAGGGTATATAGTGAAGTAGGGGTGAGATGAGAATGCATCTTTATCTCGCTTCAAGGTCAAGGTATGCACATTTTTAGTCCCACCTCATTGTTTGCCTTGGTGCACATCGCAGGTGATGCATTCCTGGAGACAGATGGAGGGCTTAGGGAAACGAGGGTGAGAGAGGTAGAAATTACATGTCAGGAGACTAGTTAAAGGGTATATTTTAGTGAATGATGTCTTAGTGAATAAGGATTGCAGTCAAAACAATAGGAGGAAGATGAAATGTATGAGAAACAGGAATAGAAGTTATATGGAGGGGATGAAAAAATACCTCAGATTTCTTGGATGATAGAAATATTAATGTGAGGGAGGAGGGCCTCTTGTATGGAGAAAGACATCATGATTGATTTTGCATATGTTAGTTTACATATAGTTATTGAAAGTGTGAATGATAATGTTCAGAAACACAAGTAGAACTTAAGAGATTATATTGACAATATGGAAGCAAAGATTTGCATAAAATTCATGGGCCTATAATTGGAATAGCTCCCTAAGAAAGAAAGGAGGATAAAAATCAATGGAATTCTGAAAGCTAAGCTTTGAGAATGACTCTATTTTGAAGCTATGAGGAGGAAGTGGCATCTATGGAAAAACAAACAGAATCACGACAGCATTTGCTATGCCTAGGGATTCCTAATAGTTTATATCAAAGAGGTCTTCTCTAGGAAGCATTCGCCTAAGAATTAATTTATTGCTTTCCCATGTGTTCATGGGCTCCAATCGTGACAATATAATCTCTTCCTCTTTTGAAGTGCTACAGGATAATTACCTGTTCTAAACAAGTGAGCACTTGATTATATTCTGCCTTGCATTGTTCTCTATTTTTTTTTCCTCTCTGTGTAACTCTTGTCTCTCTGGTTATAAGAGCAGGGACCATGTCCTCTTCTTTTCATATTTGCTGTAGTATTTGACAATGAGTCATAGTCCACAAAGAGCATAGAGTATTCTCTTAGTAAATACTCAGATTTATGTGTAGCATGCAACTGAGTAAAAATATCTGTACTGATGTAGTCCTCATAAGTTTTCTTAGGTAAGTCCTGAAAGTAGACAATAGATACAAATCATATTGTTATTCATTTATGTGATGTAATTAAAGTAAATAATCAGCAGCAGAGCCAGTACTGTTATTTGTTGTTACTTAATCAAACCATTTATCTATTCAGCTCCTTTATGCCAAGCACCAGGGAACCATAAAAGACAAACTTCACAAACTATGCTTGCAGGGAGGGAGTTGCTGAGATTGGCTTTAGACATGAAATAATTATTGGAAGAGTGAATAAAAATGTCCAGAGTTCATGTGGGAAAAGATGAGTGAACTTGAGAAAGAGTTGCATTGGCAGTGAAGCCACTCTGAAGGTGAAACCGTGATACCCATGACAGATGAAAGATAATTCTTTGTATTACACTTATTTTTTTCATGTGCTTATGATATTACAGTGAAGCATATAATTGTTTGAAGATCTTGCTTTACTAGTGAGAGAGCTTATGGTAATTTTGAGATTTTAAATAATTTATTTTGAAGCACTTAGGAATGCTTTTAGAATATCTGCAGCTAGAAATCCCATACTGCTTAATTTATAGGCCTAAAAACTTGAATTATGCCAAAATGCCACTATAAAATGGTGCATTATTATAGGGAATCATGTTACTGTGTATTAAATACATAAAGAAATATGTAATAAATATTGTGTATTAAATACATGTTACTGTGTATTAAATTCTCAGAAGAAAATGGCCATGTGTTTGATATAATTTATTCAATTGACAAACATTAATTGAGCATCTAATACATTACAGGTATTGTGCTAGGTACAGATTGAGTATTCGTCATCTGAAAATCTGAAATGCTCCAAAATCTGAAACTTTTTGAGTGCTAATGAAGTGATGTCATTGTCTGGGGTGATACCTGAGGTTTGTTGTCCCATGGCCATGGAATGCTAGGATGCAGACACACCAGGATGAGGTTCGGAGGGGAAGTTTAATAGGCGAAAGAAAGAGGAAAGCTCTCTTTGCTGCAGAGGGAGGGGTCCAGGAGAAAATGGGTTGCCACTTCCACAGTGAAGAGTAAGAGGTTTATAGGTAAGCTTGAGGAGGCGGTGTTTGATTGACATAGGGCATAGAAAATTGGCCAGACCAGTTGTGTCATTTGCATAGGGCATAAAAATCTGACCACCTCCACTCTAACCTTTTATTATGCTGATAGGTTCTCTACCTGGCTGGCACCATGTTACCTGTTCCTTACTGTACATGTGGTGACAAAGAAAAGGGAAGATGGAGCCACCATGTTGAACCCCTAGGTAGCCCATTTCTGTTGGCACAGCTGCCAGCATTCACCCAAGCAAGCTTCCAGCTCGCTTATCTATGTCTGCAGCTCAGTTTTTCAGGCTGCTCTTGGTTAGAAAGAAATAATTAAGGGGCTGCTTTTTATTAAAAGGGAAGCCTTGTTGTGGACTCCTTTACCCTTGCTATCTGCCTAAATAATTTCTTTCTAGCTCCTGTGTCACTGGCATGATGCTCAAAGGGAATGATCATTGGAGCATTTTGGATTTTGAATTTTTGAATTAAGGACACTGAACTGATAAGTATAATGCAAATATTTCAGAATCCAGAAAAATTTGAAATCCAAAACACTTCTGGTCCCAAGCATTTCAGATCAGAGATAGTTAACATTAGCTAGAAACATCAAAAAGAGCAAATATTGTCAACCACCAAGGAGTTTACAATCTAGAAGGGAGATTAATGAATAATTAAATTATTTCAGTATAGATATTCTTAGTAGACTAGAGGTCATGAGGCATTATGTCTTAACAAGAAAAATGGTCTTTGCAGTTAGATTTGAGTGTGATATTTAGGTTTACCTCTTTCTGAGTTGTGTGAATTTGAACAATGTACTTAACTTCTCTGAGGCTCATTGTTTTAATCTATGAAATAAGGAGAATTAAGCCTGCCATGCAGAGTTCTTATGAGCATTAATGATAATGCATTAGCTCTTACAACGGTGCCTAGTACAGAGTGGATGGATTCCCAGGAAGGACTGTTACTGTGCAAATGTTAATGGTAATGATGGTGAGGCTGATGATGAAGCAGATCAAAGAGCTATAGGGAAATCAAGGAGGAAGCCCTAAACTAGGATTAGAGAGATTAGAAAAAGCTTCACAGAAGAAATGGGTGATACAGTTGCTACAGGCCAGATAGGGCCAAAGAAATCTACCCAGATGACTAAAAATAGATTAAAAATGGCTGGAATGAAGTTAACTCCAATGTAAGAATTGCTGTGTTATTGTGTTAGAAGCAGACTTCAAAAGTGGCTTCCAGATATACATAAAAGATATATATATCTATCCATATATTTTATATGTATAAAATATCCATATTGTGTATATATCCATATATATATAAAAGATATATATATATATCTTCTTTCTTCCTGGAATATATATATATGCGTGTGTGTGTATATACACACGTATCTATATATATACATGTGCGTATATATATATACACATATACGTGTATGTATACATATGTATGTATACTTATATACACACACTTATATATACATACATATATATACACATATACTTTTTCTTCCTGAAATAATTGTAAAGTTGTGTTGGAAAAAGTATCAACAAGAAATTTTATTTAGAGCTCCAAAGGACCTTACCAATTTTCCAGCCCTGCCTTTTCACTTTACTAATGAGAACATCAAGGTGGGGAGTGGGTTGGAGACTCACCTGCGGTCACCTCATTAGGTAGTGGCAGAGCCAGAATCTGAACGTGACAGGGCTGACTTGATCTACTGTGATTTCTACCCCAGTCTGCCTTGATAATGAGAAAACAATGCCTATTAGCACCCTTACATTGTTATCATTGCAACGGCATGTCAAATAACTTGATATTTCTATAACATTTTGAACTTTTCAAAATACCTTCACATCTGCTAACTAATTTGATTCTCACAATAGCCTGTGAGGTATTTATAAAGTAATTTCATTTCAAAAATGCAACAGAGATAACACTTCAAATTACGGTAGGCCCCAGATTGTAAAGAGATTATTTGTAATCAGACAGATGGAGAAAATGTTCATTTTTCCCCAATATTGAATTCTAGGTCAGAAATGGGGGAAAATATGATAGGGAACTTTGTGGATGAAGTCTTTAAACATGTTAGACTTCTTGAAATAGTCATAAATTTTAGGGATGCTTCTATGAGGTTTCACAAATTTACATTTGTGTGACTATGATGTGCAAAGCCATTGTGTCTTCTTTATTTTGCCTATTCAGGCCTTATTCTGATACCACACTGCTGCTTAATGAGGCAAAAATTAATCTGGCACCTGAGGTGTGAGGGAGCAAGATGGGGATGGGAGATTAGCTCTGGTTTTGTGAATATGGTATCAAGTGATGAACCCAAAGTGTTTGTTTTACTATGCTGTTGTTAGTTTCTCACTAGACTCCCTGAAATTCATTACATCTCTCTAGTAGGAAGATTAATTTGCTTCTGAGAACTCCCCTTCCTTTCTTATCTATAGGAAAAAAATAATATCTCTTATGTTATTATATATTTGACAATATTTAGGTCAAATAAACCTAGAATGGGAGCAGTGTAGACAATGTGTAGTACAACCCCTGAAGTCAAGCTGCTTGGACTTCATTCATGGCTGGACTCCACTATGAAAGAGGTCATTTACTAACCTTTTCATGTCTCAGTTTCCTGTCTATGATGACTGTGTGATATCAGAATCTACCTTTCATATTCATTTCACATGAGTGGTCCATCAGAAGCCCTTAGAACAAGGTCTGACATCTTGTTAA
Source organism: Cebus imitator (assembly GCF_001604975.1). Taxonomy (NCBI): domain Eukaryota; kingdom Metazoa; phylum Chordata; class Mammalia; order Primates; family Cebidae; genus Cebus; species Cebus imitator. Next base: position 9,128,630 of record NW_016107320.1, read on the forward strand.
CAAAAATAATATAGCTACTTAAAGCAGTGCCTGTCATATAATTATATGATATAGCTATTTAATATCACTATTATTAATATCTTTACTTATAAACTAAGACATGCATTTTACTAGGCCAAAATATATATTTCCTACTTCTGTCCTGAGCTAGATATCCCTTGCCCAAGGCCCTCTTTCTAGGGCAGAGAGTTAAGGATAAAGGGGTCCTTTCTTTCCATTTTCTGGAATATTGATTTCTGTGGTGCCTTGAGCCTCTATAATGCAGTTGTATGTGATTTATGCTCAATAACTGAATGAATGTTGAGTGAATAGTTTTCTTCCACAGTTATCAATTTCTCCCTCTATTCAAGATCTTATAACTATTAACTTTGTAAAATATTGCATGCACCTGCCATTTCTACACTTAAAATATCATTGGAGAAGAATTTACAAACTCCTGAAAAGCAGTGGCAGGAAGGTGGCTGGTACAAAGTTTATTACACAAGCTGTGTCCTTTGCAGAGCATATGAGAAATGTCAAGTGGATTTAATTTGCTTAAACTACAAAGTTTATTTGCCCATCCTGTTCATTTCTATTTTTCTTTTCTTTTTCCCTGTCTGAAAATGTTAAATATTTTTTCCTATTCAGACATAGCAGAGAGACTTAGTGATGAATATTGTTTTTATATCTGAATGAAGCTTAAGCTAATTCCTCATCAATTTGTGAAAAGTCAAAAATAAAGTGTGTCAGGAAGGTAAGACTATGCAGGTAGCCAGGAACAACATGAGACAGGAAAGGAAAGGGAGGCTTGGGTAGCCCAGAGCTGTCTCATTGCACCTGGAGTGGGAGAGCCCAGAAGGAACTCAGCTCAGTCTCTTTCTCTCAGTGGCTATTCTGTCTTTGTTGCTACAGAACAGAACACATTTTAAAAAGGAATTCTCTGATGTTCCTGACTTGGCCTAAGTACCTGTAAGGAGGAATAATACAGAGATAAAAAGAAGGGGAGATTTCTAGTTTGATTAAGAAAACAAGCATCCTAAGCCATCCTCTTAATTATACTGTAATAGCATCCAGAGCCTGGATGAACACCATCCTGGGCTTGAGGGATATGTAAATGAAGCAGTCTGTTTACAGCTGACCTCCTGTCCCAGGCCCCAGTCTCCCTCCAGGCAGTGTAGACATGCACTAATGCTTTTTAAATGGAGGCAGAGCTCAGCAGAATCCAACAACACAGGGAAGGCAGGGGACATCTGTGTAGTGGCAAAGCTGCTCTGAGGACCTGTTTGGTTTCCCAGGTTGGAAGCTTGATGGGAGAAGTGAAAGTGGGCAGCAGCCATGCCTTTTCTGGTTGCTGGGATCATAGTGCCACCTGTGGAAACACAAGAGGTCTGAAGTAAGCTAGAGCGGCAGTCTCTGCAACAGTGTGCTCATGCTCACTGACCCGCAGGGAGAATACACTAAATCTTCGGTTTATAGTTAGTATTTAACTCATTTGAAAGACAAATATATATGTACTGGTGGTACTTAATGTTATAGGGCTTGGGATTTTTAAAAATAATGTAACCTTAGGGTTGAAAAGACATTTCAGAGTCGTTGATCCTGTTGAATTCTGTCTAGCTCAGGTTCTAGCTGGGAAGCTGTTTGCCATATATCAAAACTCCCCAAAACTCGGTGGCTTAAACAATTAGTATTTATTATTATATAAAAGTCTGTGGATCTAGCCCAGGTGTGGTGGCTCACACCTGTAGTCCCAGCACTTTGGGAGGCTGAGGCAGGCGGATCAGATGAGGTGAGGAGTTCGAGACCAACCTGACCAACATGGTGAAACCCTATCTCTACTGAAAATACCAAAATTAGTCAGGCATGATGGTATGCAACTGTAATCCCAGCTACTGGGGAAGCTGAGGCAGGAGAATAGGTTGAACCCAGGAGGTGAAGGTTGCAGTGAGCAGAGATCACACCACTACACTCCAGTCTGGGCAGCAGAGCGAGACTCTTTCTCAAAAAACAAACAAAAAACCTGTGGGTCTGTTAGTTCTGCTGATCTAGATAAGCCTCTGCTGATCTCAGCAGGGCTTGATATCTATCTGTGGTCAGCTGGTGGGTCAATAGGGGACTGGCTGGCTGGTCTAGGATGGTCTCACTCACGTGTCTTGTGGTCAGATGACTACTAGCTGCCATGATGAAGATGATTATTACTTGTCATCCAGTGGGCGGGTCCAGACTTTTTCTCATGGCAGCTAGACAGGGTTGTAGAAAATGAGGCCTCTAAAAGGCTAGGCTCAGAATGGGTGCAGTGCTGTCCCTCAGTCCAGATTCAGGGGCACAGGAAAGGGGAAGGCTTGGCTGTGTTGAGAAGAGACACACAGTCATATGGCAAAGAATGTGAATACAGAAAAGGGAATAACTGAGCCATCTTTCCAACTGGCATATGATGGTAATAAATACATTTTTGCCAAATGAATCAGTGATAATGAATGGCATCTTGTTTCCCAGCATGGCATGCTTCAAAGCTCTTTACCATATCTTAACCAAGTGTTTACCCACTCTTGGCTTGAACATCATATGCAATAGGAAATGCTACCTTCAATCCTAGCCCACTTCTTCTGGACCCAATAAACTGAATTACATTTAAAAACTTAATTTGCCTCTTTGAAACTCTGTTTTTCATGAAATATTGAAAAGATATTCAAATTTATAATAGAGTTAACAAGAAATTTTTTTTCTGAGATTCTATACAAGGTTTCTGAAATAGGGATCACCTCTTCTCATTTTTCTACTCTTTTTTTTTTTGTTTGTTTGTTTAAGCATGAATCATGTATTTTTTTTTAGGATGGACACTATGAAAACATCTGCCTAGGTTTCGCCCAGGTCCCAGAGGTCAGAAGTTGATAAGACATAGACAGTGTATTTTCATTTCCTATATCACTTCTATGATGGTGTCCACTATAGAACACTTCTGTTGTATTGAAAGAGGTACTTCGAAGGGGTCATTTGACATTTCCAAAGGTCTTGCAGACATCCTGAGTTTTTCCTGTGGCAATTCTATGAGATCAGTGAGGGTTTTCATTCTTCTCAATTTATAGATAAAGGTTTAGACACAGGTGTATGCCTTAGTCCACAGGATATATCGGTGATTGAGCTTGCATGAAACCTCATGGCCCAGAACTCCGTCAGTTATTTAAACTGTACTTTTATTGGTAGGTGAAGGCAGACTGAGTCCATGGGGTTGGTTTCTACCCTGCAGTTCTCATCCAGGTGAAAGTCAGAACCTTATACTATATAGAAAAAAGGGATTTCAGAAGTGTTCTAGTCTGGGGTCAAATTCTAAGTAGTTTTGAAATCAATTTAGTGGATTGTAGACAAGCTTTTAAAAAATGGAATAGAATAGGATAAAAAAAGAACATAATAGGAAATAGATTGTATTCATATAGTAAATGTTAACAAAAAGATTTGCATTTTCTCTATATAAGTATGCATTTTTACATACGTATGTGATATAATTTGGCTGTGTCCCCACCCAAATCTCATCTTGAATTATAATCCCAATAATCTCCATGTGTCTTGGAGGTACCCAGTGGGAGGTGGCTGAATCATGGGGGCAGTTCCCCCATGCTGTTCTGTGACAGTTACTGATTTTTCACGAGATCTGACGGTTTTATAAGCACCTGACATTTCCCCTGCTGGCACTCATTCTCTCTCTTGCCACCTTTGAAGAGGTGCCCTCCACCATAATTGTAAGTTTCCATGATTGTGAGATTCACAGTTCCTTTTCAGCCATGCGTAACCGTGAGTCAATAAACTTCTTTTCCTTGTAAATCACCCAGTCTTGGGTATTTCTTCATAGCAGCATGAGAATAGACTAATATAGTGTGTATATGTACATATATGCATATTTATAAGTATATATATATAGAGAATTGAAATTTAAAGTACAGCTTCTTACTGTGGGTCATATTAAAAAATATATTTTAAAGCTGTTGATCTAGTCTAGCCTCCCGTATTTTAGAATTCAGGATTGAGAAGCTCACGGACATGACGCAGAAGGTTGGTGGCCAAGGGTAAGTTTAGAATTAAGGTTTCCTAATTCTCACAGGCAATGGCATAGCATGGCGTACAGAACAGGGACTTTTGGGTCAATCAAAAGTTGGCTCAGATCTTTGCTCTATTGTATATTGGTTGTATATTAATAAACAAAATGCTCCTCTTCATTTTATAGGCAAGGGAATGGAATCTTGGAGAGATTTTAAGATTTGTGCCTCAAGCTTTAGAGTGGGGGTTAAATTAGATAATACTATACATAGACAAAACAATTAAGAACTGACTCATTTGGTAAATAGTTTTTCAGGCCAGACTTTTTTGGGAGGGAGGAGACTTTTTATCCTTCTGATTCCCAAAGACCACTATTATTGTATGATATGGTTTGGATCTGTGTCTCCACATAAACCTCATGTCAAATTGTAGTCCCCAGTATTGGAGGTGGGTTCTGGTGGCAGGTGATTAGATTATGGGGGTGGATTTCCCCTTTGGTGCTGTTCTCACGATAGTGAGTGAGTTACTGTGAGATCTGGTTGTTTAAAAACATGTGCCCACCCACCCCACCTCCGCCTTCTCCTGCTTCAGCCACGTAAGACGTGCTTGCTTCCTCTTCGCCATAATTGAAAGGTTCCTGAATCCTCTTCAGCCATTCTTTCTATACGCTCTACAGAATTGTGAGCCAATGAAATGTCTTTTTTTTTTTTTTTT
>NW_016107320.1:9133444-9138240 GCF_001604975.1 Cebus imitator
GTGTGTGTGTGTGTGTGTGTGTGTGTGTGTGTGTGTGTGTGATATATAAAATGATTAAACTTTGGGGCATAAAAATAGTAAACACTTGAGAGATTCTAAATTGAATCCTATGCTGCAAATGTGTGCTACGGCTTCTAGAGATGATAAGGAAACACATCATATGGTAAATCTAGTGGACAAAAATGAGACTCATATCCATAAAAAGGTATTTTGCAAAACCAAGCAGAACTTGACCATGTTATCATAGGAGTGGTCCAAAATATAAATGTAACAAATCTTAAGCAGGCAGAGAGAAGTCACCGTGAGATAAAAGAATCATGGAGGGCTGCCAGGAGGACATTTGGCTCAGTGATGTTGGGAGAATTGGGAGACTTCAGAAAGTTATGGGAAGATGATAGCACTATGAGAAGGAGGAAGGGCACAAATCAAGGCACAGCGGTAGCAGGTCTAATGTGATCGGACGTATTTAGTTTGGGCAATGTGGCAGGTGCTGATGAAGGAGCAGAATTGTTGCAGAGGATGTGAATTTCCAGCTCAGGCTTTGGGATGTCATTCTGCACGTGTAGTGGCCTCATGAAAGGCTTTGAATAGTGGCATGAGAAAAAAGTATTCAAAGAAAACCAGTTCTTTATAATAGAATGGCTTATATTCCTTTGGGTATATTATAATGCCACATGTATGTGTATGTCGATTGCAGCACTATTCACAATAACAAAGACATAGAATTCATCTAAATGTCCATCAATGATAGACTAGATAAAGAAAATATGGGAAATATACACCATGAAATATTATGAAGCCAAAGAAAAGAATGAGATTGTGTTCTTTGCAGGGACATGGATGGAGCTGAAGCCCATTATCCTTAGCAAACTTACACAAGAAAAGGGAACCAAATACTGCATGTTCTTACTTATAAGTGGGAGCTAAAGGTTGAGAACACATGGACACACAGAAGGGAACAACACAAACTGGGATCTTTCAGAGTCTGGAGGGTGGGAGGAGAAAGATAATCAGGAAGGACAGCTAATGGGTACTAGGCTTAATATCCGGGTGGTGAAATAATCCGTACAACAAATCCCCATGACAGAAGTTTACCTATGTATCAAGCTGTACTTGTACCCCTGAACCTGAAATATGAGTTAAAATACAACCAGTTCTCAGCTGAATAGGAGCACATAGTTTATTGGAAGTGATATGTCTTGCAAAATTTAAATCAAGGTAGATGATATTGTTTGGATGTGTGTGCCCACCCATATATCATGTTGACATGTAATCCCCAGTGTTGGAGCTGGAGCCTGATAGGAAATGATTGGATCATGGGGGTGATTTCTCATGATATAACATAATCTCCTCTTGGTGGTGATGTGGCAACAGTTAGTGCGCATGAAATCTGGTTGTTTAAAAGTATATGGCACCTCCCCACTCTCCTCTCTCTCTCCCTCCTGCTCTGGCCATGTGAAGTCTTGATCCCCCTCTTCACCTTCTGCCTTGTCAGTTTCCTGAGACCTCTCTAGAAGCCAAGCAAATGCCAGCATCATGCTTCCTGTATAGCCCACAGGATCATGAGCCAGTTAAGCCTCTTTTCTTTATAAATTACCCAGCCTCAGACAGTTCTTTACAGCAGTGTGAGGATAGACTAATACAGTAGGTTAATTGATTTGCAGTCATATATCACTAAAAATGCCATATACCACTTAAAAAAAAAAGGCAACAGCAGCAAAGATAATAGGTTCAATCTGAATATTCAAATTTGAGATGAGGCAAGCTAACATTACATCTAATGGATTCTGGGTCAAACAGATTTGGAGAAAATTCTCCAAAAGCATTAGACAAGAGGTAGATAAGAGATGCTAAACTCTGGAGACAGTCAAAGAAAGAGGAGTATAATCCATTCTTGTTGGAGCTCAGAGAAATGGTGAGGATGGAGCGGTGATCAGTACTTGAATGAAACTGCATGAAAATACTGGAGGAAGTTTGCAGAAATCGTCCCATCAGACATGACTGATGTCTCTTAGAAGCTGAAGAAAATGACTAGCTGGAGTTCAGCATGGGTATTAGAGTTAACAGTCTTAGAGTGTAAGACAGGCAAAGGCATTGCTGCCTGTAAGATTAGCACGAAACAAGTAATTACAGTCGTTTTCTCATTCCTGAGGCTGCAGTCATTTTTACAATCCCCATATTCCAGAATCATTTTTCCTCTTTTTATGTCACCCCACGTTTCATTTCTTCTGCCTAAGACAGGATTGTTTTTTAAAAACAAAAGATATAGGGCATCAATATTCTTTGTACCTCTGGTATACTGTATGTGCGCAAAAAAATCACCTTATTTCATGATTGCTGTTGTTATTAGTGGTATTTTATTATTTTACTATTTTTATTTTCTTTCTGGAAATAGCAAAGTATATATTGTCACAGATAACTGATGCCCAGTAAAGGAAAGCAATGGTAAAAATTTTATTTGCTTCTCTGAATAAGAAACACATCCTGTTGATCCTGCTTGCATTTAATTAGCCAGGTTTCAAGTTTTTCCTTCCATACCTCACAGTTGAATCTCTGAATAACCTTGTAATATAATAGCTAATAAAGAATGTAAAGGCTATTAATACTTTTTTCTTCTCTTCTTTTTCTTCCCCTTCTCTTCTTCCTCCCTTCTTTTTCTCTCTCCTCTTCCTCTTATTCTTGACACATACTCACAGTGTCTTCAACATTTACCCAAATCGTGTGTTTTTGACTTTCCCTTATTACAGCTGTCTTTTCCTTTTTATATATTATTTTGTGCTTATTTTCCTTATATTAGGATGACTGAAAGTGAACCCAATGCCCCATCTATGGTTTGACTTTAGAGAATCACAAGAGGCTGATTATGAGATTTGTCCAGGATATAGAGTCTCTACGGTTTCAGTTAAATATGTCAGATTTGTGATACCAAAATAATAACACAAAATTATGTTAGGCCCAAGTTATGTACCTCTCCAGCTTTGCTTGGTTCCATCTTCCTCCAGGTTTCTCTGCCACTTGCTCTCTGGAGTCTTGATGCAGCTGACGCCTCTCATGACTTCTCCAGCTGTCCCTGCCTCCCTTCTCTTAGGCTGCTCTTCAGCGCTGCCCTTGTTCCCACTGTGGCAGAGGTCTCAGCTCTTCCAATACTCAGACTCAACCCATTTACACCAAGAGAAGCTCTGGTTCAACTCATGGCTTCAAGACTCAGGTGAAGTACCATGGGGCATGAGATCTGGCTCCTCCAGTGGACACTTGAAGGGCCAGGTGACATAGATGTGTGCGAACATAAATGCCCTAAAGGACAAAATTTGACAAATGACAGACAAAAGATAGAGGAGAGCCAGTATATTTCTTTGTCCTTCCTTCTTGTGATGGGATGTTTGAATGTGTTTAATCAGTTCAAAGTGAGTGAAGACATTCTGTGTGAAGGAACAATCAGCTAAGTTTTCTTGTGCAGATATGGGTGAGATGATTACACACAGACTTTTATTTGCTTTTCTCCTTCCCTGCCTCATGTCCCTATCTCCGATCTTGCTGCCCTAGTATTTTTATGAAAGCGACACATCTAGGCTTTGTCTTGGGCTTTGTCTTCTAGGGAGCTTGGGCTAAGCCACATACTGAGTCTGTAATCATTTATGCAACAAACACTTAACTAAGTCCTTTTCATGCGGTCTAGATAATGTGTCAAAAAGCTGTGGCCCTTACTTGGAAACTTGCTCACATCTAGTAGTAGGAATAAATTATTCATCTTTTACAATTTAAAATTTTGTTAAACCACAGCTTTGCTAAGTGATATCAGTAAAGATGATTTTTAATGGAGATTAACGAAAATTTGACACTAAAATTTAAATAACACTTAATCATAGTAGTTTCTCATGTAATTTAGCATACTTAAAAGCATTGGGTTTATGGTCATCTATAAAGTTCCATTTAATGAATGTCTTATAATTAATTAACCATACTCTTAGGTTTGGATATATTGTTTTCTTCTTTTCATCCTCTCACCTGTTCCTCCTCCTTCCTTCTTTTCTCTCTCCCATACCCTTCTCCATCTCTTCTTTCTCTTCACTTGCACATATGAAGCTGGAGGTGGGCATTTTAGCATGTAAATCTTGGCCTGGTTTTATATATCTTTAGGAAAGATTTCTAGAAGTGAAAAATGTGTCAAAGGGTTAGAGTGCTGTGCCAAAAGGATACTGATAAAGATTATTAAATTTTTCTATGAAAAGTTCATCAAATCTGTTTTTACTGAAATGAAACATCATAAGTTACTGATTTTGGATATTTTAATAGGAGAATATAGGATATTGCTATTTTTACTATTTAATTAGTATGGTTCAACATATTTAATAAGTTAATATGTAATCTTTTTCTATGAATTGTATATTTATGTCTATTAGCGTTTTAGTTTTTTTCTTATTAGCTTGTGGGGAAACTTTACGTATTATGAATATTGTCTGTTTTCCTGTGCATTTCTTACAAATATTGTTCTTAGCTGAATGTTACTTGATGGCACTTAGCCTTGCTAAACTTCAGTTTTTAATTCATGATTTTACTTTATGGCAGTTCTTTTTGCATCCTGTTTCTCAACACTTTATTACTTGACTTTCAGCTTTGCCTCAGCTGCAAATTAGACAAACTAAAGATACCTTTTTGAAACTTTCAGAAATGCAAAACAAGAAACATAGACCCCAAAGAAGGCAAAAGTCAGTGTCTTGGTACATGAGGGTCTACTGCTAGTCAGTTCAAAGTTTGCTAACAAATGTAACTTAGTGATTTTTCACAAATGCCTTTCT
>NW_016107320.1:9138259-9240816 GCF_001604975.1 Cebus imitator
TTTTTTTTTTTTTTTTTTAAATAAAAACACTTGGAGAGACTCCCTGTTTCCTGGCCTCAGCATATCTGACGGTGTCCACACAAGCATTCCTCCCACTAGCTGCATCACAGCCACACAAAAGGGATTGATAGGACTTGGGTAGATTGTGTTTCTAAAAAAGTGTGATGATTATTGAAAAGCAGCATAGGGTCCCTCTGTTCCCACACTTGTTCATTAATGCATCCCATATTATTTCTGGAAATGAGATAAAGTAATATTTTTAGATTCTATATTTTTTATATTAAGAATTGGGACAAAATTTGTCTGAATAAGTATGCAACATTGGAGAGATGCCAGAGTTCACCATCAGCAGGGTTAACCAAAAATGTTTCTGTGACCTCATCTAAACCAAGGAGGTTCCTTTGGGACTCGAGATCAGTTTACGTCATGTTATAAAGCTTTATTCTAGCTGGGGGTATGTATTAGTCTGTTTACATGCTGCTGATAAAGACATATCCAAGACTAGGTGATTTATAAGGAAAAGGAGGTTTAATGAACTCACAGTTCCACGTGCCTGGGGAGGCCTCACAGTCATGGTGGGAGTTGAAAGGCACATCTTACATGGTGGTAGATGAGAGAGAATGAGAATCAAGCAAAAACGGAAACCCCTTATAAAACCATCAGATCTTGTGAAACTTATTCACTACCACGAGAACAGTATGGGGGAAACTGCCCTTATGATTCAATTATCTCCCACCAGATTCCTCCCACAACATGTGGGGATTCTGGGAGCTACAATTCAAGATGAGCATTGGGTGGGGACAGAGCCAAACCATGTTAGGCTGTAATTCCTTCTCAATCTTGTTTTCTGTCCCCATATTTTATGGATTTTAAAAAACTAACCTTGACAGAGAAGATTGAAACCAATTAGAAATAGTTCTGTCTTCTCTCTGTCATTCTTACAGTGTATAATAGTGTGTGGAATGCACTGGTAATCATGATTTCTGTTCTAGTTATATGACTTCTTCTTCATTCTTATCCTCTCTTTAGGCCCATCAGGATAAAATCAACCAGTGTGAAATCAATATTCACATATGTGGGGGAATGTGGGCTGGAGCTGCCTGAGGTTTATGGGCTGACCATCATTGGTACTGAGCACACACATAGAACTCTGCTTCTGTACCTCACTTTTGACCCTGAGGAAGGCCTTTTTCAGACCCTGCAATCAATCACCTGGCACTGTGAGTTGTGAACTCAGATTTCCATCCTGCAGGGAAAGGGCAGGATTACCAGACCTGTGTTCATTTATGCAACATAAATCTGGTTGTATGTGATGTCTATCAATAAATTAGTTTCACCTTGTTTCTCAGTTTCCTCTATCTGGAAGGGAAAGGGACTACCAAAACTGTATGATTGTGCTTCTGTCTAGGCATCCTTCTTTTCCTTCACAGAGAAGATCCCTAGAAAAGTACCTTTACCTTGCTTGGGACACGGTTTCTTTGAACGTCACCACAGTCTGACTAAAGAAGACAAAAGAGTCTGGTTTGGATGAGAATGTCTCCTGTGCTATTTAACTTTTAGGCCAATAAATGTCCCTGGATCCCAGCTGTGGAGATGGATAACACATATGTTTAGCTTTAACCTGTAAGCTGTTGGGGGCAAAGAGCACAGGAAATTCAATTCCAAGCTCCAGTTGTTGCTGATCAGACTTGACATGTGTGCCTGGACAATAAGATTTGTGAACTAAGCAGAATAAATGTAAGCCTAATCCCAAAGAGCTTGTATAAACAGTTGTGCTCCAAGCACTGGGGCCCAAATTGGTATCCCCTAAATATAGGGGAAGGGATTCTGGCGGGGAAGACTGGAGCCTAGGAGATGTTCTGGTTCCATTCTCCCTCTGGGCATGCTACTCAACATTGCTAAACTTCAGTTTTATTAGCTACAAACTGAAGATAAAAGCAGTGACTTTGTTGAGAGTATTAAATGAGAACATAGCATGCAATGCATCAGCACAGGGCTTGGTACATAGTTTTTAATAATAAAATATTAATAGTAACTACATAGTAACTGTGGTTCATAATAAATATGTAATGATATCTTTTATCTATATCCCTGGATATCAATAATAAACATTTTTATCATTATCATCATTATCAAGGGCCAAGAAGTGAGACAAAATGCATCATTACACACACACAACTGTTTGTCCAAAGACCTAAAAGGAATTCACAGATGTGAAGTCTTCCTGATGCTCACAGAGTTATTTTTCCTTTTCCTTTTTCTCAAAACAAAGGCAGACAGTTCGTTTAATCTTTTCTGTGTGTAATAACATCAAGTTTATTTTCTCACCCATGTATGTCCCTAAACTAGAGTATAAGCCACTCTAGGACAAGAGGTGCCAATGCTATGGTTATTCATGAGATAGGTATGGACAGACACAAACAAGTCAGGGCTCATTTTTAGAAGTCAGGGTTAGTTACTTACCATCATTGCCATTTTGAAAAGGAGCTCAGGAACTTTCTAGGGGATGAGACCACTTGAAGGATGATATAACTTTTTTTTCATGTCCAGAAATAAATCCTAAAGTCTAAACCTAAAACTTTATTTTCTCATTCCTTTCCCTCAGCATTCTCTCCTGTGGCAGTGACACAGGCAGACCATCATTTATTCTGATGGAAGAACAAGCTATAGATTTTCCCCCCATATTTAGGGACCTGTGTCTATTAAGGGTTAATTGAAGGTTATAAATTTTCCAATTGAATCCCAATTCAATGTAAAATCTATAGCCACTTGTGAACAATCAATAATGGAAATAGTAGCTAGTAATAGGAGTGATCATAGTAATGAAAACATAACGAGTGGTAATATAGAATTTTCTAAATCTTTTACATGCTAAACATTATGTACAACACTTTCCATTTTTTGGCACATTTAAATTTTACAATAAATGTATGGCACAGGTAATTATTGCACTAAAAACAGATTCAGAGGTTATGTAAATATCCAAGGTCTTTTTAATTCTTAGAAAATATTTATGGAGTACCACCATGTGCCCTAGAAATTAGGGATATGGCAGCCGATATAGCAGTGAAAAATCTCTGCCTCTTGGAGCTTACGTTCTAGCAGGCAAGGTAAAGGATAAACAAAATAAATAAAACATATAGTATAATAGATGCAATAGGAGCTAAGGAGAAAAATAATGCAGGCAGGGGAGTTAGGAAGTGTCAGAGGGAGGTTGCAGTTTTGGATGAGTGGCCAGGGAAGGCCTAAGAAGATGACATTTGAATAGAGACCTAAAGAACCTGAGGGGGCCACCTGTGCACACATTTGGTGGAAGAGCATTTCGGGAAGCGGATAAAGTAAATGCAAAGTCCCTATGTTAGGAATATGTCAGGAGTGTCTGAAGAATACAAGAAACCAATGTGACAGGACTGAGCCAATGAAGTCAGAGATGTTACTGAGGGCCAAATCATCTAGTAAGACGGGATGCCTTCAAGAGTTTGAGTGGGGGAATGGAACCATCAAGGTTTTCTATATAATTTAAATTTTTAAAAAATGTTGGGTTAATTTTAAAGTTAGGGGAATGTTGCAAAGATAACACAATATTATTTGCCCAGTTTCCCCTAATGATAACATCTTACATGGCCATGATACATTGGCCAAAACTAAGATATTAACATTGTTACATTACTGTAGCCAAAACTGCAGACTTCATCTGGATTTCACTCATGTTTCTACTAATGTTCTTTATCTGTTCCAGGATAACATGTTGCATTTGTTTATCACGTCTCTTAGTCTTTTTGGGTCTTTTGTTGGTTTGTTTGTTTGTTTTTTTGAAACACGGTCTCACTCTGTCACCCAGGCTGGAGTGTAATGGCGTGATCTCAGCTCATTGCAACCTTTGCCTCCCAGGTTCAAACAATTCTGCCTCAGCCTCCCAAGTAGCTGGGATTACAGGCACCCACCACCATGCCTGGCTAATTTGTTGTATCTTTAGTAGAGACAGGATTTTACCACGTTGGCCGGGCTAGTTTCAAACTCCTGACCTTGTGATCTACCCTCCTTGGCCTCCCAAAATGCTGGGATTACAGGCATGAGCCACTGCACCTGGCCGGATCTTTCTGCAACATTTTCTTTTACTTCAAGACTGAGATTTTTTGGAGTGTACTGGTTTTGTTGTAGAGTATCCCTCAGTTTGGGTTTGTGTAATGTTTTCTCATGATTAGTCTGGGCTTATGGTTTTGGAAAAGAATGTCACAGAGGCAGGCTGCTCCTCTCATCACAACATATCACAAGGTACATGATATCCAGATGATGGACCACTGGTTATATGAACCATGATCATTTGGTTAAGATGGTGTTTGCCTAGTTTCTCTACTGTAAGGTTACTATTTGTCTCTTTACCTTCTCTGTTCTTTGGATTTGAGTCACTAAATCCAGCCCACACTTAAAGGAAAGTGAATCAATTTATACCTCACTGACCTGCTTTTTTTTTTTTTTTTTTTTTTTTTTTTTTTTTTTTTTTTTTTTTTTTTTTTTTTTTTTTTTTTTTTTTTTTTTTTTCTCTTTTTCCTCCCCCTCCTTTAAGAAAAATAAATCAATTTATACCCCACTGACCTTCTTTTTTTTTTTTTTTTTTTTTTTTTTTTGAGACAGAGTCTCACTCTGTCACCAGGCGCCAAGCTGGAGTGCAGTGGCAAAATCTCTGCTCACTGCAACCTCCGCCTCCTGGGTTCAAGCAATTCTGCCTCAGCCTCCCGAGTAGCTGGGACTACAGGTGCACACCACTATGCCCAGCTAATGTTCGTATTTTTAGTAGAGACGGGGTTTTACCATGTTGGCCAGGGTGGTCTCGATCTCTTGACCTCGTGATCCACCCACCTCGGCCTCCCAAAGTGCTGGGATTACAGGCTTGAGCCACCGTTCCCGGCCCCCCGACCTACTTTTTGACAGATTGTCCTGGCTGTGGTGCTGAGAAAAGTCTAGGAAATCATTGTACAAATCTAGCAAGAGATTGTGGTGGCTTTGACTGGGGTATCACAGTGGAGGCAGGGGGACATAGTTGGGTTCTGGATATATGGTAAAAATACAACCTAATAGGATTTACTGAAAGATTGGATTTGGGATGCAAGGAAGAGTCAAGGATGACTCTAAATCCCTGGAAATATGGAGGTGGCATTTGCTGAAGTGAGGAACAGTGCAAGGTGAGGTCACATTGCTAGTAACTGTGGGGTAGTGACGGTGTAAACCTGGTTTGCCTGACCTCAAAGCCCAAACTCTCAGCTTCTGTGCTCCTCCATTTCTGTGACTCGCTCATGTCATCTGGGGAGTATGCTCTGGCAGAAAGCATAATGAAAGTTCAAAATATTCTTACCGTGAGTTTACTCTATTCCTCCCCAGTTTGTAACTGGTCTTCACCAGCAAAACCTTTCTCTAGGTGTTCACCCAGGGTGTGTTTCCTCTTACTCAGCAGGTACATGGCAGCTTGCCAATAGCAATACCTAGGATGGGGGACATTTGGGGACAGTCGTCTCCTATTATGATCATCATGGACTTTTATTGGATTCCTTTATTATCTTGCTGCAAATGCTGGCTTTTTCCCTGCTAATTAAACAGCAACTTTTTATTATAATTGACAAAATTATTCAATAACATGTGCCCCAAAGCCATCCAAATTGGTCAAAGTTAAGGGAAGTTCTATGATTTTCAGCACTAAAAAATGATGTTGTTTTAGAGACGTTTGGCCACATTGGACGAGCTCATTTTACAGGCTAAATGGAAAATGATGTGCAGACAGATGTTCATTTATACGTCTTACAACGCCTCTCGTTTTCATTTAGTTTTTGTCAGTTTCGGTGGGAGCTCGGTTGTAAGATGGTGGCTCTCCTGTACCTGGTTATAGGCACATGTATTTGAGATATTTTCAGATAACCATGGGCATGTGCTGGTGGTTATATGCCTGCTAAAATATTTTCTCATAATATTTAGAATAATATCTAACGTCCTCATTATGGCAAGCAAAGTCCTGCAAGATCTAGTGCCTACTTATGTCTTCATTTTCACCATATTTCAACCAAAGAAACATACTTTTTGCCCTAACACTGTCAATCTTCCCTAACTCCGTGCCTTTGCACTTTTTTTTTTTCTTCCAACTGTTATTTAGGCTCATGGGGTACACGTGTGGGTTTTTTACATGGGTAGATTTTATGCAATGGAGGTTTGGTGTACAGATTATTTCATCATAGAGGTAATGAGCATAGTACCAGATAGGCAGTTTTTTAAATCCTAAATCCTCAACTTCTTCCCACACTCCACCTTCAAGTAGGACCTGGTGTCTATTGTTCCCTGCTTAGTGTCCATCTGTACCCAATGTTTAGCTCCTACTGGTAGGTCAGAACTTGTGGTATTTGGTTTTCTGTTCCTGTGTTAGTTTGCTTAAGGTAGCTCCATCTATGTTCCTGCAAAGGACATAATCTCATTATTTTTTCTTTTTTTGTGAGGTGGAGTCTCACTTTGTGGCCAGGCTGGAGTGCAGTGGCGCACTGTCAGCTCACTGCAACCCCCACCTCCTGGGTTCAAGTGATTCTCTTGCCTCAGCCTCTCGAGTAGCTGGGACTATAGGCACATACCACCAAGCCCAGCTAATTTTTGTTTTTTCATAGAGATGGGGTTTCACTATGTTGTTCAGGATGGTCTCTATTTCTTGATCTGCCCATCTTGGCCTCCCAAAGTGCTGGGATTACAGGAATGAGCCACCATGTCTGGCTGATCTCATTCTTTTTATGGCTACATAGTATTCCTTGGTGCATATGTATTACATCTTTTTTATCCAATCCACCATCTGTGGGCATTTACATTGATTCTACGCTTTTACTATTGTGAATAGTGCTGAGCTGAGCATACCCATGCATGAGTCTTAATGGTAGAACAATTTATATTCCTTTGGGTAGGTACCTACTAATGGGATTGCTGGGTCAAATGGAAGTTCTGTTTTAAGTTCTTTGAGATATCACCAAACTGCTTCCTACAGTAGCTGAACTAATATACATTTCCACCAGCAATGTATAAGCGTTCCCTTTGCTCTGCAACCGTGCCAGCGTCTGTTATTTTTTGACTTTTTAGCAATAGTTGTTCAAATTGGTATATTTGCACTCTTGTAACATTTGTCTGTAGCCCTTGTCCCCTGTACTTCAAAGGGCTCATTGATTTATATTTTTCATATTTTAGTTAAAATATTATCTTTGCAGAGGGGACTTTTTTCCCTACCAGATCTAAAATTGAAATATTCTTGTATTGTTTTATACAGCAAACACTTCTCTTCAACATCACGTCCTAGTATAAGACCCTGTTCATTTTAGTTCTGGCACTGTGAATAATATGAAATTATTATTGCTTATTTTATTAATCTCTTGATTATTGTCTGACCACTTCTTTTAGAATACAAGCTTGTTAATGGCAGGAGCATTACTTGCTTTTCACTGCTGTATCTTCAAGAATTGGAGAAAATGCCTCAAAATAATTAATCAACAAATATGTGTTAAGTGAATGAGTTGTGTGTCCTGAGAGTTTCCTGAAAAAAGATTGTAAACAGCTCACTTCATCATGTTAAACAGGAACAAATGGAGAATGTACCCCAGGGTGAATAAACTGCAGGAAAGTCTTTTGATTTGAGGATTCAAAATATGTGTTTTGAACTGTTAGAACAAGTGGCTAGTGTGGACTGGAGCAAGTTGTGGATAAGAAGAATCTAGCAGAAGCAGATCAGAGTCAGGCATCTGAGCAGAGCTAGCGCATTTCCGCCAGTGTGCAGCAGCCAAGTCGCAGTCCACACTAAATCCCAAGAGATTAGTTTCCGTGAACTGGCTCTCTTTCACACATCATGTACCCAAAGAATCCCGAGTTGCTTTATCATGCAATTCCCAGAGGGGTTGTCAAAAAACAGAGAAGGAGAGACACGAGGGTATTTTAGAAGCCAATTATCTTTAAAAGTTTATTTATTCATTTCCATTCCAGTCTCTGTGGAGCAATGGCAGAATTCTCTAATGGGTACTTGATTTTTTAAAGATGAAAAATGAATAGGAATTTGGGCATCTCAAATTAGGTTTCAGAAGCATCTGATGCATAAAATAATAGTGGAAAAGTATATAAAAAGACCTGCGTCTTCTGGGCAAGTGT
The DNA here is from genome assembly GCF_001604975.1 of Cebus imitator. Lineage (NCBI taxonomy): Eukaryota > Metazoa > Chordata > Mammalia > Primates > Cebidae > Cebus > Cebus imitator. The sequence continues at coordinate 9,146,414 of NW_016107320.1, forward strand.
GTTTACCTTATAAAATGAGCATCCAAAACCAGTATCATTTTGTCCATTTATAGGCTACAGCATTTGGTATCAAGGCTCTGACTGTGTCCTTTTCCTTGGAGTTCTCAGACTTTGGATTCGTATCAAATCAGATAAATGTGAGCCACAGAGTTAGTGTCCAGTTATAATTCTCAAATACAATATCTGGATCTAAAATCTATTTAACGTTGGCAGGGGGCAAAGCCACTCAAAATTCAGAGGCAGGAGGGGCACTGGAGGAGTTCTCTGTGAGTCAGGCTGCACTTCCAGCTAGATGCTGGTGGGAACAGGGAGGTTTGGGAAGGGAAGGAGGGCCCATGGCCCCTCATCCCATTTTAGGTTTTCCAAAAGACTAAGATAAAAATTGACTATAAATAAGCCAAAATATTAGATGATTTTAGCAAGAAAATTTAGAAACAAATAACAAAAGGAGCAGAAACAAATAATACCAGGGGCCCTGTACTGTATCTGTCTAGCAGAGGCTTCTCAGGTTGATTTTATGCTCATTGGTTTTTGCTTATTTTGCTCGTTTTCTTTTTCTTTAATTCTGTTTGATATTCAGTCTCTCCATGAGGAGGAATACTTCTTTTTTGAAAAAAAAAATTGTGATATACCCCTTTCTTCCATTGCAGTGCCTGATGCAGGGTAAATATCAACAAACTGATTACCTCTTCCTTTTCACTTTCTTTGACAAAATAAAATAATAATAAAAAGCACTCTTGCTTTCGCATATTCCATGTTCTGATTTCCTTCCAACCCAAAAGATATTTTTAGAACATTTCACTGATGTGTTAATGAATCCCCAAACCATAATTGTTCTTAAAGAGCCAAGTGACAAGAATGCGGAGTGGAAAGCGACTTTGGGAATGACACTGTGGCATATAGTCATTGTTGTATTTGCTTGTCAAATACTTTGATCTGTGGAGTCTATAATGGAGTCCGGAGTAAGAAAAAAATGTAGCATTTAGTGGAAGTTTTCTGTGCCTCTTCTAGCACATTCTGCCTCCCAGAGATATCCCACTGCCTTCTTCAAGGATGTGCCGTACTTGTTATGACTGATGCTGAGCGAGCTGACAAGGCAGCAGGGAGGGCCTGACCTGATTCCGGGAAACTCTGTCTCCCGACTCATGGAACCAATAAAATCCTCCCAGTTCTGCTGAAGATAGTAGGTTAGCTGCGGCCTGCTGGGCTTCGTGTCAAGGGTTGGGACACATGCAGAAAAATAAATCTAATTGTCAGCCACAGTTGTTCTTTCCTCAATCTTCCACATCTACCAGGGAAATCAGATCTGGCAGCTCAAGTGTCCGAGACTGGTACGACGTGTACTTTCTGCCTCATCATAAATTAGACTCTGGGAGATGCAGACAGAAGAGTCAAAGAAGAAACAGAAGGAAATAAGAGAAGAGGGGAAAGTCAAGGAGGAGTGATCTGGGACAAGCAACCAGACAGAATCCGAGTGTCCTGTTTTCCCCATCTTTTGGATGTCTGTACAACCAATTGAGTAGTTTAGGTGCATCAGTGATATTGTATCAACAGCAGAACTGAGTTGGGAGTCATCTTTGGAGGAAACACAAAGTGTTGCAGCCTGCCTCCTTGCTTCTAAAATGAGCGAATTAACATTGGGAGAGATGTGGTTTTTTGTTAGTATGTGTATTTTATGAAATAAGGTGCATCTTTCAAGTGATACTTTTAACTCTCTGCTTGCTGCTCTGTGCTGTGAGAAGAGAGAAGCAGCAAGATGGCACGCTAAATTCTGTCATAGAGTGAACCTGAGAACTGGGCCACCACTCTTGGGCATGACTATGGGGACAAGGCACCAGCAGGAGCAAGGGGAGCTAAAGTTTTGAACAGATAAGGGCTCTGGCTAGGAATTAGTTGGCTCAGGAATTACTCAAAGTCAAAACTGACTGAGTAGATTCACAGAGGTCTTGAGGCAAAATTTCAAGCAGAAGGGCTCGGTCTTTAGGTGATAATCAGCACAGCTTTTTTTGACAGAGAAGTTGCCCTGTCAGTTCCAGAAATCAGGCTGAAACTGCCCTCATGAAATTAATAAAACTTTGGCTACAAGCATAGCTAAGCATTAACCAAGTTGCTCTCTAGCCCACTTCCTTAAAGCTGCTTACTGTTTAGAAGTCACATAGCCCCTGTCATAAAGTCCTGACTTCTATAGAAGACATCGTTAATGTTAAGAAACCTCAAATTTTCCTTTTGAGATATTTTTCCAGATCCTGCATTCCAGTGCATCCACTGTCACTAGCCAGTTTGAAGACCTTCGCTGAAGAACACACTCAGCACAGGAATGCAGTTTCTGTTTTCTTAGGATTTCATGCCTCATGCCCAAACCAATCAGCAACACCCAGACCCTCAGCCCACTACCCACCAAAATTCCCTTTAAAACCCCATGCCAAAACTCCTTGGGGAAGCATATTTGAGGTCCCCCCACCCGCTTCTTTTGGCTTCCATTCAATTATTAAACTGTTTCTCTGCTGCAACTCCTGCTGTTTTGATGTATTGGTATGTTACTTTGCGGCAGGTAATTGAACCTGGTGGTCCTATAACAACGTATGGTGTTGGCACTCACCAGAGGCTTCTCACTGGGCCATGAATCTGGCTAGACATTGTGGACATTTAGCCTCTTGCCCTCCCCTAGAACTGGTGGCATTCTTATCGAAAGGCAGACTTCACATTTCGGCCTGTCTTGGCCTTTCGAAGAGGTGCCTCTGTCACCGCTGAATCCAGGAAGTGATTTTTTTTTTTTTTTTTTTTTTTTAAGGCAGGGTCTGGCTCTGTTGTCTGAGCTGGAGTGTAGTGGTGTGATCTCATTTCATTGCAAACTCCACCTCCTGGCCTCAAGCCATCTTCCCACCTCAGCCTCTGGAGTAGCTGGGACCACAGGTGCTCACCACCATACCAGGCTAATTTTTATATTTTTGCAGAGACAGAGTTTTGCCATGTTGCCCAGGCTGGTCTTGAACTCCTGAGCTCAAGTGATCTGCCCATCTCAGCCCCTCAAAATGTTGAGATTATAGGCATGAGCCACTACTCCCAGCCTGGAAGATGATTTAAATTTTTCAGTTATTTTATTTATAATGTCAAATTTTATTTTAGATTTAGGGAGTACATGTACAGATTTATTAAAAGGGTACATTGTATGATGCTGAGGTTTGGGACATGATTGATTCCATCACCCAAGTAGTAATCATAGATCTAATAGTTAGTTTTTCAACCCTTGCCCCTCTTCCTCTCTTATCCTTCTAGTAGTCTCCCATGTCTGCTGTCCTCATCTTTATGTCCATGAGTACCCAGTGTTTACCTCCCACATATAAGTGAGAACATGTGGCATTTGGTTTTCTGTTCCTGCATTAATTCACTTAGGATAATGACCTAGAGCTTCATGCAGATTGCTGCAAATAACATATTTTCACTCTTTTTTTTGTGGCTGTGTAGTAGTTCTGTTTTTGTGGCTGGCGTGTGTGTACCACGCTTTATTGATCCAATCCACTATTGATGGATATCTTGGTTGGTTCCACGTCTTTGCTATTGCAAGTGGTGTTGTGAGGAACATGCAAGTGCATGTGTCTTTTGAGTAAAACCATTTATTTTGTTTTAGGTATATATCCAGTTATGGGATTGCTGGGTGGAATAGTAATTCTCTTTTAAGTTCTTTGAGAAACCGCCAAACTGCTTTCTACAGTGGCTGAACTAATTTATATTCCCACCAGTGGTATGTAAGCATTCTTGTTTCTCCACAGCTTCACCATATTCTGTTGTTTTTTGACTTTTTATTAATAGCCATTCTGACTGGTGTGAGATGATATCTCATTGTGGTTTTGATTTGCATTTCTCGGATGATTAGTTATGCCAAGCATTTTTTCATGTTTCTTGGCCATATGTATGTCTCAGTTTGAGAAGTATCTGTTTATGTCCTTTCCCCATTTTTTAATGAGGTTATTGGTTTTTTACTTGTTGAAGTATTTAAGTTATAGATTCTGGATATCAGAACTTCGTTGGATGCAGTTTCCACATATTTTCTCCCATTCTGTAGGCTGTTTACTCTGTCGATTGTTTCTCTTGCTGTGCAGGAGCTCTTTAATTTAATTAGCTCCCACTTGTCAATTTTGTTTTTGTTGCAATGGCTTTTGAGGACTTCGTCATGAATTCTTTCCCAAGGTTGATGTTCAGAATGGTGTTTTTTGGAAGGTGATTGAGCTGCAGTGGCAAGTGACAGCCCTGTGTTCTCCTCTGAGAACACAGATTTTCTCCTCTGAGGATGGAAACCCTGAGTTAAGGCTGTGACTAGGATGAGGCAAACAAGACATTCACAGGGCTGCCCCAAAACCCAGTTACCAAGCATACAGGATTTTAGTAAAGCACTTTAAAAATCAAAATTAATGCAAAAAAGTCCATGTGAATCAGTTATCAAAATTCTCAATAATAATAAGCTCAGTGTCCCTAATTTTTCTTTTGCCTTTGGCTTCAATGTAAAACTCAACTGGGCACTGACTCTGACTATACCATTTTGAGGACAGACTTTTCCTCTCCCAAATCCCCTCCTGGGACAGAAGAGAACATAATCAATCATGTACTAGCCGAGCCAAGGCTGGAGGTGAGAGCTTATTCCCCCAAAGATCAGCTGTACTAACTAAGCCTGTTGCTGAGAACAACTTTTTAATTAGTTGATCACACCCTACTCTACCTCACAACTGTATAGTTCCTAGCTGTGTGTAAAAGGGACTAGGTAAGCAGGAATGTACTGATGCAGCTAAAAATAGTTGTAAGGTCATTATTGGAGGAGTTTGCTCAGCTCTCTCGGGTGGCAGGGTCGCCTCCTTTGGTAGGACTTGGGGTGTGACACAAACAAGATTCCTGTGTCTATCAGGTTTTCATTATTGAGGCTATTTTCTGGGATAAAAGTTTGAATCCCCAAGAAAGACATTTAATGGGCCTGGTAAATTCTTTGTTTTAATTGCAACTTAGGTGGGGCTCTGACCCTTAATACCCAATACTTTTTTCTGGTACTGGTTCTGAAGCCCTTTTAAGTTAAAGTGTAAATGATTAGTAAGCTGCAAGTACTGCTGGGTAACAGCATTAGGTTAAGGCTTTAATTTCTGCCAATAGTAATGATAAAATTATAGGTATTCCCCAAGGAATATGAAGCAAAACAGTTGTTCTTTCCATTGATATAAAAATAGCTATGATATTTTGATTAATTAATTTAATGTTCTTTTTTGAGGAGGGATACACTGTCATCTGGGAATTTGTTTGCTCTCCTCGACACTCTATATGAAGAAATACCTTTGGTAGCAAAAAACTGTATACAGTTAATTCTTGAACAATATGACTTCGAACTGCATGGATTCCATTTTACATGTTATTTTTTCAGTAGAAGGTACACTGACTGTACCTTCAGTAGAAGTATGCCTGCCACTCCTGCCTCTTCTTCTCCACCTCTGCCACCCTGAGAAAGCAAGACTAACTCCACCCTTTTCTCCTCTTCTGGGCCTACCCACATGAGGACAATGGGATGGAAACCCTGGGTTAGGACTGTGACTAGGGTGAGGCAAGTAAGACATTCACAGGGCTGCCCCAAAACCCAGTTACCAAGCATACAGAATTTTAATAAGTTGTTTTAAAAATCAAAATTAATGCAAAAAAGTCCATGTGAATCAATTATCAGAATGCGCAATAAGAATAAGCTCAGTGTCCCTAATTTTTCTTTTGCCTTTGGCTTCAATGTAAAACTCAACTGGGCACTGACTAAGATTTTATGTTGATGATCCATGTCAACTAAGTTAATAGTAAGTATTCTTTTCCTTATCATTTTCTTAATAACATTCTCTTTTCTCCAGCTTCCTTGTAAGAATGCAGCATATAACACATAGAACATATCAAATATGTGTCAGTCGACTATGTTATTGGTTAGGCTTCCAGTCTACACTAGGCTTCTAGTAGTTAAGTTTTTGGGGAGTCAAAGGTAATACAAAGAATTTTGACTACGTGGGAGGCTAGTGCTCCTAACCCCTGTATTGTTCAAGGGTCAATTATAGTTGGTATTAAATTTCTAAATTGTTGTAGTTGTCTTAAATTTCATTTCTAAGAAAATGAAAGTGCTTTGGAAATTGTGGATTATTTCACAGGTTCTTCTCAGACCTTGGAATACTCTATGAGGTAGGAAATGTCATTCCTACTCTATGGTTGAGAAAACTGAGGTTTAGAAAGGATAAGCTATTTATTCAAGATCTTCCAGTTAATATTCAATGATGGCATTAGGATTTAAATCAAGGAAAGTTAACTCCACACTTAGGGCTTTTTAAAAAAAAAAAAACTTGGATTTTGCCAAGCATGGTGGCTTGTGCCTATAATCCCAGCACTTTGGGAGGATGAAGTGGGCGGATCATAAGGTCAGAAGTTTGAGACCAATCTGGCCAACATAGTGAAACCCTGTTTCCACTAAAAATACAAAAAAAAAAAAAAATAGCCATCTATGGTAGTGCAGGCCTGTAATCTCAGCTACTCAGCAGGCTGAGGCAGGAGAATCATGTGAACCCAGGAGGCAGAGGCTGCAGTGAGCCAAGATCGCACCATTGCCCTCCAGCCTGGGTGACAGTGCGAGACTCCATCTCAAACAAGCAAACAAAAACCCAAAAAACCTTGGACTTCTTAAAAGTCACTCTGATATCTTCTGAGTTCATTTATCCCCACAGTGCCCCTTCTCCATCCAGAAAGCTATTAGATATGACTCTTTCTGTAAATGGTAGCCCATTGGGACAGGAATGGTTAAATAATACCCTGCACATAATGTGATTCGCCCCTAAGCCTTCAGCTTTATTCAGCATATTGGAAATATTTGCATAGATTTTCTTCCTCTGGCAGTACTGGAGAGTGGTATTTCTGTCATGAAAATGGCATGTCATACTCAGGAGAATGAGTCTGATGAGAACCTGCCCTTGAGGTACTTTTCTATATTCAGCTTCGGAGTCTGGTGAGGCTGACCCTTGGGACCCTTGTAAATTTTCACAAAGCTGGAGTCACACTGCATTCTTGCCTGGACAGCAGCAAGTGGGTTGTGTGCACTCAGCAAAAGTCAGAGCTATATGAAAAATAAACTTTATAGACTCGAGCTAGTGTATAAATTAGCTATTATATTTTTGGAAGCATCATTTGCCCTGAAGTCTTTTTCTAACTATGCATTAACAAGTTGGATCACAACAGAACTACGCTACAGTAATTAGTGGGTTCAACTCATAGCTGACTAAACATACCTTCTTGGGGAGATTACTTGCTAAATTTAGTTTCCTTGCACTCAACAGGAAACTTGTCTCTTCTATTATCTTCCCCTTTGAAGAGACTGAATCCTAAACCCAGAATCAGACACCAAAACAAGGATACTTGGCTTCAGTGTGTTCTGGTATTAACCAGAGTATCGAACTAGGACCAAATTACAAGTTTCTGAAAAGTAAAAACAAAAGAATTTAAGGGTTAAAAATGTGAAAGAAATAGAGGGAAAATTGTAGAAGAAACAGAAGAAAATGAGAGGGAGATAACTTAAAAATCAAGTAGCTAGGGGAGGAGAAAGGAAGGAATTACCTCATGCTTTATTGTTAATGTCCATTAACAAATAAAGGATAAGCATGTGGCTTTCCTGCAGTGCACACAAGGATGTCTCCCTCTGAAGGATATGCTCAGAGGGAGGAAGAAAATTCAGTGTAAAAGGACCAAACACCAAGACGCTGAAGCTTTGAATACTCCCACTCTACAGTAGGTGGAGACACTGTGCCTTTAACGTGCTTGATAAATACATTCTCCATCTCTTTAGAATTACATTGTTCATTTCTCCCTCCTAACACAGTCCTTTTTGTAGCTATAGATTTTGCCGTTATTCTTTGCATGTATATGGGGTTAGTTATTGACTGAATTACTTTCTAATATTTCAAAAGAAAACAGGTTTTAAAAAAGCAGAGGGACATTCTTGGAGCTATACTGCAGAATAATCAGTGGTAATAGCAAACTCTGCTTCTCCCACATTTTTTTCCCCGTATTTCTTAGTTGTGTGGAGTTCTACTTAAATCCTAATGATGCATGAACAACTTGAATTGTTTTCTCTTTTCATTATTTAAAGAAATGAAGAAAATCTCCTCATATTATCTAAAGGAAAAGTGCATTAATTGTTCACTGCCAGTTGATCGTCTCAACTATTACATTTTGAGAGAGAGAGAGAGAGAGAGTGAGAGAGAGAGAGAGAGAGAGAGAGTGTGTGTGTGTGTGTACATATGTGCGTATGGGTATACACACACCTCGTTAAGAACAGCCGTGCTGACCTATTTCCAGAGCATGATTTCCTCTTGTTTCTAAAACTCTGTGGATCTCCTGTTTCTTGCTCTTTTTTATCGTTACCTGCCTTTTAGCTCTGTCTAACCTTCAGACGTGGTTGTGTACATTTTCTGTTAAAAGTGACTGCTTTGACTGGTCTTCAGAGTTTTCTTCATTGGCATTTCAGCTGGCTGGATCAAGCAGCTCTACCAGGTTGACTTAGTTTGAGATATTTCAGTCCCATCAACTTAAGGCTTTGTTCAAGACTTGGGAAAGTATCTGGATGGTTAGAAACAGAAGCAAATTGACAGCAACACTCAAAACATACTCTGTTTTTATAAAAACATTCTTACAACATTTGTCATAGAGTTTGTCTTTTTTTCTTAAGGTGTTTGGTTCGTTAAAAAAAATAAATAAATAAAAATTGTCATGTTACTCTTGAGCTTCTGCCTGCCCAAAGAAAGATCTTTTCAGGATTAATCATAGAAGGATGATGAAAGGAATCTCTTAAATTTACTAAAAGTCTTTCACTGTTTCCTATCTTTGGATCTTTGTTATTGCTCATTTTTAAATATAGACAGAAAGGCATTGCTTAGGTAAGAGGTAGCAATTTGGCTTAGAAGAATTTTCCCAGAAACCTGATTTCTATAACAGGTTATTCTGTTTAGCAGGCTAGGTCAGACTTCAGCATCAGTAAATGAAAAGTCTCCCTTTCTCTCTCCTCCTCCTCCTTCCATACTTCCCACGCCCTTTTCCTGTCAACTTCTTATTTATCCTTTCTGGTCACAAATTATTTCTCTGGTCCATTTTTTTGCATTGTTCTTTTTCACGTAATAACAGTTTTCTTCAATCTATCTGCCTGAGAAAGGAGATTCAAGAAGCCTTTCCAGACACAATAGAAAATAAAACAACAACAACAACAACAAAAACAATCACAAACAATGATGTCTTACCTGTCTTTAACCAGCCAGGCCACAGAACTGCCAACTCATTTACATCCTTTTTTAGTTCCACATGCGGCCTGAGAGGCATGTACTGGGTGAGCAAAAGGAGAATGGATGTGGGCCACAGTGATTTATTCCTCCTCTTCTTGCTGTTGATGCCATCACAGTTATATATTCCAGTCGCTTCTGCAGCTGCTGAAATTTGTATTACCGTTATCTGATAAGATAGCAAGAATTTAGACTTAACTATGCTAACAAGGTAATTGACATCTGAGTAGCATACATTTTTACCAGAATTACTGGTAAGGTTATTTGAGATTGTTGCATTGGAAAACTATAAAGTAATCATTTTAAATATGGTTTCTTTAAGATTTAAATATAAAATGTAACATGATAATTCTCAAAAGAGCCTTTTGAGCAAATAGAATCAGTGGTGTGCTGCAATAGGGTCATACCAGCTAGCAAGAGTTGATTGCCACATTTTTCAGGAATTTTGAGAGCTGGTTGTAAAATATAGACATTATTAAAGGTTAAATTATAGAAACAATGAAATATATTAAAAATGGTGGTTAAAACTCAGACTTATTAATTCATATTTTGCTATGTTTGCTAATATCTATGCTTCTGAGGCTATTTAAAGCTATTGTTTTTGTATAGTGAAAACACTATACAATGTACTAGAGCAAATCTCTTCCCGACTCCGTGTTCAATTATGTCACATTATGGTTTCAAATTGGCCATTGTGGGTCTATTTATAATATGCTACAGAAAGAGGAAAGTGTTACAATCAAGACTTTTTTTTTTTTTTTTTTGGGATGGAGTTTCGCTCTTGTTACCCAGGCTGGAGTACAATGGCGCTATCTCCGCTCACTGCAACCTCCGCCTCCCGGGTTCAGGCAATTCTCCTGCCTCAGCCTCCTGAGTCGCTGGAATTACAGGCACGTGCCACCATGCCCAGCTAATTTTTTGTATTTTTAGTAGAGACGGGGTTTCACCATGTTGACCAGGATGGTCTCGATCTCTTGACCTCGTGATCCACCCCCCTCGGCCTCCCAAAGTGCGGGGATTACAGGCTTGAGCCACCGCGCCCGGCCAATCAGGACTTTTTTACTCCTCATAGAGTTGGTTGTTAAAGATTTCCCAGCACACCACTGTGTCTAATTATAGTTGTCCTACAGATGAGAAATCAGAGGCTCAGAAAGTGAAGAAATCTTGGGACACGTAGTGGGGGTTCAGGTTCTTCCATTATTAGTCCTGGAACACCTAAAGCAGGATGAACATTTGGGGAAAAGGAATTCCTTTAGCAATTCTACTCTCTCTTCTCACCAAAACCTCTAAAAATGTCCTTCCACTTTCACCATCTTTAGTCCACTTCAATCCCCAGCTCCCCAGCTAGGGCAGCGTATTTTGGGATCTTCTGCTCACAACTTTGACACCCCAACAAAGAGCCGCAATGTCTTAAGTTACATCACCCCTAAACATTCACATGCTAATTTCAAGGGTAGCTCTGACTTTCAGATAGATGAGCCTCAGAACATTTTAAGAAATTTGGGCACATTCGAGTTTGTGTGGGTACAGAATGAGTATGGAGAAAAAAAGGGTAAGCAGGGCAAAACATGAAATACATTTGTCATGCCTGGCTATATGCAAGTCCACATGTGTTGAGGGTTGCTTATAACGACAAAATTTATGTCTGTATTTTTGTTCAGGATGGATCCTGGCTTGGACATTTTAATTTAGTAACAATAACATGTAAGACATCCTTCAAAAGAACATTTTAAGGTATGCTTGCTGAGAATCCTGTGGAAGACTCTCAAATAATTACCAAGTAAATGTCATTATTATAAACAGTTTTTACAATTATGATTATAATCATCATTAATCTCCTTCCCATTCATAGTGTACCTTGTATTTTTTAAAAAATGCTTTACAAGTTTTTACATTTAAACTAGATAATGCTTTTTTTAAAAAAAAACTTGTTCAACAATGGATACACTAAAGTCCAGAGTGAATAATTTACCCAGAATTGCACAGATAACTAGCTTGATAAGAAACTTGGCATTGGTTTTAAATGTCAGCTCTGAAACTAGCATTTAGTGAACAGTTACTCTGTGCTAAACACTGTGCTAATGCTTTACGTATACAATATTATTTGGGTCCTTCAAGATAAGTATTATGTTTTATATTTTATAGATGAGAAAACTGGGGCATAAAATAAATAAAAGATTTTTCCAAAATGTGTTAGAGCCAGTGCTAAACTCCAACTCTGCCCGACTTCAGCATTGATGTTCTGCACCCTCTATTTCAAGCTAATAGGTCCAAAGCTAGATGACATGCCCTTTCCTAAAGTTAGTTCCATTAGTGAGCAAATTCACAAGAACACTGCCTGCCATGAAGAACATATCTGTCTTTCTAGTAAAGTGCTTTTGGAATTCTTTTTCCCTAGTGAGAGATTTGGTAACTTAGCATCACAAGAGAAAAACAAAAAGCAAGGGAAATATCAAATGACCTCAGTTCTCTGCCCTCAAATGCTGATGTTTGGTCGCCAATATTTCTGGGTCATGAAAAAATGACCTACAGATATACACGTTATTCAATTGGGTGAAGTTTAAAATGCAAACACCAGCATGTCTCTGCATGACATTTAGTGTTTCATTTTCTACTCCATGGATCCTTGTTTCTCAAGAGAACTCTTCAGGCAGGTTTCTATGGAAATACAAGCCAAACACTTTGAGGGTATAATAAAAAAATACTTCCACTTTAGCCCATGGGACCTAAATGTGTTTGTTGCTATAAAATACAGAACTTAAAAGGCAAGCACAAATCAGAGGGCGTTGTGGACCCTGTTCTAAACGACTACAAGGTCTTCAGCTCCAAGTTACCTTGGAGAAGAGCATTCATAATTCTCAATCTTGATTGTTTTCAAAAGAAGTAGGTACCTTCTGCTGTTCAAAGTAGCTTTCTTAGAAGTAAGCAGTAGGAACCATCAGGGAATGGTGGGCTCATGGGTAAAAGACCGGGTAATTTTCCAGCTTCCTCTATTGTTGATAACCGTGCATCTATTTCCGAGTGTTTTCAGGGGTCATTTTGATTGTTTAATTTTCTAATGGGAAATCACATCCTCCAAACACCACTTGATTTTTTAAAATATGAATCAGTTACACCATAGTGATGTTCTGGTTCCCGTTGCTGTATATAGTCTTACTCCAAAAGTTCGAAGCTTAAAGCAATCATTTAATTTTGCTGACTGTTTTTGTGGGTCAGGAATTCTAGAAGGATTTGAATGGATGATTTTCACTTGGCATCTCCTGCGCAGTTGTAGTCAGATGTCAGTTGGGGATGGTGTCATCTGAAGTCTTCTTTTTTTTCAGAGTCAGGGTCTTTCTCTTTCCCCCAGGCTGGAGGAAAGTGGTGCAAACAGCGCTTACTGCAGCCTTGAGTTCCTGGTCTCAAGTGATTCTCTCACCCTCAGTTGCCCCTGTAACTGAGACCACAGTCATAAGCCACCACGTCTGGGTAATTTTTTTATTTTTTTGTAGAGACAGGGTCTCACCATCCTGCCCAGGCTAGTCTCAAACTCCTGAACACAAACAATCCTTCTGCCTCAGCCTCCCAAAGTGCTGGGATTACGGATGTGAGCCACCATGCCTGGCCTGGATTTATGAGATGATTTAATCACATGGCTGGAAGTCAATGCTGACTGTCAGCTGGGAGCTCAGCTGGAGCTATTGAACAGAACACTTGTATGTGGCCTCTCTAGCACAACAGCCTTAGTATAGTGAGACAGCTTACTTGATGCCTAACTTCTCCCAGAGTCCATGCTCCAAGAAAATCAAGGGCTGTGGCATGGTCTTTTTTGACCTGGCAGTCATACAGCATCACTAATGGTGTGTTCTCTTACTCAGTCACAAGCCCACCCAGATTCAAAAGGAAGGGGCTCAGATCTCCCTTGTTGATTGGAAGAGTATTAAAGGAGTGTCTTCCCCCATCTTCTTGTAGAGAAAAGAAAGAATTTTTGATAACATTAAAATGCATTTTATAGTAGTAATAGTTATGTATCAGTTTGCTATTGTGGCACAATAAACCATGGTGAAATCAAAAACAAGAGGGGCCATGAGTGATGGCTTATGCCTGTAAGCTAGACATTTTGGGAGGCTGAGGTTGGAAGACTGCCTGAAGCCAGAAACTCAAGACCAGCTTTGGTAACAACAACAAAATAAAAAACAAACAAAAAAAGGAAAATTACCTGAGTGTGGTGGTATACCCCAGTAGTCTCAGCCAGTTGACAGACAGAGGCAGGAGGATCACCTGAACCCAGCCAAAGGTTCCAGACTGCAGTGAGCTATGATGGCATCACTGCACTCGAGGCTGGACAACAGAGCCAGACCCTGTCTCATAAAATAAAATAAAATAAAATAAAAAAGAGCCGTTTGTTTAGCTCACTATTCTGTGGTTACTAATTTATGCTGGGCTCAGCTAGGTGATTGTTTCTCCCTCATGCGTCTGTAGTCAGTTTTATGTCAGTTTTGCTGATCTTGTCTGGTCTTTCTGGGGCCTCAGTTTCGGTAGGCTTGGCTCTGGTCTGTGTCATCGTCCATCTTCCTGAAGGTTTTTTCCTAGCCTGTTTCTATGGTGAAAATAAATTCCGAGAGCGTGTGGAAGCACCATGGACAGCCACTTGAGGCATAGGCTCCAAGTTGGCAAGTTATTACTTCTGCTAGCCAAAGAAAGTGTCAAGGCCAGGCTGGGTTTCAGGGCCAGGGATACAATTTGTCTCTCATGGGTGTTGCTGTACAGTCACTTTCTAAGGGGCATTGGGAATAGAGAAGGGAGTAATTGTAGCCAATTAAAAAATAATGTTTTATGATAGCTAATCTTTATACAGTATGTACTTTGTTCCAGAAACTCTTCTAAGCATTCTACCTGTATAATTCACGTGCTCTTCAAAACAACCCTACATATGGTTACTATGACTATTTATATTTTATATATGAGGAAGCACACACAGAGCATAAGTGACTTGCTTGAAGTCACAGAAGTATTAAAGGAGTAAAATAGTGTTCATACCCAGGCAATCTGGCTCCAGGCTCTGTTTATAACTACTAAATTATACTGTTAATTTTTTTATTTGATATAAGTTACATCATGATAGGTAATTAGGGAATATTTATTTTGAGATATGAATCAAGGGTCAGATGTTCCCACCATACCAATATTTGGTTAGTTCTGGGTCTTTGGACCACTGAACACAACCTTTAAAGCTGTTTTGTCACATAAGTGATGTTCAAGTGAACTCAGCTTGTATCCTTAAAGCTATAAGCAGATTTTATTACATTTAAAGGTGGCATAAAGGATTGGTATGATCACCAAGTTTCAAAATGGAGAAACTTGGCACTTGTTTTTGTAGTTTTATTTTCTCATTTACCGAATAAGGGGATTAAATTGAATAATTGCTGGTTATATAACATTCTAAAAGCTAAATCTTATCAGCTTCATACTTGTGTATTGATTTAAAGCTATTAAGGATGATCTACAATAAGGGTAACAAACGTACTATGAATTGACAGATTTCTCTTTTCTAATTTTCTGTAAGTTCTTCATTTGTCTTAAACCATGTACTTTTCTAGTTCCTAGGTCAGATATGTTTCTTGCTAATAATGAAAAATCAATTTTCTTACAATATGCAGCATTTGGAAAACTGTATTCAGAAAGCATGCCAATGGGTGTTTGCATAAGCATTTCAATGATGATTGCTTTAGTAAAATAATAATAATGGGACAATGTAATGAAGAGAGGTACAAAAAAAGCAATAAAAAGAAAGGCAAGAGTAAAGACAGAGAATGAGAAAAAAATAAAACAGGCTCAACATGACATCTGTTTGGCTCTGGAAAGGCTTAGTGAATCTGATGTTGGGGTCTTTCATTGTCCTGGGGGTTCTTTGACAAATGATGTCCTGTGGGGAAACAGGAAATGAAATCTGTGTTTCAGGGGTGGTTTTTTGATTGATCCAGCCAGGGACCCTCAAGGAAGATACCAGTGCCTAGATAGCTACTGGTGGTGCCTTCCAGCACCATGCCTGGAACCAAGAGGCTTGACATCTAGACCCTTTTATTGGAGCTCTTTTAGAAGAAAAGTGAGGAAATAATCTTTCAGCCAAACAAGCACAGGTAGGACACAGGATGAAAGAGAGCAGTTCTGTGATGAGGAGTGGGGAAAACCCTTGCGCGGGCTCTTGCCACTTGATCTCAGCAAGCCTTAGTTATCTCATCTCTTAAGTGGGGTTGGGAGTTGGGTAGGCGGTGGGTAGAAAGGTATTGCCCTGAATGAAAAGTAAAATCATTTTCTAAGTAATTTCTAGTTTTGCTGAATCAGTGACAAAATTCTAATTTCACCATCATGACATTCTGAACTAATGCAGAACCTCCAACATGATATACATTTATATATACATGTTTTATACCATATAGCTCATAAATTTCTGAACATTTAACCATTAACCCTTGCCAGCCTATGTAAGCTGTCTTCAACATATATTATTGCAATTCTGAGGTACCAGAAATAATTTATACCCAGACAATAAGAGACATCAAGCTGGACTCAAAGATGTACAAATAGATACAGGTCTTAGTGAATAGTGGCTGGGATTTTAATGTCCACTCACAATAAGATATATGGCTGTAGAGGAGAGGTGTATAGAGGAGAGTGGGCACTGTTGTGAGGCTGACTGCTGAAACCAGACACCACCCAAAAGCTGAGACCCCTTAAGAGCGCCCAGTTTGTCAAGTAGATAAGAAAACATCATAAGTACTAAGAATTAACAAGGAAGCAGGTCTTTCCTTTATGCTTTGGGAAAAAAAATTCCAATTAAGAACTGAAACTGAAAGCTTATGCCATGCCTAGGTATGGAATACCAATTCACACTCTGTATACAGGCATGAATTCTAAGCTGATAAATTAGAAATGTAAATACTGATCCTGGACAAGTGAATTCTCAGAGGTGCCCAATAGAAGCAAAACAAAACAGCTCTTTAGGGCTTCCACAATACAGAAGGAAAGGGACACACACAGGAAAAAAATACATCCAAGTTGAAGATAAAAACTCATTCAAAAATTACAAGTCATAGGAGGAAATGAACTATAATGGCAGGACATCAGCAGTTACAAAGTGCAGCATAAAAAGGATATAAAGATAGATAAGAGATGAAATAAAGGAATAGATATTAACAATTAGAGAAAATGAATAAGAAATGTTGGAAGAGAAAAACAATAATAAACTGAAATTAAAAACTCAACAGACATTTCTACTTTCGAAAAGGTAGAGTAGATGTATAATATGGTTTGGCTGTATTCCCACCCAAATCTCAACTTGAATTGTAGCTCCCATAATTCCTACATGTTGTAGGAGGTACCTGGTGGGAGATAATTGAATCATGGGGGCAGTTTTTCTCATACTATTCTTGTGGTAGTGAATGAGTCTCATGAGATTTGATGGTTTATAAGGGAAAACCCTTTTCACTTGGCTCTCATTTCTCTCTTGCCTGCTGTCATGTAAGATATGCCTTTCACCCTCCACCATGATTGAGAGGCCTTCTGAGCCATGTGGAACTGAGTCTATGAAATCTTTTTTTTGCTAGATTATTTCCATTTGTTTTCTTTTCCTTTTTCTTCTTCTTTTTTTTTTTTTAATATAACTTTAAGTTCTGGGGTACATGTGCAGATCTTGAAGGATTGTTACATAGGTATACACATGACATGGTGGTTTGCTGCATCCATCCCTCTGTTATCTACATTAGGTATTTCCCCTAATGTTATCCGTCCCCAACCTCCTAATTCCTGCTATCCCTCTCCTAACACCCAACCCCAAACAGACCAGTGTGTGATGTATGGTGTTCCCTCCCTGTGTCCACGTGTTTTCATTGTCTAACACCCACTTATGAGTGAGAACATGTGGTGTTTGGTTTTTCTGTTCTTGTGTCAGTTTGCTGAGAATGATGGTTTCCAGCTTCATCTGTGTCCCTGCAAAGGACATGAACTCATCCTTTTTATGGCTGCATAGTATTCCATAGTGTATATGTGCCATATTTTCTTTATCCAGTCTACTTTTGATGGGCATTTGGGTTGGTTCCAAGTCTTTGCTATTATAAATAGTGCTGCAATGAACATACATGTACCTGTGTCTTTATAATAGAATGATTTATAATCCTTTGGTGATATACCTAGTAATGGGATTGTTGGGTCAAATGGTATTTCTGTTTCTAGATACTTGAGGAATTGCCACACTGTCTTCCACAATGGTCGAACTAATTTAAACTCAAACCAACAGTGTAAAAGTGTTCCTATTTCTCCACATCCTCTCCAGAATCTGTTGTCTCCAGATTTTTTATGATCACCATTCTAACTGTCATGAGATGGCATCTCAACGTGATTTTGATTTGCATTTCTCTAACGACCAGTGATGATAAACATTTTTTCATATGTTTCTTGGCCACATAAATATCTTTTTTTGAAAAGTGTCTGTTCATATCTTTTGCCCAATTTTGAATTTTTTTTTTTTTTTGCAAATCTGTTTTAGTTCTTGGCAGATTCTGGATATTAGCCCTTTGTCAGATGGGTAGACTGCAAAACCTTTTTCCCATTCTGTTGGTTGCTGGTTCACTCTAATGATTGTTTCTTTTGCTGTACCAAAGCTCTTAAGTTTAATTATATCCCATTTGTCTATTTTGGCTTTTGTTGCCATTGCTTTTGGTGTTTTAGTCATGAAGTCCTTACCTATGCCTATGTCCTGAATGGTATTGCCTAGGTTTTCTTCTAGGGTTTTTATAGTGTTAGGTCTTATGTTTAAATCTTGACTACATCTGGAGTTAATTTGTGAATAATGTGTAAGGAAGGGATCCAGTTTGAGCTATCTGCACATGGCTAGCCAGTTTTCCCAACATCATTTATTAAACAGGGAATCCTTTCCCCATTGCTTGTTTTTGTCAGGTTTGTCAAAGATCAGATGGTTGTAGGTGTGGCATTTGTTCTGAGGCCTCTATTCTGTTCCATGAGTCTATATCTCTGATTTGGTACTAGTAACATGCTGTTTTGATTACTGTAGTCTTGAAGTCAGGTAGAATGATGCCTCCAGCTTTGTTCTTTTTGCTTAGAATTGTCTTGGCTATGTGGGCTCTCTTTTGGTTTCATATGAAGTTTAAGGTGTTTTTTTCTGGTTCTGTGAAGAAGGTCAATAGTAGCTTGATGGGGATAGCATTGACAAAATTCAACAACTCTTTATGCTAAAATATCTTAATAAACTAGGTATTGATGGAATGTATGTTAAAATAATAAGAGCTATTTATGACAAACCCACAGCCAATATCATACTGAATGGGCAAAAATGGGAAGCATTCCCTTTGAAAACTGGCACTAGACAAGGATGAACTAATACAATGTACTTTTCTACCTTTCTAAGTATGAGTTAAACACTTTAGATTATGTCATAGTACATTTCCGAAAGATAGAAGAAAGCAGATGAGCTAGCGTCCTCTGGAACTGATGAGTTACATCTAGGTTGTATTAGGGTTGTATTAGAGAAGACTGAGTAGGGGCTTTCATCCTCAGTAGATGTTAATAAGCCTTCACCTTTTTATAATGTCAGTGGAGCCCAAATGGGGAAACAATTCCCTCCACTGCCTCCCACCACTGCCAGCAGTAATGAGGTATCCCTGCCACTCCCTGCTGGGATTATATCAGAGAAAGCTATTGAAGAATCTGGGTTTTTAACATCATATAATAGTACTAAGCTCATCCTCCTCCCAACTATCATGAAGTGGAAGCCACTTGAAGAACTAGAACTCCCACTTTATCAAGCAGTAACCATGAACAAAGTGCTCACCTCTGCCCCATGTAATGGAAGCTGAGTAGGAAATCTGGACTTCCACAAACACCTGACAGTGGTGAGACAGTGTCTACCATTTTATTTTTTAGAACCATGTCAGAGAAAGAAAGGTAAAACAGAAGGTTTAAGTAAGATTCACAGTTTCGTTACATTAGTACCCCAAATTTCCAGATTTCAATAAAAAAATCAGTTGTGATACAAAAAAACAGAGATTTCAAACTGAATGAACAACAAAGGATACCAAAATGGAGATGAAAAAGATGTTAGAATTATGTGGCAAATATTTTAAAGTAGCCATCATAAATGATGCATTAACAGGCAAATACAGATATACTTGAAGTAAGTGAAAAAAAATCAAAGTCTCAGCAAAAAAAGGAAATATCAAAAATAACAATTTTAGTATTAAAAATATAATAGCTAAAAACAACAGTAGATATACTCAGCAGCAGAATGGAGGAACGAGCTAGTGAACTGGAAGTTGGAACAATCTCATGAAATAATCTCATTTGAACAATAAAGAGAAAATAGACTGGAAAAAAAGCAACACAGCCTCGGGTACCTATGGGAATGTGGCAAAAGATCTCAGATTTATTTTATCAGAGCCCTGAAATGAGAGGAGAAACAGTTGGGGTTGAAATGTAGAAATGATGTCTGAAGAAATGATGTCCAAAGAAATGATGTCTGAAAACTTCTCAAATGTGGCAAAAGACATAATCTACAGAGTCAAAAAACTAAGCAAACCCCAAACAGGATAAATCCAAAGAAATTTACATCAAGAAACATCAAACTTCTTAAAACTAAAGACAAAATTATCTTAAAAACAATAGTTAGAAAATATACCTTACTTATCTGGGGGAACACATTCAAGTGACAACCTATCCTATTTCTCATGGGAAACCACAGAGGTCAGAAAGTAGCGGTATGACATTTTCAAGTGCTAAAATGAAAGGACTTTCAACCCAGAATCCTACATCCAGTGAAAATATCCTTCAGAAATGACAGACAAGTAAAGCTATTCTCATACGAAGGGAAACTAAAAAATTTTGTCACCAGCAGGTCTCACTTAAAAAGAATAGCTAAAGGAAATTCTCAGAAAAGGAAGGAAAATAGTAAAAGAAAGAAGATAGGAAGATCAAGATGAGAAAAGAACACTAGAAAGAGTAAATACATGAAGAGTAAATAATATAATACATTTTCCTTCTCCTCTTGAATTTTCTCTTAAAAAAAAAAATACTTGGGGCTCAGTCAAGACCAGCCTAGCCCAGTAATGACCAGCAGAGCTCAGGTCAACCACAGGCTTCATTACGAAGTAAGTAAGCAAGAAATAAGTGCTTTTTTCTTTGAGGTATGGGTATATTAGAATTATTTGTTACAATAGGAAAGGCTGCTTAATAAACCAATAATCTAATCTTGGGTTATTTTTCTTCTTTTTCTACACACTGCTCTTTGAGCAACCTTATCCATACTCTTACTTCTAGAACACTGAGGGCTCCAAGTACATACTTCAAACTTCTACTTTTCTTCTGAGCTGTAAATGCTTATTTCCATCTTCCAACCCCAACTTAAATGTTATTCCATCTCAGGAAGTTTTCTAAATCTTCCCCTCTGCACTTGTCCAAAGTTACATGCTCTGTGTGCCTCAATATCACTTTTTCATACCTTTATTTATAATATTCACCTCATTGTGATGCAACTATTGATCTATGTATCCTTTTTACCACTGGACCAAGATCTAGTTAAGAACAGGGACCTTATAGTCTCCGGAGTGTGAGAAAGCTTGAGCCCTACAGTCATGTTCTTTCAGTATTTGCTGAAATAATGTAAAGATAAAACTGCATAAAGAATTCTGTTTTTTTTTTTTGCTTATAAATAGATTTTTAATTTCATAGTCCTAGAGTTGGAAAGTCCAGATCAAATTGCAAACAAATTTAGTGTCTGGTGAGGGCCTATTTCACTGGTTCATGGACAGCCGTCTTTTCTCTGTGTCTTCACTTGGCCAAAGGGCCAAAAATAAATATTCATAATTTTGGAAAAAAAATTCCCATTTATACTCATTAGAAACATACTAAATGTACTATAAGAAAAAAATGTAGCAAAAAGTAAAAAAAGGCTGAGCACAGTGGCTCATGCCTCTAGTCCTAGCACTTTGAGAGGCCAAGGCAGGCAGATCATCTGAGGTCAGGAGTTTGAGACGAGCCTGGCCAACATGGTGAAACCTCATCTCTACTAAAAATACAAAAATTAGCCAGGATTGGTGGCACATGCCTGTAATCTCAGCTACTCGGGAGGCTGAGGCAGGAGAATCACTTAAACCCAGGAGGTGGAGGTTGCAGTCAGCCGAGATTGCACCACTGCCCTCCATTGTGGATGACAGACTGACACTCTATCTCAAAAATAAAAAATAAAATAACTAAATTAATTAAATAAATAAAGGCCAGGTGCAGTGGCTCACACGTGTAATCCCAGCACTTTGGAGGCTGAGGCTGGTGGATCACCTGAAGTTGGGAGAGACCAGCCTGACCAACATGGTGAAACCCCATCTCTACTAAAAATACAATAATTAGCCAAGCATGGTGGGGCATGCCCGTAATCCCAGCTACTTGGGAAGATGAGGCAGGAGAATTGCTTGAATCTGGGAGGTAGAGGTTACAGTGGGTCAAGATCCTGCCATTGCACTCCAGCCTGGAAAATAGAGAGAGACTCGGCCTCAAAAAACCAACCAACCAACCAACCAAACAAACAAAAAAACACAAAAAAAGTAAGAAAAAAACCACTGCAATTTTAAGATGTAACATTTATTTTCTACTTAGTAAAAGCAGATAATTGAACTATAAGAAGTACAGCCCTAACTGTTCAACACCAATTTCTAAAATTCAACTGATTTTCCACATATGGTTTTAAGTCCCCAATTTTACATTAACTCCATAGAATCTATTTTTTTTTTTGAAGAAGAAGAAATGGAAAGAAGAAAAGGGGAAAAAAGAGAAAGGAACCTCTTATTAACAATATATTTACTAGACTTTATGATAAGTAGTTTATTCTCTTCATAATATAGGTAATTCTTTATAATAACAAAGAACTCTTCATAATATATATCTGTAGAAATGGACTAGTTTTAGCACAGTTAAATCACTTGCTCTGGGCTATTTATCATTAGTAGAGCCAAATTTGAACCTGTGTCTCCAAATTTCACACTTAGTACTCTTTTGGTGATTAACTCTGCCATCTGTTTGGATCCTTATTCATGTGTGTACCAAGAGGTCATCATCAATACCTAAACGCACATATGAGAGGAAGGAAGGCAGAATGCTGTGTTATTTAAAACTAACCACCCCCATTCCGGAGAGAAATCATCAGGAACGCACTGAGAATATTGTGGCTGCTTCTTCAATGAATGGCTTGTTGATGTGATGCTTCCTAATGTTTTTAGCAATCACTCCATGGTTTATCACCCTGATGTGAATATGGGTTTGAGTGTTTGAAGTGGGAGAGAAGTTTGTCAAGCAGACAGAGTGAACTAATTTTCAGCCATTAATAATGTGTCTATTTCTATTTTCTTTCTGCCATCTCCAGGACTACATTAAAGGCTCACTGACCTATTACATTTAATTTGAGAAAAAACAAGTCCACTTTTGAAATCATAGAAACCAGAAACATTAGGAAGAACAGAACTCTATTTTCACCGCTGGAACTGCAAATAGTGGTTACGGTTTGAAATGCTTTACAATGGGAACATAATATGATTGTTATTAGAATAGAAATGTCTCCAGAGCTTTGAAATATGGGTTGTTTTTATATACTCCTAAGACAGTGGTATTCTGACATACCCAAATATTTTAAAAAGATTTTTAATTCAGGTATTGGATTTTTTTTCTCACAAATGTCTTTTGGTTATGAGCTTTCCAAAAGTGAGTGCAAAAGAAGGTGAAAAGGGAAGGGAGCCCCTTGGCCCAGTGCCGCTGTGGCTGCTTTAGCTTCATCTATTAGGCTCTGTGTTGTACCTAACAGTTAACTTCTTTAGCCTATGCTTATCCATTTCCATTTATTGGAAATAAGCGTTTGTTTAAAGGGAATATTAAAAATATTTGTTACTGGGTGCATTGACCTAATAAATTTGATATTTAGTGAATGCCCACTATACACCTATTGCTGTTATCATTTTTAAAAAAAGACCAGAATTTTGCTTTTGTATGGCTTACATTTGTGTGTGTGTGAGCATGGGTGTGGGTTTGTGCCATTAGTGACGTGAAATATGAAAAAAGAGATGGAGACCAACTAGGGGCTGAGGACAAAAATAGTTTTAGACAGGGTCATCAAAGAAAGCTCAAATTAAATTTGAGCTGAGTTCCGAGTTGCAAGAAAAATGACAGAAGGGCAAGGAGCAAGTGCTAGAAGCAGAGGGAACAGCAAATGCCCTTAGAATCTTTGAGCAAAAGGAAGAAAACAAGCATTGCTGGGGTGTAGAAAATGGGGAAAGAAGAGCTCAAAATGAGGCCAACCATTTAGAGAAATGCAGTCATAATGAGGATTTTGCATTTTATTCTAATTCCAATGGGAAATTATTGAAGAGTTTTAACCAGAGGAATAATGTAATCTGATCAAAATGAAGAGATAACATCTAAAAATGGAGGATTTAAACTTTGTATTTTAGCATCGTTTTAAAGGTAAAAGATCAACAGTAATTATGAAGAAGCCAGCACAACAATTTTGCACATCTTTTCCACTTGCCCTTTTCCCTAGAAAGCCAATGATTTGACTATGTTTTTGTTATGGCGAAAATCAAGCCTGCGTGGAGCCCCTCTGGCCCGGTGGTTTTCCTGCATATGTCAGTTGAGTCTGATGCCAAGTGGCAATTGAAATAAACACAGAATATTAGTTCAATCATTGGAGCATTTTCTATCTTACTAAGAGGAGGTAAACATCAAGTGAATTTGATGAATTGTGAAGTTATTCACTAACCGACAGCTATGGCTAGAACGGGAACTAAGACATAGACCAAAAAGGTGACAGATCTTTGAGCAGGAGTCCCTGGAATCACAGCACATGAACTTCCCCTGCAGCCTATGTTTCTTGGCAATAACATGTGCTCTCGGGCATGCTGGCAGAGACCATGTGGCCATCTGTCCTAGAGCAGTGTTTTCCGTGGTGTCCCATCATTCAGTTAAAACTGTTCGCAGATTAAAAAAAAAAGATGAAATGCTTCTGTATTCTTCACATCTTCTTCTAAAGAAAGAATGATATCTGGCTAAACTAGGGACAGCATACAAGGTACCATCCTTTGGAGCTTGCCTGGAAGCAGCAATCTGGAAAGTTAAGTGCGGATTTGAAGTGCAGAACATCTGATGTGTTGCTACATTTCTGTGGTTATTCAGCAAACTGTTGGGCTGTTGATCATGTCTATTTGAGGACATTTTCATGTCTATCTTAAGTGTAATTTTTTTGTTAGTGTTGTACGATACTGGGAGACAGAGAAATGTTATCACTCTAGTATGCTATATTAAAAGTTTAAATCTAAGAGATGAGCCTTTCCTTTTTTAGTCCCCATGTGTGATTTTGGAAATTCTGATACTTACTTTAACACTATAAGGTCGTATGTATTTTAGCCAATATTCTTCCCCCTAAGATTGGTAGGAGGCAGGCATGCTTACCAACTCCTTTCTGCAGGTATAGAACTTGATGCTTAGACAAATTTTTCTTAGAGTCTCACTAGAAGGCATTGGATGAATTGTTTACAAAAAAAAACAACTTCAATAAGTAAATTCTTTTGATACCTACTGATAAGATTTGGCTCTGTATTTTCCACGCAGATCTCATCTTGTAGTTTCCATAATTCCCAGGTGTTGTGGGAGGGACCCAGTGGGAGATGATTGAATTATGGGGTCAGGTCTTTCCTGTGTTGTTCTCTTGATAATGAGTGGGTTTCATGAGATCTGATGGTTTTATAAACAGGAGTTGCCCTGCTCAAGCTCTCTTTTTTTGGCTGGCTGCCATCCACATAAGATGTGACTTATTCCCGCTTGCCTTCTGCCATGATTGTGAGACCTCCCCAGCCATGTGGAACTTTAAGTCCAATAAACCTCTTTATTTTGTAAATCGCCTAGTCTCAGGTATATCTTTATCAGCAGCATGAAAAGTACAGTAAGTTGGTACCAGGAGTGGGGACCTGCTGAAAGATACCTGAAAATATGGAAGTGACTTTGGAACTGAGTAACAGGCAGGGTTTAGAACAATTTGGAGGGCTCAGAAGAAGATAGGAGAATGTAGGAAAGTTTGGAACTTCCTAGAGACTTGTTGAATGGTTTTGACCAAAATGCTGATAGTGATATGGACAATAAAATCCAGGCTCAGGCGGTCTCAGATGGAGATGAGGAACTTGTTGGGAACTGGAGCAAAGGTGTCTGCTTCTCTGCTGCACAAAACTTTCTATTGTTGTTTTTTTCTTTTTAGAGTTTTGAGAATTTTAGGATTAAGGTTGAGTTCAAAAATGACTTGAAACACAAGGACAAGAAATGAAAGTCTGAGTAGTGGCCACAGTTAGTGGCCCCAAAGATAGACTTCAGACTGTCACTCAGCAATAGGTATAAAAGGCAATCCTACCTTATAGAAACTTGAAGAACATAATAAATCATTCATCCTTGTTTGAGAAGTCACTTTATTACAGGCTGCATGAGTGGCAGGTGGAAGGAAAACACTTAGAAGGTAACCAGGAGAATGGTTTTGTCTATGCACCCTGTGGACATTATGTTTATTAAGTCCCATCTTACTTTCGAGGAGAAAATTGTGCTCAGTAATTATGTCTCTTATTTGCCAGTTCCTAAGAGATCTGCTGACAGATAGGGTGCCAATTATATTGACAGATCCTGCTCCCTGAATTCCACAGTGGCATGGCTTAGCTTTGCCCTCTCTCACCTGCTAAGAGCGGATCATTAAAGTACGTAGAGAGACACCATCAGGAAAGGAACACAGCCAACAAGGTGGAGGGGCCAAGTCTTCTTTTAATCATAACTCTCTCTCCAACTGAGCAAGTTCCAAGGATGAGACTCATGTAAAACAAGAAGTCTCAGAAGTACAAAAGCATAAAAACACAGAAAGAAAGAATCCATGCTGGTCTCATTGAAATGAGATGGGCTGTGAGTCAGGCCTTCATGGCTTGGTTTTGTTATTATTTGATTAAAAAAAAATCAAATGGCTTTTCCACCAGGGTTAATTAAAGTCTGGATTTAAGTAGAAAGATTGCTGAAGGATCTGATGCTTGTCCTGTCCCTCATAATTAGAGGCACTTGTGATATTAACTTGGCTAAACAACTGTGCCAAAATTAAAATAGCTACAAGAGACTATTTTCTTCTTTCAATAACAAAAGATTAAATTTAGAGTTAATATTCAGTGTTAGCGAGGAACAAATGGGCAGTTTACCTGTTAGTGGGTGTTAAATTAGTGCAGTTCTTCCAGAGAGTTTTGACAATGTTTCAAATATGGTTAAAAATGTTCATACATGTTCAATCAATAAATTCCACATCAAATAATTTCTCTTAAGAAATTTGAACAAATTTGTAAAAGTGTATGTACAAGGATGTTCATAGCAGTGCTGTTTAAAATAGTAAAATACTGTGAGCCTTCTAAATGTTTAGTAAAAGGATTGGATAAAGCAATATTCAGTCATGATAATGTCAATCTATTTATCAATATGGGGAGATGTTCATGCTTTATCTGAGAAATGTAGTTTACAAAATCATATTTGTAGTGTGATTATGGTTTTTGCCCATTTATACATGATACATGCATAGTGTAAAATATATGGTAAGATGTGCTCAGCCATTCTCTTTGTCTGATCGGCCTAATAATGCCTTTTTTGTACTTTTTGCTTATATTTTCTATTTTTTCCCCTGCAAACATGAATTACTTGTGAGATGAAAAAAAGAAAAAAAATCTGCTAAGGGATCTACTACCCAAAGCATTTTATCTAAATTTTAAGTTGAAATGATAATAAAAATAGATAACATTATGTACTCCAATGAATAAAACTAGTGTAACAGTATTCAGTATACAGCTGAATGAGTGACAACCAGTTTGGTTTACCTATAACAAAATTTACAAGTAAATGATTAGTGGAGAGGTAGATTTTGGTCAGTGTATAGAGCTCTTGAATCTTAAGCTAAGGAGCCTGCGCTTTGTTCAATAATCCTTCAACAATTTGAGGAAGCTGTACCATTTGAATAGGATAATGATCTGATCAATTGTGCTGTAAGGCAGTCAATATGGCGATACCTCATAAGATGAACTGGAGGAAGAAGACATCTCTTTTAAAATATCTTGACTGATAAACAGAAATTTGTCAGTAGCAAATTACTCATTCCCATCCATGTTTATAACACTACTATCTTTTGTTCATCAAGTTGATGTACATTCAGAGCTATATTGATGAGATACATGCTTACTTATGGAGGGAAAACAAGGAAGGTCACATTTAAAACTCAACAAGACTCTATTTTTGTCTCATGTAGCTTTCTCATCACAGAAGTAGTACTAGGCCCAAAGAAGTTATATGTATACTGGTTAAGAACTTATCCTCTAGAATCAGAATGTCTGGTTCTGAAGTCATTCTACCACTTAGCAGATGTGTGACTTGGAACAAGTTACTTATACTTTCTCTGCCTTAATTTACTTACCTATTAAGTAGGAAATTTACAGAGTCTGCTCCATAGCGCAGCTGTGAAAAGTAAATTAAATAATACCAATAAAGTGTTTAGAACAGTGGCTGGCTCATAGCCTTCAATAAATATTGAGGATATTATTATTTTTTTTCCTTAAGAAAAAAAAGACTCAATGTTTTGTCTGGACTTGAATTTGCTGTAGTTTGCAAATCTGCAAGGAGGGAACCAGACCCAGTGGTCTGCATTTTGTTTGTTTGCTGCTTGCTTGCTTGTTGTTGCTAGCAGTAGAATCTATTTGGTATGTAGAGTAGAAATAAATTAACCTAAGGCTAGGGAATTCATTTCAAAGCTTAAATGAAAAAATTTAATTCTTATAGAGCACATTTTATACTTTAAGCGCACAAACACAATTTCCAATAACAAAACAGTTTATAAATTTAAGTGGTTAAATTATTTTATTTATAAAGTTTTCTTCCCACTATCAGGAAACATAGGGAAAGAATCATATAACTGAGCTCAGAGAATTTGTGTAGTTTAATCATGTAAGACTTGTCCCACCTTATTCATTGTATATGATATTGATGTGGACACTGAAATAAAAATAGTGCATAAACATTTCTATCCTTTAATTCATGGTTAGGAATGCACTTTGAATTCCATAGGCCTTACCATTAGTTAAATTATAGTGTATTTGTGTATTTAAAGTCAAAAACTTTTAAGTTCAGTTTCTTATTTATACATCCCATTTACAAAACATGAACCCTAAACTTCATGATCTTTTAGGACATGCCCACATTCGAAGTTCCATGATAATAAGTATGTGGCTGGGAGTCAATATTCCTGGATGGGCAATTGCTGGCTGGAGTAACTCTCATAGGATGAAATGGTTAGAGGTTTGGTTTCAGCTTGTGTGGGCATGTAATTTAATATTTCAAATGATTTTAGAGTTCATTTATCCAACTAATATCTAATGGATACCTACTAAATGTCAGACACTCTTTAAAGTACAGGACTAAAGCTCCATCAGACAATCAGACAAGGGACCTCATTTTATAGAGCTTACATTCTGCTTCAGAAGACAGGATATATGAGAAAAATAAATAAACAAGGTTTTCAGGCAGTGCTGAGAGAAGAAAATGAGTTACGGTGGCAACCAGTAACTATGGAGACTGTGTTAGATCAAATCGTCAGGGAAGTTCTCACTGAGAACTTGACATTTGAGCTGTATCTGATCCTGGAGACCTCTCTCCAGGTTCTTTGTTAAGACATTCAACGATGACTTTGTGGTTTTCTTTTNTTTTGGTTTGTTTATTTTAAATAGACCTTGTATTTTAGAATAGTTCAAGATTTACAGAAAAAAATTGTGAAGATAATAGAGAGTTCCTTTATACCTCACAAGTTTCTGATATTAATGTCTTACATTAATATGATATGTTTGTCACAATTAATGACCCAATATTGACATGTTATTATTGATTAAAGCCCTTACTTATTCCTTTCAAACTTCTGTCCTTTCTCTATTTTGGGATTCCATCCAGAATACCAAATTACATTCTGTTGTCATGTCTCCTAGGGACCTCTTGGCTTTGCCAGTTTTTCAGGCTTTACTTGCTTTTAATAATCTTGACAATTTTATAGAGAACTGGTCAGGTATTTTGTCTCAGGATTTGTCTGATAATTTTTTAAATGATTAGACCTGGATGATGTGTTTTGGGGATGAAGATCACAGATGTAAAGTGCCATTTTCAGTGCATCATATCAAGGGTGCATATGAGCAACACGAGCTGTCACTGTTGATGTTCCCTTGATCACCTGACTGAGTTAGTGTTTGTCAGGTTTCTTGGCTCTAAACTGTATACATAAACCGGTCTTTGGAGAAAATGAATGAGGTGAGAAGGCAGAGGAGTCTGGAGCTGAGAACCTGGAAAGTTTGCTTGATAATAATAGTGGTTAACAATTCACTTGCTGCCAATAGGTGGAGAAATTTAGAGGAAAAAGAAATGGATCAATTTCCTTCTGTAGCCTCAGCATATTAAGATGTTCTCAAATGTTTCAGGTAAAATTTTGCATTTTACGATTTGAGTTTCATTTTACATATAATTATTCATAGTATGATAAAAAAATTCATTTTTTATGTGGATAAACACATCTCTCACCATGTTTTGTTGAATTTTTTCACTGATCTGTATTGCCACTGTTTTCATATATCAAGCTTGCTTTTATGTGTGAGTCTGGCTTTAAGTTCTCTATTCGTCATGAGTCTATTTCTGTATATCTGTGCTGATTCCACAATGTCTTAATGATTAGTCTTGTAATAATCTGGTATTTGATTAAACAGAATCTCTAGCTTGCTGTTTCTCAAAATTTCCAGGATTCATGTTATGATAGGGTCATGACCATTCTTGGTTTATAGATGGTCAAATTATATGACAAACCTTATTGGAAATATATTCTGAATTATATTGAATTTATTTATTAATCTAAATGATACTGAGTTAGTGTAACTATGAACTAAGTAACATTTGAAATTCTTTATATTAATTCTGGAGTGTTTATTCATTTATTCACCAGCAAGATGGCATATGGTAAGAACACAGGATTGTGCAGCTGAGCTTGGATGGAAGAAAAAGATAACTGAAGGACAGAACACCAAGGAATTATGTTGCTGCAATGGCACTGATGATTATGTTTTATTTGAAGTTGTAAAGAATCAATATTGGGGCAGGGTTGATAAGGTTGGAGAAAGGGAAAACAAGCCACTAGCTAAAATCTTTAAGGAATCCTGAAGAAATCCAGGAGCATGTATATGACTTGAAAAAGAAATGAGTGAATGTGGAATAACGTAATGATTTGAGATTCAAATTTGAGAGGTTTTTATGATGGAGAGGGACACCATGGTTTGGAAGAAGCTATGGCAGTTGCTCAAACAAACCTTCCATTCATGTAAGGGCAGACTTGTAGTTACATAGAAGAGTTTGTGGTCATTGTTTTTGCACCCAGAGTCCAGGTCAAGACAGGCAACCTTGTTTATAATTTCTTGTGCTAGTATGTTTTTAAAAATATATAGTTAACCTTTTTTTTTTGAGAATATAGCTCTTTAGTCTTGGCTTTGTAGGGAGGATTTTTAGTTCTTATTTTGCTTTGACCAGTCTTGAGATCATTTCTCTTGACACCACGACTAAAACCCAAGTCCTTTGTTCTTGAGTTTGCTTTTCTTTCACCCCATTCCAGCAGAATTATCAAGTTCCTGTTTATAATGTGGTTTTCAATATCATCTTTATTTGACTTCTGAGTTATGCTCTATTTCCTTTATGGTCTTATTCCTCAAATATGTATTTAAACAGATGTCTTATATATTTTCCAGCCTTTTAAGCTGCTTCGAATTAGTTAGTCATGGTGCTAAAAATGGTAGTTCCTTGCACTTACTCTTTCTCCTTCAAAATGAACAAGCAAAGAAGTTCATATGAAAACCAAAACTTACCATATATGATTATACAATAAATTGAAATGTAGCAACACATATAATCATTGCAAAATTCTTGGACTTCTATAAAAATAGCTGATTTTTCTACCACACTTTACGCATCAACATATGTTGTTCAAATATTTGAAATGATGCAGTGATTTCATTTCTACTTTGTGAAACACATATTGCAAATTGTCCAATCGTGTATAGTCATTTATACAAGTAGTTATTCTCTCAAGCGATAGAATAGCATATGCATGTGTACAAAAGCATGGATATTTAAATATTCGAACAACATTCACATTGTATTAAAAAAATAAAAGTGATTTTCTTTTTTCCACTGTTGTATGATGGCGATTAAATACCAGTTGAACACAATGTGTAAAATTCTCTTTTGGGTATCGCACATTTGAATCAAATTTCATTGGTACATTGGCCCAAAAGAGTATCCCATTGATGAAGACAAACAAGGCCCAGATACCAGTCCGTGTGTGGGCCCCCTAATCCCTCCCATTTTTGGAGAGACTTCTTGTAATTTTCTAAGACTCCCTGCCAAGGCTCCAGCTGTTCAACAGGGCCCTCCAGGCAAAGCATGTGAGCATAAGCTCTTTCTCTGATCCTCCACCCACCTGTGGACTCAACTAGATGCCTGGAGAAGCCCTGGAAATCAGGCAACTGTGTCATTTCCTGAGGGTGGCCTGACCACCCCATCATTCTTTCTGCAGGTACCTAATTTCTTTCTCCAGAGAAAGCACCAACAGAAAGGTGCTACAGCAGTGATTTGGAGAGTAAAACAGTTCTACATACAAGTTCCCCACACAAAAACATTTTCCCACGTCTTATGGTGCGGTGGGGAAGGTGTCCCTAGATGTGCTATGAAAGCATTTTCCTTCCTACCCCATCTCTCTAGTCTACATTTTTGAGAGTAAGTACCAGATGTACCCTGGTCCCTTATTCTTTTCATGAAAGTAATTCCAGTAATATTCTCAAGGGGTGAAAAACCTTAGAAGAGACACAGTCACCCTCCTGTCCACCTCTTCTTAGATGGGAACATTTACCTCCATTGTCCACTGTTGCTGTAAGAACTCGGGGAAAAAAAATCCAGTTCCCTTAGCTTGCAAGAGGTTCACAAGCATGAAGGCAGAGCACCAGAGACCCCATGTGATTAGGTGCTGAGCCAAGTGCACTTGATGAAAGATGGTGGGAAAAGCGCCATATAGATCTGTGTCTTTTTTTCTTTCTTATAGTCTAAATGCCAAAACATGGTGAGGGAAAGGTCATTTTCACTGATTTCTGGCCCATTCAGAAATACTAAAATTCTCCCAAGAAGTAGTTTTAGGGAAATTTACAGTTCAATTTTGCTGACCCAGTAGGTTTAGATGAGAATTGAACTGTATTATTGGTTTGTGGAATTTTTCTTTGTTTGGGGGAAAGAGGACTGATTGTGAAGGAGGCTCTGAAAACCCATCAAAATCTGTTCACAATGATGTATCAATGTGAAAATGTGCTGGAAACAAAGACATTGGGGGGAAATCCTACTCATTTTAAATTTTTTTATTTTTATGTTTCCTGAACTACTCCTGTCTGAGACTGAAAAGCAAATATAGAGAAACATAGTGATTTAAGCACAATAGCACTAGATACAAATCAATTCTTATCCAGTTTTTATTATGAGTGCGATCTTTGGAGCTATTAATTCACTATTCAGAACCTCATATAAATAAAGAAGAATGATAGAAACATGCATTTAATTATCTACTTTCAGCCTTGGGATTAGAGAAGTCTCCGCCATAGTCTTATTATAGAATCACTCAGCAGGCCTCTGAGAAAGTGACAGAGAGCACAATACTGGTGTCCTGGGGGCTTGTTATCTTATACTCTGTGAAACAGGAAGAGGTGGGGAAGATACCAGGGATTCAGGAAGCCCATATTCCATATTTCAGAAGACTTAAGAGTTGGAATCAGTTTCATTATCCTTCCTGCCCCCTCTGATAACCCCATTTTGTATTCATGCGAGGCCTTGGAAAGAGTGGCAGTCCGTCTGAGAAACTGACCAGCTGCCTTGGAGACACTGGGGCTGAGTTCTCCTGAAGCCCATTGCCAAAATCTTGTTGATGCAGAAGGAAATTTGAAGGGAACTGCAAAAGGGAGAGAGAATGGGAGAAGGGGAGAGAGAGAAAATAGCAATTGGGTGGGGAGGGGTATCTATTTATTCTCTAATTGGCAGTTAATTCAGATTTCTTTGTTAAAGTCCAAGGACACAATGCTATCACCTCACATTAATAGGCTGAACCCAAAGCAACAGGGACAACAGCCAAAGACGCAGACAACAGACTGAACATCCCTCCATTCCAACTGAAATTTAGCCAATTAGTGAAATCAGTCTCCCTCAGCTCTGTGTTTCATTTTGAGCAATTGACACATTATCATGTTTGAATAAAAAAACAAAACAAAAACCGTGTAGACAATAAATACAGGCATTGTTTTTGTTTCCTAAGGCTGTCATAACAAAGTACCACAACAAGAGTGACTTAAACAACAGTAATTTATTGGATCACAGTTCTGGGGTCTGGAAGTCCAAGATGAAGGTGTTGACAGGTTCCTTTTGAGGGTGGTGAGAAAAATCTGTTACGCGCCTCTCCCCTAGCTTCTTATGGTTTGCTGGCACTCTTTGTTTAGCGTTCTTTGGCTTGTAGATTTATCACCTATCTCTGCTTTCGTCCTCACGTGGCATTCTTCCTAGGAGCCTGCCTGTCTCTGTGTCCATATTTCTCCTATTAAAAGGGTACAGTCGTGTTGAACTGTCAGCCATTCTAACAACCTTTTTTAAACTATATCATCTGCAAAGACTCTATTTCCAAATAAAGTCACATTCATAGGTACTGGCGTTTAAGACTTTAACATTTGAATTTTGGGAAGTTTACAATTCGTTCCACAACAGGGATGAATGTAATAAGTAATTTAAATATAGCCTTTAACCTTGGATAGTGAAACATAGATGGACTTGGGCAGCGCTGCTGGCTCTCTACCTGACTTTAGGGTAAGGTGTTTATTCCAAGGTCTAGGCTCAACAATAATGTAAATGTAAGTAGTCTTCATATACTCAGTCATCATCTCTGCCATCCCTTCAGCTTTCAGGAAGCCAAGAAACTTCATCCCCAGTCCTTCAGTTGTACTTCATCTTACCGGCTTACTCATCACCCCATGTAACTACTGTTGATTGAGTGCTTACCAAGTGCCTAACACTGAGCTTAATGTTTCACACTTACATAACATTTTATAATAATAGCTACCTGAGGTAGGAACAGTTATTATCTCCATTTTGCCAAATGGGAAACCTGGCTGAAAGGTTAAGTAACTTTCTTGGGCCTCATGGCTAGTATGAGACTGAATTCAGACTTAAGCCATGTTTGTCAGACTCTAAAACCTGTGCTCATAATTACTGTGCTAATGTTTCCCTCCTACGACATTTTAAAAATCATGTTAAAAACTCATAAAACTACCATCTGAATCATTTTAAGTATACAACACAGGAATGTTAAACTATATGTGCACAGTTGTGAAACGCATCTCCAGAACTTTTCCCCTTGCAAAACTGCAACTCTATAGACACTGAACAACAGCTACTGATTGACCCTATTGCTCCCATCCACTGGCGACCACATTCTATTACTGTTACTGTGAGTCTGACTACTTTAGGTACCTGATATAGGTGTAATCATACAGTATTTGTCTTTTTACTTTTTTTTTTTTTTTTGACAGTCTCGCTCTGTTGCCCAGGTGAGGTTGGAGTGCAGTGGCACCATCTTGGCTCACTGCAACCTCTGCCTTCTGGGTTCCAGAAATTCTCCTGCCTCAGCCTCCTAAGTATCTGGGATTACAGGTGTGCACCACCATGGCTGGCTCATTTTTGTATTTTTAGTGGAGATGAGGTTTCACCATGTTGGCCAGGCTGATCCCAAACACCCAACCTCAGGTGATCAGCATTCAGCTTCCCAAAGTGCTGGGATTACAGGTGTGAGCCACTGTACCGGGCCAATATTTGTCTTTTTGTGATAGGTTTAATTCATTTAGTCTAGTGTCCTCAATGTTCATCCATTTGCAGTACAGAACAGAATCTCCTTCCTTTTTAAGGCAGAATGGTGTCCCATTGTGTGTATGTATCACATTTTCTCGGTCGGTTCATCCATTAATAGATATTTGCATTGTTTCCATCTCTTGGCTATTGTGAATAATGCTGCAAGAAGCATGAATGTGCAAACATCAAAAATAGATATAGCCTTCATTTTTTTTTAAAAAAAAAACAAAGTTATAAACTTGCATTTGAATTCAGAAAACTAAATTTGAATGTAGTTCTTGTTTCATAATTGAAGGAGGTCCTGGACACATTGAAAATGACCATCTTGTTTGCATTTTGAACATTTGGGACATAATATATGTACGTAGTTCTAAGGATACCTATAAAGAGTGCCCCAGGTAGAAGTGTTAATAGATATCATGAACATAATTTGATAGCTGAAATATCTCTTGCACGTAAAGCAGCATTACAGCTTTTGCTAAAAGTAAATAACTTTAAAAACTATTTGTGCTCCTTTTCTACTTTTATAAAATCAAGCTTGGTCTACCCTTTCCCTTTCACCACTCCTTTCCTAGCTTTCACTTTAACTGCCTTACACCTGAGATTTTTGCCTGAGATATAAATGAGTATATTCCCTATAAAAAGTTCTAGTCAGAAACAAAGAATAAACGTTTCTCACTGAGCATAATTTGGTGAGGAAACAGGTGAGTGTACTTCTGGCATGATGCACAAACAGCTCTCTGATCTTGAAAATTATCTGTTGATTTCACTCATATTTATTACACATTAAATATCTTAGGAAATGAATCACCATCATATTAAAATTATCTCTATATTTTAATTCTTTTAATTCTTTTAACACCAAGCTCCTCTATACGTAAAAAGGACTTGAAAAAGGGATTAATTGGAGGCCTTAAAGAAAGTGGTAATACAAATGGATTCAGAACACTAAAATACTTGCAACACTAAAAATGATTTCAGAACCCTACAGAGTCCTGGGTAAACATTTTTGCTGGGAGGTTACAGACACACACACACACACACACACACACACACACACACACACACACACTCTCTCTCTCTCTCTCTCTCTCTCTCCCCCTTTCTCTCTCTCTCTCTCTGTCTGTCTCTGTCTCTCTCTCTTTCTCTTCCTCTCTCTCTTTCTGATATTGCCCCAGTATCTATACCCACACACTCCTTCTGATATTGCCCCAGTATCTGGATTTTAAGATTAGGCAATATAAATTTTATTCATGATGTATCATTCAGAAGGAATAGACTGACTGTTGAGATGTTCTCACGTACCATGTAATTTACATGGAGAAGACTTTGCTGCCGAGTCAAGCCTAGGCTAGCATTATTCCATCCTGTTTCACACCTGTTACAACATAGATTTACAGAAGGTTAGAGCTGGAAAGAACCTAGAGATCACTTAGCCATCCCCGCAACCTCCCTTTAAAGATAAGGACACATGTGAAGTGACTTGCCTAAGGTCATTTGTGCTTTGCAGAACACACTGATCTAGAATCTGGCTCACTGGGCTCCCACACCAATGTTCTTTTCTCCACATCACCATTGGGTCAGTAACTTTTAGGTCTGTGTTTGGAAAAACATGTCTTCCTCTTATTCCAGGCGCTTCAGATTTATATTCAGAGACCGTTCTGGTGTCTCAAATATGAGGGAATATTGTTGACCATTCCCGGATTATTTGAGTAATGCGTGTTAGGGGGCTGAAGGGAGAGTGAGAGAGAGAGAAGGTTCTTAGCAGTGAAGTACATTGTCAGTCATTTAGATAAGACAAGGAATGAGAGAAAGACTGAGAGAACTCTTCAGAGAGATCATCTGTTTATAATATGTGCTTATACGATCTGACGTCTCACTTTCCAAAATTGTACTAATAAATCATCTATAGTACTGGTCAGAATTCTTAATATGCTTTTTGTGCCCCAGCAGAGAGAAAAATGGCTCTGCTTTCATTAGGTTTATGACACATTAAGCCTAAATAGAATTAATGATTGAGCTTTGGAACCATATTTACTGTGGAGAGCTTCACTTAAAGGCCGGGTGAGCTACGGAAATACACAAGAGACTTCTTATATTATTAAAAGTAGCTTTTTATCAGCTCAGAGAACTTCTTCCAGTTGTTGAGGTAGCATTACTTGATGACATAAACTGTTTCTGTATGTAAGAATTTGCTATTTATGTATATTAAAGCTATTAGGGAAGTGTGTGTGTGTGTGTGTGTGTGTGTGTGTGTGTGTGTGTGTATTTTTAACTAGTTTTGGGGTATTATCATAGTATTTGATATCTTGAATCTTCCTAAGCCCCATATACTCTTTGGAGAGAAAGAGGGACAGAGAAAGAAAGAGTGACAGAAAAACAGAGAGAAGCAGAGATGGAGACAGAATGAATAGAAATACAATTCTTACTGTTCTTCAGGGACTATTTAAAAGAAAGAAGAGGGAATCTTTATCTTGAAACTCAAATAATTCTGATGTTTTATAGTCACTGGGACATTCAGAAGTAGATGAAGATGGCAAGAACAATGAGATATTTTAAAGAGTGAAAATAAATTAAAAATTTTCTCTTATCGTTAACACTAGTTTATTGAAATGTTAAGTATATTATAATTAATGAATAATTAAATCATACTTTTAATAAAATATTAACATATTAAAGTTAGAGCAAAACAGGGGATAAAACTCCAAAGAAAGCAAGAAATCTCTAGCTGAACTTTATAACAATCTGAATGGGGTGAGAAGCCTCTTGGTCAGAACTTGGGGAAGGATGCCAAGCCTATGTTCAGACTCCACAGTCAGGGAAAGAACCAAGCCCTTTTCTTTAGCAGCTGGGAGGTGAGGCAGGTAACCTGGGGCAGGTTTTTGAGCCCCTATAGTTCTCCACCTGGAAATGGGTTGGGGGCTTTTGTGGGGTGCACTGTGGGGGCAAGACGGGCCCTTTGGTTTGCGTGAGAGCTGGGTGAGGCCTGTGACTGCTGGCTTTCCCCTACTTCCCTGAAAACCTGCATTACTCAGCAGAGGCAGCCATAATCCTCCTAGGTACACAACTCCATTGACCTGAGCATATCACCCCCATACCCCATAGCAGCTGCAGCAAGACCCAACCAAGGAGAGTCTGAGCTCAGATGCACCTAGCCCCACCCCAACCTGAGGGTCCTTCCCTACCTACCCTGATAGTGGAAGACAAAGGACATATAATCTTGGGAGTTCTAGGCTCCACCCACTGCTGGTTCTTCACCATAGCACCATAGCACCATAGCTGATGCCCTCTGGAAAATGCCATCTCCTGGCAGAAGGCCAACCAGCACAAAAATAAAGCATTAAACCACCAAAGCTAGGAACTCTCACAGAGTCCTTTGCACCCCCACCTCCTCCACAACCACCACCTCCACTGGAGCAGGCACTGGCATCCATAGCTGAGGCCTGTAGACAGTTCACGTCACAGGACTCTGTGCAGACAACCCACAGTACCAGCCCAGAGCTGGGTAGACTTACTGGTTGGCTAGGCCCAGAAGAAAGACAACAATCACTGCAATTTGGCTCATAGGAAGCCACATCCATAGGAAAAGAGGGAGAGTACTACATCAAGGGAACACCCCATTTAAATTAGGACAAAAGAACCTGAACAACAGCTTTCAGACATAGATCTTCCTTCTGAGAGATCCCAAATGAGAAGGAACCAGAAAAACAACCCTGGTAATAAGACAAAACAAGGCTCATCAACACTCCTCAAAAAAGTCACTTAATTCACCTGCAATGGATGAAAAACGAGAAGAAATCTGTGATTCACCTGAGAAAGAATTCAGGTTAGTTATTAAGCTAATCAGGGAGGGGCCAGAGAAAGGCAAAGCCCAGTGCAAGGAAATCCATAAGATGATACAAGAAGTGAAGGCAGAAATATTCAAGAAAATAGATTAGCTTAAAGAAAAAACAAAAAATTCAGGAAACTTTATACAAACTTTTAGAAATGCGAAATGCTCTGGAAAGTCTCGGCAACCGAATCAAACAAGTAGAAGAAAGAAATTCAGAGTTCAAAGACAAGCTTTTCAAATTAACCCAATCTAACAAAGACAAAGAAAATAGAATAAGAAATTATGAGCAAAACCTCCAAGAAGTCTGGGATTATGTTAAACGACCAAACCTAAGAATAATTGGGGTTCCTGAGGAAGAAGAGAATTCTAAAAGCTTAGACAGCATATTTGGGGAATAAACGAGGAATATTTTCCCAGCCTTGCTAGAGACCTAGACATTCAAATACAAGAAGCACATAGAACACCTGGGAAATTCATTGCAAAAAAGATCTTCATCTAAGCACATTGTTATCAGGTTATCCAAAATAACTCAAGATGGATTAAGGACTTAAACCTAAGACCTGAAACTATAAAAATTCTTGAAGATAACATTGAAAAAACCCTTCTAGACATTGGCTGAGGCAAGGATTTCATGACCAAGAACCCAAAAGCAAATGCTATAAAAACAAAGATAAATAGCGGGGACCTAATTAAACTAAAGAGCTTTTGCATGACAAAAGAAACAGTCAGCAGAGTAAACAGATAACCCACAGAACGGGAGAAAATCTTCACAGTCTATACATTTGACAAAGGACTAATATCCAGAATCTACAAAAACTCAGACAAATCAGTAAGAAAAATCCAAACAGTCCTATTTAAAAAAGTGGGCTAAGGACATGAATAGACAGTTCTCAAAAGAAGATATACAAATGGCCAACAGACATATGAAAAAAATCCTCAACATCACTAATGATCAGGGAAATGCAAATCAAAACCACAATGCAATACTCCCTCACTCCTGCAAGAATGGCCATAATCAAAACATCAAAAAACAGTAGATGTTAGCGTTTATGTGGTGAACAGGGAATATTTCTACACTGCTGTTGGGAATGTAAATTAGTACAGCCACTATGGAAAACAGTGTGGAGAGTCCTTAAAGAACTAAACGTAGAGCTACCATTTGATCTATCCTATCTACCCAGAAGAAGTCATTATTCAAAAAAGATACTTGCACACATATGTTATAGCAACACCATTCACAATTGCAAAATCATGGAACCAAACTAAATGCCCTTCAATCAATGAGTGGATAAACTGTGATATATATATATATATGAGATATCTCATATGTATATGATGGAATACTGTGCAGCCATAAAAAGGAGTAAATTAACAGCATTTGCAGTGACCTGGATGAGATTGGAGACTATTAGTCTAAGTGAAGCAACTCAGGAATGGAAAACCAAACATTATGTGTTCTCACTGATATGTGGGATCTAAGCTGCAAGGACACCAAGGTGTAAGAATGATTCAGTGGACTTTGGGGACTCTTTGCAAAAAATAAAGAGTGAGAGGGGATGAGGGATAAAACACTGCAGATATGGTGCAGTGTATACTACTCGGTTGATGGGTGAACCAAAACCCCATGTCACCACTAAAGAATTTATGTAACCAAATACTACCTGTACCCCAATAACTTATGAAAAAAAGATAGAAAAGAGCAAGATTTTGAGGATTTACTATCATCCACAGAGATAATATTTTGTTGGAGAGAGAAATATAAAGGAGTAACAGATGAAAGGAAAAACAAAAACAGAAACAAAAACATTGGAACGTGTCTTTCTTGCCTTTGGTGAGCATTATACTTAAACGATATCATTATTGTCATCAGAATATATTTTTCTTTATTTTAAAATTCTAGGACGAAAGGTAGATTATAAGATTATTTCACCCATTCCTCTGGCTATAGAATAAACTACACCCAGAGTAGATTTTTAAAGAGCCCTCATGTATCCTGTTTCCCCTCATGATATATATTATTAACAAAGATATTTGCATATTTTTTAAGTTAAATAATATTTTTTTGTAAAAATAAATAAACTTTTCCGTCTAACATTATGATTTTCCATATACATTGCGTGCACTATGGAAACATATTTTACTAAATTACTCAATATTTCAGAAGTATTAAGATTTCATGTTATTTAAAAATTTTTGGTATGTTATAGATTGTCAAAAAATAAAGAAAGGAAATCGATAGGAGGTAAAATAGAATATTTTACCATTTATTAAATAACTAGTAAAGGCATTTTCTTAAAAAAAAAACAACAGAGAAGCAGGAAAGCATTGGCTTTTGTGGGGGACCAAATTTACATTCCTCTCCCTAGACATGAGTGATAACGAATTATTTAACTTTTTGTATGAAAAATTTCTTCTGTTCTCCTCTATGAATTCCAGCAGCCTAGACATTCAAAGGAGCAAGGCATGGAATCTGTGGAAAAGTTAAATCTCCTGAGATTGATTACTTGATTAAATAGTTGTAGAGCCTTGTCCAAGACAGACACCTGACTAACCTATGTAAATATTGTAATCCATTTAAACCAGAAACTAGAATTCTAAACCATTTGTATTTATTAAAATTTCTGGCAGTTCAGCACGTGTGAATAGAATCCCCGAACATCATCTTAAAGCCCCAGGCTTAACCTAAACCCTACTCTGGTCCTTGCCAGGCACTTCTTAGACATTACTTTTTCTAGGTAGAGAAAGGAAGGGGAGACATTATTTTTATTGCAAGGTAAAATAACAATAGCAAATACAGCATCTTTGTCTTCTTTTTTATATTCTGGAGTATTTATCTAATGTAGTAGATTAACTGGATTTTTTAGCCAGTGGCAATAGGGAATGAACTCAACCTTCATTTCATCATCCAGTCGTTACCCTGTGCTGTAAATGCCTTTGCTGAGTTAATTAATCCCTTAGGGATTTCTTCTCAAACTAGGTTTTTGTCCTTTGTTTTTAAAAAGCCAAATTGCTGGTGACATGCTAAGCTCTTGCAATTCTTAAGTTACCACTTGAGAGCAATGATACATGGTAAATTAATCAATTTAGGACATAATAATCAAGTAGAAGTGTGAGAGAGAAAAAAAGACACAAAATTGTGATTTATTACTTTTTAATTTTTTTCTGCCACCTGGATCTCAAGATAGCAATTGAGTTTGTTTTTCTATCCAAGGAGACTAAAATACTTGGATTGCAAATCTTTGCCAACCACTTGGGTGAGTGAGGTAGCTGACATTAGTGACAGGTTGGGTAAGAGGCTGGCAGGGTTAGTGTATTAGGGGACTGATGAAGAGGAGAAATTAGTGGGAGAGAAAAGCAGAAAGCCACTATCTCTTCTAAAGACTGCTGTACACATGATTTAACATACTTTCAGGCAACATTTCTCTAAGTAGAGTAGGCAACAAATTGGGTACAAGACATTTATTTATGCAAAATTATATAATACAAATATGCAAAAGGAATGTTAAGTTGGTGGAGTGCTAATGATACGTTTCTAATGATAGAATACACACATATAGGGTATGTATTAGTCAAGGTTCCCCAGAGAAACAAAACCAATGGACTATGTTTCCCTAGAGAAACAGACCCATACGATTCTCCAGAGACACAGAAACGACAGGAGAGAGAAAGGAAGAGACAGAAAAAGATTCATTGATCAGCTGATTGGTTGATTTGAGGAACTGGCTTATGTCATGATGGGGGCTGGTAAGTCTGAAATCTGCAGAGCAGGCCAGCAGGCTGGAGACCTGGGGAAGAGTTGCTGTTGCAGCTTCAGTACGAAGGCAGCTATTATTCAATAGCTGTGTGACGTTGGGCAAGATAATTTAACTTCTCAGGCCTTTGTTTTATCATTTGTATAATGAAGAGACTTGTATCCTACCAAGGTGTCTCATAAACATAAAAGATGCTAAACATAAAGGTCTTAAATTTTTTTCCGGTTGAAAATATCTCCAATAAGTATTAGCTGTCATTATTTTATTGGGTGTGGGAGTTTAAAGACTGGGGGTGGGTGTTGTCAAAAAATGGAGTTTAAGACATCAGAGTGAGCTCCTCAAAATGATAACAGAATCCAGACTGAGATCTCCTTCCCGTCTTGGACTGATGGACTGGTACCCACTTAGAAAGTTGTTTGGCAATGAAGACAAAGGGAAGGAACATGCAAAATTAAAGTAGATCTTGAGAATACAGACATCTGCTTCTAAGGAAAGGGAGTAGAAGAGAATTCAGACCAAGTGCATTTCCTTTCAAACAAGTGCTTTCATCTGAACTGTTCTGCTGAAATAGAAAAGTCCCTGTCAATACCACATCTCATTACAGCCTAGCTTGATGCAGCTTAATACCAAGCAATATGCCCCATTAATTAAATTTAAGGCACTAAGGCTGGAATCTGGAAGCTGTAACCTGAGTCACTTCTCCCCAGGTAAACATGAATGTGTTTTTCTATAAATTGCTTTGAGGTGTTCTGAGATTTCTTTAATCTAATCACCAGAAATGATAGCCAATGCCTTATTTGATGGGGCCATGTGGCGCATCTTTTCCTTTCCTTCATCACATTTCTCCCTGGATAATAAGGCTCCACAGCCTCTGGATTAAAAAAAGAAACATATTACTGCTATCACAAGGGAGGAGGTGAAGAAAAGTTTGTTTTCTGTGTTTTCCATGGCTCTGCAGAAGCTAGAAGTTCTCTTTTGGCTGAACATGCTAAGGGGTGGAAGGTGAAAATTCAACTGTGGCTTAGATTTGGTAGATTTGGTCAGACTGGACATCTTAAAGGCTTTTAGTTACTTGGGAACAAGTCTGTGTGATATTAATCACTAATCCAGAAGTAGTGCTCGGAGGGACCCTGAAATCCATCCAGAATTATTTTTTAACATCTAAACTAGATTCCATTTAGATCTAGAGATAGCGATAAGGCTGTGCATAATGTAGTTTTATTGCAACTTACGCATATATTTGTGTTTAGAAGCGACATAATCTTCATTCACCCTTGACTGGCACAGGAACATCAAAGTTGTCATGGTTATATTTGTCAAGAGTAGTTATTTTTTATTCCTCTTTAGTTATTAACAATGCATAAGCAGAGAGGTCTTTGGGCTCCTTCTGGATGTTTTATTTCTTTTTTCTTCTTGTTTCCACAGCATGAAAATTTATCAAAGCTACCTCTCTAATCTATTGTTCTTTGCCTTGAATGCTCTTTGTCAGATGCTTATCTTTGAGGTTTTAAGCCTTTAAAAACACTCTTTTAATCTCCCTTTATCACATTGCACTGTATCTAGCTACAAGCTCTCCTAATATCACCCTCTCCTGTTTGTTTACATCCAAGTCTGAATGTGCAGATAAAAGGTGGATAG
Source organism: Cebus imitator (assembly GCF_001604975.1). Lineage (NCBI taxonomy): Eukaryota > Metazoa > Chordata > Mammalia > Primates > Cebidae > Cebus > Cebus imitator. The sequence goes on from NW_016107320.1 coordinate 9,190,981, forward strand.
GACACCGTGAACATTTTCCCTGCTGCGCCTGTGAAACACACATTGGACATAGATATGACCCACCTGCTTCTCAAAGGTTTTTGTTTTAAAGGAATGATTTTCCAGTTCTAACCTCAAAGCTGTAAAATCTGATTTTCTGATCCTACATTTATCCTGTACTCCTCTCTGTGTTTCATAGCCAGAGATGGCATGCCTGATTTCCACTCAGTTCAGCTTATGCCCACCACACACCTCAGCTGCTGGGTTTCCATGTAACAGTGGTGCTTTCGTAACACGGGATATTAGAGGAGGGGGCCAAGAATGGTAACTCACAACTGTAATCCCAGCACTCTGCAAAGTTGAGGTAGGAGGATCTCTTGAGGCTAGGAGTTTGAAACCAGCTTGTGCAACAAAGGGAAACTTCATTGCTGAAAAAAATAAAATAAGTAGAAGAGGCAGATGGATGCTTTCTTAAACCAACATGTTCCCTCTGAGACTCTTTGGTCAACCAGCCAAGACTGATGTAAAAACCAAAATTTTGTATCCATTCTTCTTTGTTATGTCCAAGTTTGCTATTCGGTCCTCAGTTTTACTGTGTATACCATTTTGATGTCTATACCAAGTCTTGGCCATTTCAGTGTGTTCCGTTCTTTCTCGCATTTACTCACAAGTACTCCAACATGCTACGACCCGTGGTTCTCAAAATTGGCTGCACGTTGGAACCACTTAAGAAACTTGAAAAGGCTTTCAGTGCCTGGCTTCCCACCTGAGGCCAATTAAATTAGAATCTCAAGGGGTGGGACACAGACATCAATATTCTATAAAATCTCTGCAGATGATTATAATATGCAGCCAGGGTTGAAAGCCATTTTTACCTCATAGTTTCCTAGATGCTGTGAGGTTTCTGCCCAATTGACTATTAGGCAATGCTTGTAAAAACCTTTTTACTTTCTCCAAAGTTCAGTTCTGAACTCTCAGATGCTTTCTTTAAATGTTGGTTCTGACAGTCTTATTATCTGAGATAATGTGCCCTCACACCCAATTCTTCCAGGAATCACACCTACACAGTTGCAGTCCTCCAGTGTTCACTTCCAGAAACTCAGGAATTGGGCTAAGTAACATAATAACTGGTATCTAATATTATTAAGGAAATAATTGTTAGAAAGATAGTGGGGGCAAAGCCAGAGAGGCAGTCCACCTCTCTAGAAGTGGGGTTGTAGAAAGGTAATGTTTCCTTTAGATTGTCCGTCCAGCCATTGACTTGCCCAAGTTCAGCAGGTTCAAGACAAAATGACATCTTATCTCTTTGGTCAGTAATTGTGTCTTAACCACAAGCTGCCCTGCACAAATGGTGGTGGGTTCATTCTTTGCCCATCTACTTCGCTGGAATACACATATTAAGAGGAGATGCTTGCCCACAGCTACTGTCATGTTGTGAAACCAGATTGCTTCAGGATGCAGTCCTCTCTATGCAGATGGTATTCACCTAGTGCCTTGCTTGGAATATAAATTAAAGCATCACTCCACAATAAACTATACGTGTTTGGTGATCAATACAGAACTCTAATTTTCTCAAGTTAATGCCTTTTAATGACAGGTTCCCAATGCTTGCTGTAGACAGTTACATGCAAGATTATAAATCATGGAGATGTCTTAGCTTTGAATTACTAATCTTTGCTCCCCCCTGCATTACATAATTGATAATGACTATATTGACAACTCCAAGAGGGCTCCTGAGATGGATCTGTGCAGTGGAAGGAAAAGTATCACCACTGCAGAGTGGAGAAAACAGTGCAGAAATGACATGCTGTGTATTCTAATGAGTGGATTCCTTAACCTCTGGTTGCATTCTTGAGTTTTCCAGAGTTTTCTTTCTCCTGAAAGCTTAGTAGTGGTCAGATAGTGACTGTATAAATATGTGATCTTCTTACCATGGATATTTGTTTCCAAAAAAGAGATTTTTGATGACTTTTACTGATGACAAAATATACTTTGTCTTCCTTTTGGGTCCGCAGGTTCAATAAAGCTATATGAGAGAGAACTGTAGTGTATTCTTCCCAGAAGACTAGCATTCTTTACGGACTTACTCTTTTTCATAGCAAATGGAAGGCAGAAGGAGGGGCAAAGAAGACAATTTAGAGAAGATGCCCAGAAACCTACCATTGACTAAATTTTAAAAATGCATGTCTTTCTTGAAACAGATTTTATTCATTTAAAAAGAAGCTATTCCCCCTATGAGTTTGGCTGGCTTTGTCTGACAAAGAGGATAAATGCAAATTATTTTACAGTTTTACTTAGGACAGAGGTCAGATCTAGAGGGAGCAATCAGCATGCTTGTGACTACTTTGTGAAGTCTGTCCACAGTACATTTTTTTCTCTGTGCAGCTGAACCATTCCCTATGTGGGAACTCGCTTTTCATATCTTCACTATAAATACAAACAAGTTATTAACTCCCCAACTGACCTTTTTTGTTTTCAGCTTTTTCTTTCATTTTATACCTGGGGAGCTCTCTATCGACCCAACGCACAGGAGAGCACCTGTTTAGGCCAAAGAATTCACTAAAACAGGCGACTGTCACTCACCCAAAAGGCCAATGCCTTCATAATAATCACTAGATTACCCTTTCCCCTTCTCCCGCCCCTGCAACCCAAAGGAATAAATGATGGATAATTTCTTCAAAATAATTTTCACTCTCATCCCAGGAGCCCACTTGACAACTCAGGTGCTGTAAAATCCTTCTCTCTATTCTCCTCTTCTTTTCCTTTTGCTGCACATTCTCTCATTGGGCCACGCATCTTGCTGTGATATGGCACAGCCATGAGCAGAATCTTGGCCACTGGAGGCTGATGCTTTGATTTGTTTCATGTTTAAAAAGTTGCCTCATGCTACTGAATTTGGTTCCTGTAATGGACAGTGGTGATAATAAAATGCTCCCTGACTTATCAGTCAGATGTGAAAGAGCTTTAAAGGGTGCAAAGTATTATGTAAATCTGTGGCGTTATTAATATTCTTGAAGTCTACATGGTCCCAGATAAATACACAGAGGTTCAGGAGCAAGGGGTATCCTTGGGTTTTCTTAATACTGCTCTTGCCCTTGAACATTAAACCTGGTATTCATTTGTCTCTCCAATCTCTTAACTCATTTTAAACATTTTATAGTTACCGTATGATTGGTAACATATTGTGTGATTTCCTTGTCCCTAATTGTCAATATTTACTACCCCAAATGGCATTCTATCATCGTATCTTGTCTTACCCTGAAATCATTTCATGACAGTTCAGATTATTTTCTCAACCACGTGGAATCTGCCCACCCCGTTTATAATAGTGCAATGTAACACAGTATGTCCCTGATAGATTTTGAAAGAACTCACAGCTCCATGTATTCATTGCATTTTATGTAATGGTAAAAATAAGGTTTATTATGCACATTTCTAGTTCAGCCTCAGAGGAAGAATAGCTGTGCTGATGTAGTAAGAATTAAACACATCCCAGATGAGAGTGGTTTGGACAAATCCCATTGGTACAATTAGCATCTGCTAAAAAATGCACATTTTGTAATTTCTGACAAAGAAAATAAGTCATGTTTTAGTCTGAATCCTTGGTCTGATATCCATGGCAAGAATTTGTATTGCATTTTTAGACATAATTTCCTGTTTCAACTAATCTACATTTGTGCCACTGAGGGTTTTTTAAAATTTAAATAAATATTATGGAATTAATGCTTTTCATTTTAATGAATACATCAGTCTTCTAATGTTCATGCATGCCATATATTGGAATATATTTAAGCTATGGTGAGATCACTGCTAAATCATTTCCAGTTGAATAATCAACTTATGGAAAGAAGATTGACTTGAGGTTACTTGGGGAAAAAATGTCCCTTCGTTTTGTAGATGAATTGAAACACTTAGGCTAATAACATAATGGGAAAAACTAATTTGACATCATCTATTAGAGAATGGCTTTGGTTGCATGTCTTTTAAATGCCCCTGTTTTATACATATGAGAGACTTGACTTTTCATTATTAAACTGTGCTTCTTTCTACATATATTTTGATAAATAATACATTTTCTTCAATTTGGCAGACGACATGGTCCTTCCACCTTTAAGAAATGTCCCTAAAAAAGATTTTAAAAATATATTTCTTCAAAATATGAGAATTTAAATATCAGTGTCTAAAAGCATAATGGAGGTTTTTGACTTGACTTTTGTTGATAAACCCTGCCTGTGTACTAATTACCACCACTTGTTTCCTTCCATTGTTGGAGCCAGTTCTTTCTGGTCTTCAGAAACAGCCTTCTGGCTAGGTGTGGTGGCTCACACCTGTAATCCCAGCACTTTGGGAGGCTGAGGCGGGCAGATCACTTGAGGTAAGGAGTTCGAGACCAGCCTGGCCAACATGTCGAAACCCATCTCTACTAAAAATATGAAAATTAGCCAGGCATGGTGGTGTGAACCTGTAGTCCTAGCTACTTGGGAGGTTAAGGCAGGAGAATTTCTTGAACCCAGGAGATGGAGGTTGCAATAAGCTGAGATTGTGCCACTGCACTCCAGCCTGGATGACACAGTGAGACTCTGTCTCAAAAAAAGAAAAAAGTAAAAAAGAAAACAGCCTTCTGTAATTAGTGCCAGACTAACCCATGTTGCTAGTTTAAGCCCGACTTATGCCCCATTTCAAATTATTAGATATTTTCTGTATTGCCAAGATCCTCCCTCCCTTCCTCCCTCTCCCTCCTTCTCCCTCCCTTCCTGCCGGCCTGCCTGCATTAAGACAGACCCACCTGCTATTTTTACTATTGCTTCAGCTGCCTTTATTCTACATTCAAAAAGTAAGCATCTTCAACTCTCACACACTTTCCAAGTTCATTTCTGCCTCTACTGTCCTCCTCATGGTGAACAGTTACTGAATAGATGTTTCCCTTTTGATGGGGTTGTTTTTCTTGTAAAATTGTTTAAGTTCCTTCTAGATTCAATCTACCCATTCTTTATCAGATGGGTAGATTGCAAAAATTTTCTCCCATTCGGTAGGCTGCCTGTTCACTCTGATGATAGTTTCTTTTGCTCTGCAGAAGCTCTTAGTTTAGATCCCATTTGTCAATTTTGGCTTTTGTTGCAACTGCTTTTGGCATTTTTGTCATGAAATCTTTGCCCATGCCTATGTTCTGAATGATATTGAATAGGTTTTCTTTTAGGGTTTTTATGGTTTTGGGTTTTGCATTTAAGTATTTAATCCACCTGGGTTAATTTTTGTATAAGATGTGGCAAAGGGGTCCAGTTTCAGTTTTCTGCATATGACTAGCCAATTTGCCCAGGGCCAATTACTGAATAGGAGATCCTTTCCCCATTGCTTGTTTTTGTCAGGTTTGTCGATGATGATCAGATGGTTGTAGATGTGTGGTGTTATTTCTGAGGTTTCTGTTCTGCTCCATTATTCTATATGTCTGTTTTGGTACCAGTACCAGTACTATGCTATTTTGGCTTCTGTAGCCTTGTAGTAGACTTTGAAGTCAGGTAGTGTGATCCCTCCAGCTTTGTTCTTTTTGCTTAGGAATGTTTTGGCTATATGGGGTCTTCATTGATTCCATACAAACTTTCAAATAGTTTATTCTAATTCTGTGAAGAATGCCAATGGTAGTTTGATGGGAATAGCATTGAATCTATAAATTACTTTGGGCAGTATGGCTTTTTTCACAATATAAATTCTTCTTATCCATGAGGATGGAATGTTTTTCCATTTGTTTGTGTTCTCTTTTATTTACTTGAGTAGCGGTTTGTAGTTATCCTTGAAGAGGTCCTTCATATCCCTTGTTAGTTGTATTCCTAGGTATTTTATTCTCTGTGTAGTGATTGTGAAGGGGAGTTCATTCATGATTTTGCTCCCTGCTTGTCTATTGTTGTGTAAATGAATGTTTGTGATTTTTGCACCTTGATTTTGTATCCTGAGACTTTGCTGAAGTTGCTTATCAGTTTAAGGAATTTGGGGCCTGAAATGATGGGGTTTTCTAAATATAAAATCATGTCATCTGCAAACAGAGATAATTTGACTTCTTCTCTTCCTATTTGAATACGCTTTCTTTCTTTCTTTTGCATGATTGCCTGGCCAGAACTTCCAATACTATGTTGAATAGGAGTGATGAAAGAGGGCATCCTTGTTTTGTGCTGGTTTTCGATGGGAATGCTTGCAGCTTTTGCTCATTCAGTGTGATATTGGCTGTGGGTTTGTCATAAATAGCTCTTATTATTTTGAGATATGTTCTATCAATACCTAGTTTATTGTGAGTTTTTAACATGAAGGGATGTTGAATTTTATCAAAGCCCTTTTCTGCATCTATTGAGATAATCATGTGGTTTTCGTCTTTGGTTCTGTTTATGTGATAGGTTATGCTTATTGATTTGCATATGTTGAACCAGCCTTGCATCTCAGGGATGAAGATGATTTGATTGTGTGGATAAGTTTTTTGATGTGCTGCTGGATTCGGTTTGCCAGTATTTTATTGAGTATTTTCACATTCACGTTCATGAGGGATATTTGCCTGAAGCTTTATCTAATTGTAATTGGTTGATTTATTATACCCTGAATACATTTCCTTTTCCCATTTCCCAGCAGAATCCAAACTCATATTTGAACACTAAAGCACTTCAGGTATGGCAACAGTGCCAGCATTTTTATGGAGACCTTTTTCAGAGATTTCTCTCCTTGTGTTCTGCTGGACTCATGGTCAAGCCTGACTGACCACAGCTCTTGTCCTTAGACTTTACATCTCTTCTTTCTGGGATTCTTTATTTACCAAGTCATCCTTTTTCTTCATTTACTCCCTTGCCTTAGCAACACACATTCACCAGCTTCTTGAAGAAAGAACAGGAAATTTTTTAAAACCTTACATATATGAACATGTTTTATTCTCCCTTCACGTTTAATTGACAATTTAGTAGTATCTGCTAGTATAATTTTAAAACCATTTGAAGAAATTGTTCCATCATCTGCTAGATTTCAGTGATGTTTCTGAGAAGTCCAATGCCATTATATCTCTTGAGGCTTTTTATGTTATTTGGTTTATTTAGTTTCTGGAAGGCTTCCGGATTTTTTTTTTTTCTTCCTGAAATTGGGTTTTGATGTGACTGGGGTCATTTATCATTTATTATGCTGGAACCATAGTAAACCCTTTTAATCTGGAAAATAATATTGTTGGCTTTTAAGAATTGTGTTTGAATTATTGTACCACAGATTTAGTTCCCTAGAAAGTGGACTGTGAGGTGGAGATTAATATGCAGGAGACGTGGATTTCCTGAATTGATACTTAAATTTTTTAAAATATATGTGTTGGGCTAAAAATCTAGTGGGCTTCATTGTAGGAAATTGAGTGAAGACCCAACTGTTTCATTGAGGGACCATTGGTATTTATGTCTTCATTGGGAGCTGTTGTTGAGTTTTTCTACAAAAGACCATTCCAGCCTCGTACTAGAGCATACTGGTTTCACAAAGAGTATTCTTGCAATGGAGTGAAGTTAGCAATGTTGAGGTGTTGGATAAAACACTAACTTTCCAGAATGGTGCCTCTCTCCCACCTTTCCTCTGTGCCAGGCATGCTCAAATCTGGATGCCCTTGAATTCAGTTTTCTACGAAATGAACTGCTGGGAAGAGGCTAAGTATGGCTAACACTTCCCTTGAGGACTTTCAGTCTTCTGTTTGTGCCCCACCAGGCCTCCCTTGGTTTCTAGCATCTGAATGTGTGAACATTTCCAAGTTCTTGCTGCAGGATGTGGCTTGCTTCTCCTTGTATCATCCACCTTCCAATAGTTTGTTGGTAACTCTCTATTCCCTGATAGCGCCCTTTCTTTCTCTTTGTGCTTTTGCATTTAACTTTACTCTAATTTGAATACAATTTCTGGAAGCAGCACAGAAAAAGCTGCTCATGTAGTCACTCCTTCATGCTTATCCAGAAGTTCTTACTTTTCATTTGAAATATAAAATCTTAAGGAGGTCAGAGAAGAAAATGATTAGTTTTGGCTTAAGGGTGTGTGTAGGTCAAAGCAGCTTTATACAGCAATAAAGATATTTCCTTTCAGAGTATATAAAAGACTGGGTATATGGTTGTTTGAAAATTATCAATATAGTCTGTTTAATGGGTAACAGCACTGAAAGTGTTGTTGAATTTCTTCTGACAAAATTGATTATTGATTTTTTTGATACTGTCTGGAAAAGGCTATTTTTGTGCTGTTGATTCTTATTGAATTTTTTAAAAAATGAAAAAGAAAAAACAGAAAATATATGATGACCAGGGTTAGATTAGGCTTTCTTTTCTTCTCCATTTTCTCTGTCCCAAGCAGAATTAAAGTATTGAGGGGGAAAGGTGTGTAACAAATAGTACTTGTTCTTGCCATTGATGCTATCATTAATCTAATAGGACTACTCAAAGTTCTGTGGCTGTTCCATTTAGTAATGTCAAAATAACCTTGTTAAAGAAAAATGCTTAACTTGACCTTTAAAACCTTTGTCCTTTTCTTTCTTAGATGTTATTAAATTTGTCTTTTAAGATTAAGTAAATAAAAGTTATCTTTTAAAAAACTCTTCTGTATTTATTTACTCATTCTGTTTTTTGAGAAACTCTTCAAGGTATGGACTTCACCAGCATGAGATGTCAGGAAATGCAGTTGTTATACATCTGTAATTACACATTATTAAGTAAATTTAAAACATTATTTAGTGGGGGAGGTAACACTTTGGTTGTCTTCAAAAAATGCTTTTGATTGTTTTATTTTTAAAAAGCAGAATCTGGCTTTTTTTTTTTTTTTTTTTTTTTTTTTTTTTTTTTTTTTTTTTTTTTTTTGAGATGGTGTCTTGCTCTTGTTGCCCAGGCTAGAGTGCAGTGGTGTGATCTCTGCTCACTGCAATCTCTACCTCCCAGGTTCAAGCCATTCTCCTGCCTCAGCCTCCAGAGTAGCTGGGATTACAGGCATGTGCCACTGCCCCACTAATTTTTTTTTGTTTTTTTAATAAAGACAGGGTTTCACGTGTTAGCCAGCCTGGTCTTGAACTCCTGACCTCAGTTGATCCACTCGCCTTGGCCTCCCAAAGTGCTGGGATTACAGTTGTGAGACACCTGGACAAATCTAACATTTTGATAATAAATGTGGCCTAATTATTTATTTTCAGCATTTATACAAAGTATCAGCATTATGATCTCTTGCCTGCTGACAGATATTTCTTGAAAACTCAAGAAAATGAAGGATAAGAAAACAAAGGTGCAACTTGACTTCCATCCCCCAACATTCTATTGAACATGCCTCTTCAAAAATCAATGGTAGTCTCCTAATTGACAAATCTGAAAGCATTTCCTTCGCTTTAGTTCTCCATGGAATCTATGTTAGTAAATGACTGAGAGAGCTCTTCTTGGAAGTTTCGTTGCACTAGTTTATCCTGGATCCCTTTTGGCCAATTAACTATTCGTGTGTGTGTGTGTGTGTGTGTGTGTGTGTGTGTGTGTGTTCTGCTTGATCATCACAGTGTTTTCTTGACATATGAACATGTAAAATGGGTCTCCTCTTTTTCCTCCTTTAAACCAAATTTCTTGGCATTTTCTTGTTGATGTGTATTTGTTGTGCAGGCTTGACACCTCATTCATCTTTGACGTGTCTTCAGCTCCTTCCATTTTAAGCATGGTACTGTTGATTTCTCCCTCATATTTTTCTCTCATCCAAGACTTTTCATTGTATTATCACTGCTATTTTCCTTCATTCCTTTATTCTTTTTTTCCTAAACATTTATTCAGCATTTTTTATTCTAGGCCTTGTGCAATAAATAAACTACACAGCTAAGTAACCAACTGTTTCATAATTTTGCTCCTTAGTTCAGCTAAAACTGAGTTCTTGTCACACGAGGAGGAAAGATTAGGCATGTGGACACACTGAAGGGTGAGGAGAGCAGAATTTATTGGGTATAAGGGAAAAAAAAAGACTTAGCAAAGCAAGAGGGGGTCCTGCTATCAGGTCCCCCACTTCACAAATTGAATGCCAGGCCACCACACAGGAACTGAAAAGGCCAGGCTCCTCCCCGGCTGCACAAGTTGTGAACTTCCTGTGGCTCCACCCCATTCTCCCAGTGCCCAGATGGGCACCCAGTCCATTGCGAGCATGTGCAGACAAGAACCTGAGCAGGTTTCCTCATCTGCATAAAAGCACCTGATGTGGGGTGGCTCAGAGGTTCTCCAGGGACCCTCCCTCTTACCTGCCTCCTGCATCTATCACAATCAGTTACTCAGTCAACAAATACTTAACAAGGGCCCCACTCTAAGGTGCCATCACTGAACTGAGGAAATGGTCAAATAATTCATTTACATCATAAATCATCATTAATTCAAATTGTATGCAGGGAAATCTATGTGTGATTTTAAGAAGATTCTAACGTTGAATGGTCTCTGCTGTGTGGGGTCAGCTTACCTCCTCATCTTGCCCCCTACACTTCTGTATAAAGCATCCAGTACAGAAGGTAGAAATATTAAAACCTGTTTAGCACATCTTATGCCTTGAGTTTCCCACATCTGAGCTTTGCATCTGTGACAACTTATTTGCCTGGAGAAACCATTCTTCCTCTCTCTACTAACCTAAATAGTATGTTGAAGGCCTCTTCCTCCAAGAAGCCTCTTCAGGTCACTCCAGGGCTCAATGGTTTCCTTTTATTTTGAATTACCTACCTAAGGATCACACACCTGGCTTCTGTGATTAGTCCAAATAATTCCTCTGCAAGGAAGCTTCCCTTGACTGATTTAGGGCAAGTTGCCTCTCAACCTATTTGCTACCACGTTATCCTGTTTCAACCACAGCACCTGCTACACTCTAACACCTCCTTGTTCATAGTTATCTCCCCAGCCTGCCTCCCTGCTGGAGAATGTCACATCCATGAGAAAAAGGATATTGTGTTAGAGACGTTGTCTGCATATCAGGTAAACATTGATACTCAGTGTATTTGCCAAAAAAAGTAAATGAATAAAGCCACATTTAGTGGCTTTATCTCCTTCAGCACCATTTTTATGACTGTGTGTACACTTACTAATTTAATATTCACAAAAACCCTATGATGTATATTGTACTATGAACATCATTTACAGCTGTGATAACTAAGTTGCAAACCCACAGTCATCCAAACCCAAAGAAACCCAATGAGAAGCCTGACTCCAGAGCACATAAGCTACATTTATTTTTAGCTATCTTTTAGCCAATACCTCAGATAAGTCTTAAAATAATGATATATACTCTCTCTTAACTCTAGAATAAGTTGTCTGAAGATAAGAAATTGAGTCTTATAATTATTTTTTGTCTCCTATGGTGTTTAGAATTGTCTTAGATAAGACAATTCTTAAATGGATAAGATTTAACAATAAGTGTGATGTCACAAATTTAACCTAGCAACACCCCCAGAGCGATTCCAGTGGGATGTAACTATATTAAGAAAGGGGAAAAAAATCTTCAAATCATAGAGATAGAAAATAAATGGAAAGAGGCAATGCATTTTCTCCTAAAGAGGCCTTTTCCCTCTTCCAAATATATAGGCATCCTCAGGAATTAAAACGTGGAAACATTAATGTTTTACATCTTTTATGAAACTGCAATTTACTTATATATCACTAACCTTGAAGTACTGACTTCCTGGGAAGCAAAGAGTAAGTGATGGTTTATGTCAGTGTTACGATATCTTTTCCAGGGATATCATAACATCAATTTTCTTAAACTATTTAGATGTTTCCGTTTACATCTCCAACCAGGAAAAACTGTAACTCTGATGAACGACTTTCTTTACTAGACCAGACACTTCATTTCCTGCCATGAAAAATTTGAATTAGCATCCAAACTGTCCCTAGAGGCAAAAAATATATATAGTAAGGCATCAAATCAAGGCTATTTTGAAATGTGATTCTAACATGTTGGAAAAATATCTTGTATTAATTTCTGCAGTTTGACCTGATATTACTCTTAGAAGTTTCTTCATTTGAAAACAAATCAATATTTCAGGATCTGTGAACTTGAAGTTTAAAGTAAATTGAGCAATTAAACTGAAAATTGGCTGATGTACTGAAAAATAACAAAACAAATTTTGACAGTTCTTTTTATTAATATTGTAATGAACTTATAAACAGTATGAATTGAAGCACAGCATTTGTTTCCATGAATTTCACCTGTGCGATCATACCATCTCTGCCAAGTCACCCTAGCAGTCAACATTGGTTGATGTTTCAAATGGGACAATGAGAAGTTTATGCTGTGGCTGGTGTGTGATAGAAAGGGCTAAGAGCGTCGTTGAGGATCAACACTGCATCCATCACCGTCTTCCATTTTCCTCTACTTTATCAGCCTCTCCATTTTTAGTTGTATCGTTCTTTATTGGTAGCCCAGTTTGTTCCATCAAAACCCCAACTTGTGCTACAAACACTTCCTGCCACAGTGTCCGTTCATTTTTTTTCGTATCCGTACTCACAAAGCCCATATCAGTAAAATGCTGTTATATAGCTGTCATTTCTGCCCTACAACAAATCTCACTGCAGCAGAGTGTCCTGTGGCTGCAGATGCTATTAATGTTTTCCCCACTCTGTCAATTGATTTCAAGGCTGCGTCTGTATCAAGCCACCTGTGTGCTCTTTCAAAGGGTACATAAGCCAGACTGAAGGGAAGGATATAAAAGTGTCTGACAGTCTCAGACATCTCCACACAACTTGTCATTGCTGGATAAATTCTTCCCATGTGCATCTTTTTGTAACGGTCTTCCCAACTCGCTGGTTAGCCTTCCTGTTTCCTCTTATGTGAAAGTTTTCAACTGACCTGAGGAAAACATCTGGCTGTCTTGCAGCCACTAGGGGTGTCATGTTCATTTTCAAAATAAAAAGTAAAATAGCAAAGTAGGCACTTTTTCTCTTTTAATTCTGAAGATAGCTCATCACTGATATGTTGATAGATTCCCCTGAAACTTTTAAATTTTAATTTAAGGAACTCTGCTCATTGTTTTTCATCACTGATTGTCAATTCTCTTGACTACTTATCCCCTACCCATCATGCCCACCTCTCCTTTGCTTCCATCTCATGTGCTTAACACATGCCACTGCTTGAGTGCCCACAGAGCTTGAGTGTGTAATAGTGATTACAGAGATGCCATGAGAATGGAAGTTACTCAAAGAAAGGGAGCCAAGTAAGAAGAAAATAAAAAGAATGCCAGCATGTAAGGGGTGGGCTGAAGGTTTCCATGTGCAATGCAGGGTGGCATCCAGACCGCTCTGATTTGCTGAAATAGGGTCATCTGTTCTTTTGATACTTGGTATTTGCTCCTGTTCTGTGACTCTTCCCTTCCCCGCCTGTCCCTCCCCAGGTGACGTTCCAATACTCCTCCCCTTTGGCCCAGGCTTGTGGTTTGTGTGACATTCAAAGAGGTGGAGAAAAACGAATCTGCCTGTGTTCTTCCAACAGGAATGCAATTGTTTCCATTAGAGTTCAAACAAACTCTGCTTGGGATTTGGTATCCCCTAGGATACACTGAACTGCTTCACCTCAAAAGATCTTCTTGTTTCCTTTAAGATAATGTGAAAATTATACAACCTCTACCATGTGGGGCTTTGAAACCTGGCCCCAAAGTACATTGTGACATTTGCTGTTTACTCTTTCAATGTCCACCTACTCCCATAACCTTTGCTTTGGCCCTTACTTGTCCTAGACATACCATGTCCTTTTACACCTCTAAGTCTGAATTTGTGCTGTTTCCCCACTTTAAATAGCATTCACACTGCTTATGATGAGCTATTTATTCATTTGGTTTTTTACCACAAATCTTGCATTGTACTTTGAATAGACCTGATGATCACACACTGCTTTGAATTTCATGCATTTCTCCTCTACTAGCCTGGGGGGCCCTCTAAGTCAAGAACAATCTTCGTATTCACATCTAAGTACAGTCATGCGCTGCTTAATGACAGGAATATGTTCTGAGAAATGCATCATTAGGCGATTTCATCGTTGTGCAAACATCTTAGAGTGTACTTACACAAATTTATATGGTGCAGCCTACTGCACACCTAGGCTGTATGATATAGCCTACTGCTCCTACTCTGCAAACCTGTACAGCATGTCACTGTGCTGAATACTGTAAGCAACTCTAAAACAATGATGAGTATTTGTATATCTAAACATAGAAAATGTATAGTAAAAATACAGTATAAATTTTTTTTTTAAAAATTGATACATCTTTATAGGGCATTTACCATGAATTTAGCATACAGAACTAGAAGGTGACTCTGAATGAGTCCGTGAGTAGTGAGTGAATGTAAAGGCCTAGGACATTACTGTATACAACTATAGGCCTTATAGACATTGTACATTTAGACTATACTAACTTTGTAAAATTTATAAAAAATGATTTCTTTAATAACAATTTAAGCTCAACATACTGTAATATTTTTATTTTATGAACATTTTATTTTTTAAACTTTTTGTACCAAAACTTAGCTTAAAACACAATATATTATACAGCTGTATACAAATATTTTCTTACTCTATATCCTTATTGTATAAGATTTTTCTATTTTTTTTAACGTTTTAAACTTTTTTCTTAAAAACTAAGACATAAACACACACATTAGCCTAGCCCTACATGGGTCAGGATTGGGATCGTCAATATCACTGTCTTCCACCTCCATATCTTGTCCCACTGGGAGATCTTCAGGGGCAATAACATGATTGGAGAGGTCATCTCCTAGGAAAACAATGCCTTCTTCTAGATACTTCTTGAAGGACCTGCCTGCAGCTGTTTCACAGTTAAGTTAAAAAAAAAATAAGTGCAAAGAGTACACTCTAAAATTACAGTAAAAAGTATGGCATAGTAAATGTGTAAGCCAGTAATAGTCATTTATTATCATCATCAAGTATTCTGTGCTGTGCATAATTGTATGTGCTGTACTTTTAAGGGACTGGCAGTGTAGGAGGTTTGCTTACACCAGCATCACCACAAACACATGAGTAATGCACTGTGTTATGACGTTGTGACAGCTACAAAGTCAGTAGGCCATAGGAGATTTTCAACTCCATTAAAATCTTACAGAACTACCATTATCTATGTGGTTCATTGTTTACTGAAACATTATTACATGTGCATGACTATACATCATGCTTGGCAAAGAACAGGGCAGGTAAAAAGTCTAAATAAAACCAAACACTTTGGGGAGAAAAGAAAATACTTCTTATATGAAGTGTTTCATGGCCTGTATCTACCTGCTTCTTTTTATACCTCCTCATGTTCATCATTCTTAGCATACAAACCAAGAACAGATATTGGAGTCCCATTTTTATAGAAAAATACCTGACTTTAAGTGGATAGAGAACAGACTATGAAGAAAAGTAACAGCGTAGACCACAATACAGAAATAGAACTGTTATTTGGAAATCAAGAAGGAACATGGACCTTAAAAACCAAAGCAAGGGCTGGGTACGGTGGCTCACGTCTGTGATCCCAGTATTTTGGGATGCCGAGGCAGATGGATCATTTGTGGTCAGGGGTTTGAGACCAGCCTGGCCAATATGGTGAAACCCTGTCTCTACTAAAAATACAAAAATTAGCCAGGCGTGGTGGCACATGCTTGTAATCCCAGCTACTTGGGAGGCTGAGGCAGGAAAATCACTTGAATCCAGGAGGTGGAGGTCGCAGTGAGTCTAGATTGCACCATTGTACTCCCGCCTAGGCAACAAGAGTGAAACTCTGTCTCCAAAAACAAACAAAAAAATGAAAGCAAAACGAAGGTTTAGTTCTAGTGTATGCAGCAGGTGGCCAATGTTCCCCTTTCCCTAGGGCCCAAAATATCACATTTCCTGTCCTAATAAGTATTTCTGTTTTTACTTTGAACTTTTCATAAAAATCCCAGAAACATCCCTCTTTGGTAAGCACCAATGGCAAAGATTCTTTGGAGGAAAATAAAATTTTGCAAGTAATGCTTGGTGGCTCTAGATGCCACCAACCAAGGCTGTTATTATTGTCTGCTTTATTTTTGCAATATGGGCTTAACTTTTCTCCTGATGTCTCTGACCACAGCTGGGCAGAGTGAAGATTCTTGAAGAAGAAGTGGTGGGAGAATGATGTGTATGGAAAAGCAGACTCAGGAGACTTCTCCCGCAATCCATGAATAGGAGGGGTGAGGATGATGGCACCTGTCAAATGGCAGTAATTGGGTGGAAGTCCCTCCACTTCATTAATCTCTTCATGATGATCCTGCTGTCACCCAGGCAGAGACAGATGGAGCTATCAAGTGAGAAAGACATGACAAACCCAAAGGAAGAATGGCTTGCCGCCTGTCCAATAGAAGGTGAAATGGAGCATCTATGCATATTTTTTGAATTGGAGATACACCCTCAAACTGAGAGGATGACTGTCTCATCAACAGTCATCTAAAATACCCAAGTTCATTGGACCCACTGGAGCTAAACGAATACATTATTGTGAAGGGCATGAAGAGATATGGCGATTAGAATAAAACTATATATGTGGCAACAAGTGGAAAATACAGCTCTGTTACCTTTTTCCCCCTCCTTTTATGTGCCTGTGAGATAATAGCTTATGTACTTATTCAGACTGAACTATTGACTAGGACTTAGTTCAAGCTACTCTGCCTCTTTTTACTAATTCTAGTATGATTCATAATGTTATCATTTTGCTGCTCGACCCTTCTGAACCTGTCAAATATGTTCTCTCACAATGCATATTAATCTGAGACATGTGGTTGAAAGAAAGAGCTGATAAGTCCATCTTCAAGATGTGATAAGTATAAAGCATTTCTACTGAATGGCTATTGTGTTAAACATTTGCAGTATCACCAGAACCCAGGGATATTCAATTAAAAACACACACGCAAAAGATAATAAGGAGGGAAGGGTGACTCCCCTTGTATGTGGATTTTTAATTCCTGATAGTAGATTTCTTTTGCTGTATTGCTGCTAATTAAATATTCCATCAAAAGCCTTGTATTGATCTTGGAAAGAAAGCTACAGTTAAACACATTTTAAAATTTATATATGGCTTTGTGCGTATGTGAGTGTGTGTGTAATAAGCTTAAATAGCTTAGGCGTTAAAGCAGTCATAAATACAGCATTGGAGCTAGTTCAGCTCCTTGGAAAGTGAGGTTATACTGGTGAGAAAAACTTGTTTTGAGATAAGAAAGAACATAAAAATATAAAAATGCATTATTAAAACTGTTCTATGAAGCTAAACTGGGAAGCTTAAATAATCATTCTTGAACAAAGGAAACTGCATTGTAAGAAACCTGCCAGAAGTTGAGTACTCATTTGAAGAGAATTCTTAAAGGCTATTTCTGCCAAGAAAAGTTAGTTTGAAAGATGACACGTTTTCTTTCACCCTTTATAGGCTACAATTTACACTTTGAGGACTGTATTCCTTTCTCACCTCTATGGTGGATTTACTAGCTCTAGTTGTTTAAGAAGCGCAATGATTTGGCCAACTGAGAGAGGGGATGCACCTTGAGAAATTGTAGTATCCTTGAGTTCCATAGAGACTGTCATGGCTTTCATCTCCTCCCTGTGAGCTGTAGCTGAAAACCCCTTTTGCTCTTTTCAAAGGTCAGGGTCAGTAGATATTTTTGTAAGGGGCACATTTGAACTAAAGAGGTGAGCAAGTGCACTGACAGCAAGAAGCTTCTGCAAAAGAGTTGGTAAGAAAGAAAGGAAAGGTCATTGTTCTGTAATCTTTCCTCAGGGTGCAGATTCAGGGCAAAGGGATAGAGACCCAGACTCGGGACAGGACCACAAAATAGGTGATTCCGACATTGGGTCTCTTCACTTGCTTGAGCAATGTGGGAAAAGGCTATTGCTAAGGGAGAAGGATACGATGAAAAAAAAATGCAGAAGCCAGGGCAAATGATTCCTTCTCTCACCCTATTCACTGTTAGCTCATTTTCTTGTTCTTAGGATCTCTGAATTCAACATATTAGGATCATATTAAATGTGTGTACTTAGAAAAATGACAACACCCCAAATTCATTCAAAAAACATCACTGTAGTCTAGAAATAGTCCTAGTGCAATCTGTACGTTGACCTCCATGAAGATACCCTTTTAAATCTATAAAGTCACAGACTTTATTTTTCTCGTTACTTTATCTGAAATTGAAGTACAGTTCTACCTGGTAATTCATGTCTTGGACTGGGCACAATGACTCATACTTATAATCCCAGTATTTTGGGAGATCAAAGCAGGAGGATTGCTTGAGACCAGGAGTTCAAGGCCAGCCTGGCCAACTTAGGAAGGTCCCATCTCTACAAACAGTAAGAAAAAGTTAACTGGGTGTGGTGGCACACGCTTATAGTCCCAGCTATTCAGGAAGCTGAAGCAGGAAGATTGCTTAAGCCCAGGATTCTGAGGCTGCAGTCAGCGTTGATCACACTGCTGGACCCTACTCTAGCCTGGGCCACAAACCCTGTCTCAGAAAACAAGTGAACAAACAAACAACGATGTCTTGGTTTTCACTGTAAGACTGAAATACATAGTCATGCTTTCTATGTATAATGTTAAGTAAATCAAAAGAGGACGTATACTTTTTCACTTTTGCTTGTTTTTAAATTAAAAAAAAAAGAAAATCTCATCTCACCAAAGAAGATACAGTGATGGTAAATAAGCAAGGAAAAGATGCACCACATCATACATCTTCAGGAGAATGCAAACTAAAACAGCAACAAGACACTACTCCACACACACCTATTAAAATGTCCCAAATCCAAGACACTGACAATACCAAATGATGGGTAGGATGTAAACCAACAGAAACTTTCATTTCTGGTGGGAATGTAAAACAGTGAAGGAACTTTGGAAGACAGTTTGGCATAGTTTCTTTCTCTCTCTCTCTTCTCTCTCTCTCTTTCTCCCTCTCTCTCTCTCTTTCTCTCTTTCTCTCTTTTTCGACAGAGTCTCATTCTGTCACCCAGGCTGGAGTGTGATGACACGATCTCAGCTCACAACAACCTCTGCCTCCTGGATTCAAGCAATTCTCTCCCTTAGCCTTCTGAGTAGCTGGGATTACAGGCGCATGCCACCACACCCAGCTAAATTTTGTATTTTTTAGTAGAGATGGGGTTTCACCATCTTGGCCAGGTTGGTCTTAAACTTCTGACCTCACGATCCACCCACCTCAGCCTCCCAAAGTGCTGGCCTTGCATAGCTTCTTACAAAACTAAGCCTACTCTTACCATATAATCCAGTAATCACACTTCTTGGTATTTACTCAAAGGAGTAGAAAATTATTTCTACACAGAAATATGAACAAGGATGTTTAAGCAGCTTTACTCATCATTGCTGAAACCCAGAAGCAACCTGTTCTTCAATAAGTACGCAAGTGAATATTCACTTCCGTAAAATCTTCAGTGAATAAATAAACTGTGGTATATCGAGACAATGGGATATTATTTGGCACTAAAATGAAATGAGACATCAAGCCATGAAAGACATGGAGGAAGCTTAACTGCATCTCACTAAGTGAACAGAAACAATCAGAAAAGGCTACATATCGCATGATTCCAAGTATAAGACATCTGAAAAGGGCAAAGCTATGTAGACAATGAAAAGATAAGTGGTTGTCAAGGCTTGTGGTGTGGAAGAGGGAGAGATGAATAGGGAGAGTGCAGAGGATTTTTAGGGCAAGAAAACACTCTGTATAGTACTATAATAATGGTAGATACGTGCCATTACACATTTGTCCAAATTCATAAAATGTGCAATACCAAGAGTGTACCTTTATGTAAATTATAAACTTTGGATGATTACGATATGTTGATAGAAATTATTGAATTATATCAAATGTACCACTCTGGTAGGAGATACTGATGGTTGGGGAAGCTATGCTTGTATAAAGACAAGGTGTATATGGGAAGTCTCTGCACCTTGATCAAAATTTTCTTGTAAACCTAAAACTGCTCTAAAAATTAAAGTTTATTTTAAAAGAGAATCACACAGCTATCTCAAATTTTGGAAAAATGTATAAAACCAGTAAATAAATAAAAGACAACATTAATAAATAGCATAAAAATATATTGATGACATATTTCCCTTCTGATTACATATAACTTAGGATACAATGTAATGAAATGTGTTTACCTCAGAATATAGGTATTTAAGTGTTTGCGTCACTGTTTTATTTCCTCAAGGTTACCCTCTTGACTAAAATTGGCTATAACTTTCTAATTTGCTTTTAGCTTTGTCTATGCACTTATTTTGTCTGCATTCAAGAGTCTGTTGTTTTTCTTCTGTCATAGACTTTTCTTTTTTTTCTTTTTGTTTTGGGAGCACTGGGGGAGAATGGAGTCTCACTCTGTTGCCCAGGCTGGAGTGGAGTGGTACCATCTCAGCTAACTGCAACCTCTGCCTCCCTCCTGAGTTCAAGCAATTCTTCTGCCTCAGCTTCCTAAGTAGCTGGGACTACAGATGCACATCATCACACCCAGCTAAGTTTTGTACTTTTGATAGAGACAGGGTTTCACCATATTGGCCAGGCTGGTCTTGAACTCCTGACCTTGTGATCTGCCTGCCTCAGCCTCCCAAAGCACTGGGATTACAGGTGTGAGTCACTATGCCTGGCCGGTAGGCTTTTTTTTTTTTACATTAATCTTAGCACCAACAAGACAGGCCCGACATATCCTAAACAGCATTTTCTTGTTCTGTAGCATTTTTTAAATACTCCATTGAAGAAAAAAAAAGGAAAATAAAGTAAGTGTTCATAGAAGCTGTGATTAGAATAAAGACTTGTAGGAGATTTTGATTTAGGTTGTTTTATCCTTTTTATCCCCAAAGGACTTTAAACTTTTTTCCTTGAGAATGCTTGTTCTGCATTTGTATATAATTTATTTTTGTGTTAAAACCACATTTATCTTCAAGAATTTATAGCTTGGAACAAATTTCTTGGTTTATAATAGAATTTGTTCTTTTTAAAAATTACATTATTGTGAGGACTTTTAAAAAGTAAATTGCCTATATTTTGTTTGTACATGTCGATTTGTCAAAATAGAAATATGTAGTCATTTCTTCAGAGTCTTAATGATAAACCCTAGAGGTGATGAACAGAAGGTAATGAAATTAAAATAAAAATCTGAGAAATCTAGATAATTATGATATATTGAGAGAGCTTGAATGAAAAGCAGAGCAGCTATTGATTGATAATAATTTGATATATATTTATATTAACATTACTTTGAAGGATCAATTTTCTCCTTGTAGCAAAACTTGGGAGAAAAGTACTCAGATTTCATATATGTTTCTTTCAATTAATGTTTTTCTTTCATAGAGGACAGATTTATTTAGTTACTTCTACTTCTGCTTCATGGGTATTATCAGTGACTTTTCCTATCAGGTAAATAAATATTTCACAAAATTTTTGTTTTTATTTGCTCCTCTCTCCTTTATTTATGTTTCACTTGATGGGATTTTGTCCTTATAAATTACCTTTCTTTTCCCAGTTAAAAAAAATTGTTTCACAACTTCGAGAAAAAAAAGTCATACACAAAACACAATAAGTACCACAAAAACACTGAACAAAATTTAAAATGTATTTTTAAGTTTTTGTTTTCTTAAGATCTAGAAACTTATTCTGGAAGACGTAAGTGATTTTTTTTTTGTTTGTTTTTATTTGTTTTTTTCTTTTTAGTTAAGGGTACATGTGCAGGATGTGCAAGTTTGTTACACATGTTTGGTAAACGTGTGCCGTGGTGGTTTGCTGCACCTATCAACCTATGACCTAGGTATTAAGCCCCATTGGCATTAGCTATTTTTCCTGATGCTCTCCTTACCCCAACACCATCCCCTGACAGGCCCTAATGTGTCTTAGAGAGTGTGTGTTGTTCCCCTCCCTTGTTCATGTGTTCTCATGGTGCAGCTCCCACTTATAAGCGAGAACATGCAATGTTTGGTTTTCTGTTCCTGCATTAGTTTGCTGAGGATGATGGCTTCCAGCTTCATCCATGTCTCTGCAAAGGGCATGATCTTATTCCTTTTTATGGCTGCATAGTATTTCATGGGGTATATGTACCACATTTTCTTTATCAGTTCTATCATTGATGGGTATTTGGGTTGATCCATGTCTTTGCTATTGTGAATAGCACTGCAGTGAACATACACATGTATGTATTTTTGTAACAGAATGACTTATATTCCTTTGGGTACATACCCAGTAATGGGATTGCCAGGTCAAATGGTATTTCTGGTTCTAAATCTTTGAGGACTCACCACACTGTCTTCCACAGTGGTTGAACTAATGAGAATTAGCCTTTAGAAAAATGCTTATTTTTATAGCAGTCTTAATCTAATCCTTAGGTACATTTACTTTCATCTACTTCTCTTTTATCACAAGAAAATTTGTTACTCAGGCATTTATCCACTGAAGAATATTGGTAAGCATCTGGTTGACATAGAAAAGTCTATTGTTGGAAGTCTGTAATTTCTTGGTTTGCATTTTAAGTGGTTCCCGTAAACATTTACTTATATTTGCTATAAATCCTTCCTTATTAACTACATCATGTTAGCCATCTAGTGGTAATCAGTTTCTATCACTCTAAGCCCTGAGTCTAGATCCCTGAATTACCATTTTACTCTCTCAGTACTGATGAAGTCCACTAGTTACCACATCATCTGAGCATCAAGATGATAAAGCCTATTTATAAGTATCGAGTCCAAGAATGAATATTATGTAAGTGCAGAGAATCATTATTTTATTCTAAACTAAGGAGCTTTCCCAGATCAATGCTATGATACATTGTTGAATTTATTGTTCTAGTCCTAATGGCACACACATTATATTGTCAATTTCAAATTATTGTGCAAAACTTGTGCCAAAATGCCTCCATTCATCATATTGACAGTGATGTTAATCAAATTAACTATCCTTAACAAAAAGCCTGCTTCATTTGAGTTATATTGCTTTTCTGCCTACAGGGAACATTTACACAATTAACAAAAGCAGATCAAATGCTAATAAAGAAAACAAATGAAGATTTATTCATAATCCTCAAAAGAATTCTAATACTTTAATTAAGGTATATACTACTTTTGGAAGGAAAGTGATAAGATGAAAAAAATCCTCTGTGAGAAGGTAAAGGGAGGGGCAAAATAGTTTGTTAAAGAATTCTTCAGCTTTTGTAATTTTCATTGATTTCATCTCAAAGAACAATAGGCAAGAATCCATTGAAGATGGACATTAGCACTTGGGGAGAAGAAAAAAAGGGAGGATCAATCAAAATCTGCAGCTTGCCAAATATTTGAAAGATATAGAGACAGCCAGGAGAGAGAACAACAGTCTGAGGTGGTCTGAGGGAATAAAAGAAATACTTAATGGGATAAACCAAGAAGCAAAAGAAAATTCAAACTGATAAGTAATGTTTTCTTGCGGCCACAGATTAGTCATTCCTAAGCAATGTTAGATTTCCCATGGAGATGTTTTTCTTTAAAGTTTTATTCTCAGCCATTAAGAGAGAAACAAAGCTCCCTAAACTGTGATGTGAATGAAACATCAATGTTTGTGAAGATTGTTGGATCAGCTAAATGTAGTGAGGCATTTTGGGGGCAAGAATCCCAATGAAGTAATAGCCTTTAAACCTAGAGTAGACTTTGAGATTCAACTCCTAATTAATAAATCAGTACTTAAATTATTACCGAGTGATTTAGAAAGTCACAGTCACTCTTTAAAGTCATCAAAGTAGTAATTAATTCAGGCCTTCAAATTTATATATTATTGAGAAGGAGTTATGTCCACTATGGCACGAGAAGAAGCTGTGTGTCATGAACCCATTCCTCATCCAGGTGAAGGTTAAGTATAATCTGTATGGCAACTGTAAGATTGATATGTGCAATTCATTAATGGCTAAAGCATGTAGGATTGACTACAGAGGGAAATCAATGCAAGCTGGATTCTTCAGGGAAGCCAATACGGAGTTAGGCTAGGAAAAAATGGCAAATTTAAATGTGTAAAGAGGTAGGAAACTATACATGAAGGGAAATCTATTGGAAGTCAATAAGGCAATAGTGACTATTCTTTCATTTTATAATACTGTTAAATTTATAAAGTTTGCATGTTCAACTCCATAAAACTTATGAGAAGAATTGTATAGGATTACTTATAGGAAGAGACTTTTAAGCATTGAGTCCAAGAATGCATATTATGTAAATGCAGAGAATCATTATTTTATCCTAAACTAAGGAGCATCCCAGATCAATGCTATCATACCTTGTTGAATTTATAGGAAGAGTTTTATAGGATTGCTTATAGGAAGAGACTTTTACACAAAGAGAAACTAGAACATTATGTTTTATTCTTAAATAAAAAATAGATAAACAAAACTATTATATATTCATGGATATGCCTATATATAAAGGAAGCAGTATGTGCAATACAGTAAGTACTGAATTGAAACTTTTAAGACCTGGATGCACAACACAATTCTGCTATTAACTAGCATCAAGCTATTGGTAAGCATCTTCACGACTATGGACCTCAGTTTAGCCATTTATAATGAATGAATGAATAGAAGTAAGTAGGTAAATAAGTAACATTTCCCAATTGCTTCAACGCTCCTTTTCTGTTCTACATTTCTAAAATTATCTAAAGTAATTAGAAAAACAGTGTTGAACTACCCATGGTTTAAAAATTTTGAATATGGGAAAGCTCATTTCATGCTGATGTTGATGTGAGAACACATGAAAGATACCCAGTTCCAGTGAATGGTGAAAGGAACTCCAGCCAAGAAATTGATATCCTTCTTTTTTTTACCTCCTTTCCCTCGTGAGTCTTCCTTCCAGAGGCATGGTGGGCTGCGTCCCAACCACAAGTCCCATAAAGAGACATCAGGCTAACATCAGACAGGCACAGGAATATTGAGGAGCCCTGGTGTCAGGTTTGGAAAGAGAAATAAAATCTGATTAGTTTGATCTCTGAGCCAAGTAGCATCTTCTTCCATTTGCAGTTTATCATTTCAGTGGGATATAACATCAGTATCCTAACTAGTAGTTTTCCTTTTGCAAACACCCAGTGTGACACAATTCCTAAAGAATAAGTTGGAGCTGGAGAATCCTATTTGACAAGGAAGATTAAAAAATATGTAGAATGAGGAAATGGAGTAAATAAAACACAAACACTTCTCACTTATCAACATATACACTTAAAAAGGAAAAAAAACATGCTTGTACTTACTTATGCCATTTTGTTACTTTTTAATTTGAAAATAAGAAAGGCTGTATTGCATTGCTCAGTGCCTGTGTTTGTGTGTTAGGAAGCCAGGTGAGGTTAGCAATGGCATGTAATGAAATTTCTTAAATTTTAAGCAGTTTATTGCTTCACTTTGAAAATATAAATTAAACATAAGCTGATAGAAAGAACAGAATTTAGCACAAACCCATGTCAAGGAAGGCTTGAGAAATAGAGCCCTACAGCATTTTTGGCTTGTTTTGCATAATGCTTCTAAATACCAAGATTCATTGCTCTAGACTATGGCACAGATGGAGATTACCTTGTAAAAACTATTTAAATAATGAAATCCAGACAGATTTAATGTGAAAGCAGGTAATTTGACTGGTAAATATAATTGACTGGTTGGACAAATCCCCATCAGCCTGAATATCTCTTAAAATCCACCAAGATGACAGGTTCTGTCTAGAACTGACATTCCAAATATTTTTTGTCTTAATAAGAGAGTTAATAACAGGGGGTGGAGAAAGCACTGGGTTCAGTATAAGGGGTTCTGAGCCTTAAGTTTGGTTCTGCCATTTATGAGCTATGTTGTCTTGGGCAAGATACCTTTGCATGTCTACACAAATAACCCTCCTATTTAAAAAGATTCCTTACTCACACAGAGTTGTGAAATGTGATTGAAATGATGTTAATAACATAACAATGATTAAATGATAACTCAGTAACTGAATTCTAAGTTCTTAGTGTTATCTTAAGCATTATAATTGGACCATTTTTGATTTCTACAAATGACCTAAGAGATCAGTGTTATCTTTTCCATTTTAAGGATGAGAAAACTGCTGCTGCTCAGAACATTAAAGGGGCTTACCTAAACTCACGTGATAAGTAAAAGGCAGAACATAGTTTTAAGTCAGCTCTTACTCGTCCTAAAGTCTGTACTTATTCCACGGTACTATTGGAAAAGAGAAGGGCACCAAACAAGTGAATGTAAGTACAGAGCACTTTTCAGTTTTCAGTTACATTTCATTGCTATAAACAGAAATAAATTTTAAAAATTCCTATTACAACTTTGATTATTTGTATTTTGGTTTTACGAGCAAGGTTTAAAAGCTTGCCAAAGTCATCTTATTTCTCAAGACCCATTTCAAATGCCACTTAGTCTGTGAAGCCTTTAGGTAAACTAGTCAGTGCTAGTTACTTCTTACTTGAGTTAATGGGACTTTTGGCATTTTTAAACATAAAATAGTCTTTGTGTTTTTCTATGCCTCCCTTTTCTTTTAGACAAGGCTGTTCATTAAAGTATCATGTGGCTATTTGAATT
This sequence comes from Cebus imitator, assembly GCF_001604975.1. NCBI lineage: Eukaryota > Metazoa > Chordata > Mammalia > Primates > Cebidae > Cebus > Cebus imitator. The sequence continues at coordinate 9,217,480 of NW_016107320.1, forward strand.
AATTAAATTAAATTAACAATGTGGTACCTTAGTAACTCTAAGTCACATTTCAAGAGTTCAATAGCCACATGTGGCTACTGGTTATGTAGACACAGGACACTTCCATTATTACATCTATTGGACAGTGCTTCTTTAGATCAGAGGTTGAAACTGTCGCCTGGGGGCAAAATCTGGCCTGCTGCCTATTTATGTAAATTAAATTTTAGTGGATGACAGCCATACTCATTTAATATTTTCTTTGGCTATATTTGTGTTAACAATGCAAGAATTAAGTAGCTCCAACAGAAACCAAATGGCCCACTAGGTCTAAAATATTAATTATTTGGACCTTTACACAAAAAGTTTTTCAGGCTTCCAATCTAGACTACAAGCTATTTGAGGCTTAAAGCTCCGAGCATATTTCTTTCATTTTGGGGCCCATGATATCAGATTATCTAGTAGAAACCAATGTACTTTTGCTGAACTGAGTTGACATCAAATTAAGAAACAAATCCAAATTCCAACATCTAGAAAGTGACAAAGCCAGAATTCAAAACTGTTCATCTGATACAAACTTGTGCACTCATGCCATGCCCTCATGCTGGCTCCTGGTCTTTTGTGGTCAGTATACTAGTCAAACATGGAGACTGGCCATGATCTGTAAGATTTCCTCTGGTTAGGCTCTGGTTGTCAAACATGGCTTCTAGCTATAGGAAACTCACATAAAAGCGATCACAAGGAATGATAAAAGGGAAGCTCAGGCTCATTTAGACTCCCATTCCTCTTCTCACGTTCTTTTCCCCATTCTTCAGTTTGCTCTTTCTGTTCCAGCTGCTCTTCTGTTCCAGTTTGCTCTCTTTCTCATGAACCTACTGGGCATGCTGCCACTCCAGAACTTTTCAGCTGCTACCCTCTCCACTTGGCAGAAACGCTGTGTAGGGTTGCCCAGGTTGTGCACCACGACATGGACAACTGAGCATGGTAGCCATGACACCAACGATTCTCTTCCCTTCCAATATCCAGTGGCTCTCTCCTTGACTTTCTTCAGTATTATGTTTGCTGTCATTTTCTCTTGAAGCATCCCCTGGCATCCCCAATCCTTCTTACTTAGTTCTGCTTTCTTCAACTTTTTTATTCTAATATAGGATAATATTTAACTTACTTTCTTTGTTTATTTTCTCTCACAGTGAGGGGCTCCAGGGAAGACAGGGTTTTTTGGTTATTTTTGTTGATGATTGATATTCAGTGCTGGGTAGAGGATTTGGAACAAAATCTTCCAGTCTCTTTCTTTGAATTTCTATACTGGCTGGCAGCCATATCTTAAGGGGTCAGGAATAAAGTATACACAATCTAATTAACAATATCTGTAATAAGCACCTTTGCTCCCTTCTTTTGGTGAGTTCTCCTTATTTTCCCTAATCATCAAGAATCTCAGCTCTTTGTTATTTTGAAATCTACAGCATATATATATATATATATATATATATATATATATATATAACTTTTATATGTATATAAAAGTTCAGGGAATGAAGGCTGTGGCTAAACATAGAATAATAGAATTGCATGTATGAGAGAGTGTATAAATGTAATGGCATGTGTAAGAGACAAGGAGAGACATTGAAAATAATGATATTTATTGGAAAGGATGTGAGATGTTGAATTTGGCCAGATGTTAATAAAATCAGTAATATATCTATTGGACCAAGCTAAATATGTGGTGGCAAATATGCTTTGAGACACTGAATTATCCAATGCAGTTCCCAGGCAGCGTTCTCACTGTTGGTGCTGCCATTTTGGAGAGTTTCTTGGAAGCTGAAATAGATTCTGCTTGTTCCTTCCTATAAGATTTATTTTTTTTCCACCAGCAAAACTTAAGAGATTGTCCATAAATCAAATAGAAGTGCAGTGAGTAGAACGAGGGATTCTGTGATCTCTCTGGATTTTCCCTGCATTTTTACTTTCTAAATATATTGAAAGATCAGTTCTATTTCTTTGAATCATTTTTCCTAACCAAAGGAAACAATATCTCCCTGCTATTTCAAAGAATTGATTAATTTTGCCTAATCTGGGCTGATAAGAAAATCAGGTTCAGCACTGAGGAGCATTAAAAAGAGTTTAGCGCCAAGTGTCCTTGCTGTGCAATTTAGTGTTGATGCCAATCTTGTAACTGCCTTTGAAGTGGAGCTGAAGAGCCTTATAATAAAGATAATAAAGCTATGAAACTTAGACTCTGCATTGGCTAAAATTGGATAATTAGTTTAGGATTTCTTAATTACGTGGGAGGTGGCAGTAGAGAAAAATAAAAAGAATGAGAACTTGATTCTCAGCAGCACTAGCTAATAATTTAATCTATACAGACTGATGAATATTCACTGGATTCCCAGGAAATACTAACTACTATTGTGCAGAGATTGAGTCTGGTTCAAGACAGAAATAGAGGTTGTAATGCAGAGAAGCATATCCAACATGAGACAACCTACCGTTAGAAGACAGGAGAACAATAAAAAGTCAATAAAAAACATAAAGTATATTATGCTCATTTGCCATTGCTAACCTTTTGAATGTGTTCATCTATCTTTTTCTTTGTTTTTTTTCTTTCAATAATCTCATGTCTATATCTAAAAAAAATCAATAAATTAAAAACAAAAAACAACAAACAAACTATAACTATAAATGTTTTCCTGTTATTTTCCTTTGCTTTTGGTATAACTATACAATTTTCCTAATAACTTACCATAATAACACTGGTAACTTCAAGTTTATATCATTGCTGAAAAAACTAAAAACATCTTTATCTGATCGCTTGACCCCCTAATCTCTGCTGTCTTTCCATCACCTTTCTCTGTCTCTCTTTATTTACCTTAGCTTTAAAATCTCTCTTAAAGATCATTGTAGATGTAGACTTTCTTTTTTAAAATCAACTTTTATTTTAAGTTCTGAAATACACATGCAGGTTGTGCAGGTTTCTTACATAGTGCTGGTTTGCTGCACGGATCAACCCATCACTCAGGTATTAAGCCTGGCATCTGTTAGCTCATCTTCTTGATGCTCTTCCTGATCCAGTGTGTTTTGTTCCCCTCATATATTGAGAAATGCTGAGTGTATGATGGAATATATCGTTTGCAAACAAGAATGATGGCAAGGAAAACCTAGCCGGTACCCCCGCCCCTGCCAAGTAGAAAACTACATGGGGCATTCTAAAATGGCAGGACGATATATAAATATCAAACACTGGTTAAAACAATTCTTTAAGCATGGGACATCTGACCTTCCCCCCATGGCTCCCTCCTGAAGAATACTTTTTAGTTGTCTGTGATCAGTGGTAAGCAGGCACCAGCTACCTACTTGGTATATTTTTGTGTTATGAGAAAATATCGAACATCTGTTTGTTAAAAATCATCACTTGTTCAGGGAGAATAAATGCGTGGGTCAGAGTCTGCTTGAGCCTCTCAGCCTGGAATGCTGTCAGTCCCTATGGCTCTCAGCTCAGAAGGTTGTTGGCCCTCCGGATGGACCCACTTTGCTGTTCGATCTGGGTGTCTGCCTCTCAATTCCTTCAGCGCCACCTGGGTGGGGGTGTCTATGGCAGGGCTGATTCTCGGTACTCACCCATGTGTCCATGAGTTCTCATCATTCAGCTCCCGCTTATAAGTAAGAACAGGCAGTATTTGGTTTTCTCTTCCTGCATTAGTTTGCTGATAATGTCTTCCAGCTTTATCCAGACTTTCTACAATAGAGGAAACCTTATTTTTTACATAATTTTAAAGATGCAGAAAGCATTTTGGAGTCCAAAACAAATCATCCCAGATCTATTTTGTAAATGTATAAAAATCAGACAACTGACTTGTATTGCCCACCTAATGAATATAATAAACTAGCTTTGTGTTTCAAGCTCGAGATGGAAGGTAATAGGTCTGTCCTCACCTCCTCTGAATGACGCATGTATCCTCTGATGAGATTTGAGTTAAGTGACCCTTTACTTCAGCTGCAGTATTGTATGTGGAGCCAGGTATATGAAACAAATCTTAATATCTCTGAGATAAGAAAGGAAATTGTGTATGATAGAAACAATTTTCAAAATATAGATGATCAGCTGGAGAGATAAAAGATTTTTGTCTTAAGGAAAGACAAGATTAGAGTAAGTGTATAAAAAAATCTCTCAAAAATGACTTAGATTCCTTTTTAATGAAATTACCAAACTATAGGCCTATCTAAATTCACAACATCTTGTTTTTGAAATCTCTCTTTTGAAATTGTTCTGAGAACAACGAGCACATTTGAAAAAATTATTTCAACCTAATGATAGCAAATCTTCACCTTTTGAGCAACAGAGTTGATTTTCAGAAATAGCCAAAACCTTTTTACCGTGTATAAATAATGGCATCATTGGTGCCTAATATTATTTTTAATGAAAAATAGTTGGTGGATATTTAGTATTGAATTCAAGTATTTTTTAGTAGTACAAGTACGGTCCACAAAGACAATTTCAAAAGTTTCTTTGAATTATGATTGAAATGAAGAGTATTTGTTAAGTGCATCATAAACCCACTGTGCCCTCTTCTCTTTGAAAGTCTTTTGTTGCTGGGAGGGAAAGTTCCAAAGCAAAGAGAAGGCAGTGTTACTGGGGTTACCTTTCTTGTTATACTTCTTCAGTGAGTCACCTTGGGGAGTTTACATGGCATGAGGGCAATCAGCAATATAAGATTTATACAATGACTGTTACATTCATATATCATATTTTCCTTTGAGCTTTATGATGTTTGAAATGAGAGTCATCCCATTAAGAAAAATTATATTTGAAATCTTTAGGTCAGGTACAAATAAAAACAATGGGTGATAAATAACTTACATTTTACTTTGTGTCGATGGATACACCTTTGTAGACAAAATTTGTTACTGCTCTGAGTCAGTTTTTCCCCTATGGGTCAGAAAAAGATTGTCTTTGTAGATAGTAAGTACTGATTTTAATATCAATTTACAGGAGTAAATAAAATCATTTTTGCTTTGAAATGATATCTTCCTCTGCAGGTTTTGTTGAATATTAATGCAATATAATTTGTCATAAATTTTGTTTTGGGCATGCTCTTTCAAGTAGGAGGGAGAATTTTTGTTTGGCAGATTAAGCCACTTGTTTCTTGGTATGAGTGTGAGCATGAACAGCAATTCCAGGGGGTGGGAGGAGATTAAAAAAAATTAATCTCCCATTTGGAGGTTACGCAAAATCCAATTGACCTTTTTGAAAACATCTAATTGTCATGCACCCAGGTACCTTCCGGGCTCAAACTGGCAGTCAAATATCACTAGAAAGGTTATTCTTGTTTTTTCAAAAGCTGCTTGAACCAAGAAGCATTGTATGTCCATGGGGGGAGGGGTTCTAATTAAGCTCATCATGGTCTTCTGTTTAATTAATTAATTACTTAATGTTTGTCAAGTGATTTGAAGATGCTAAATAAAATGTATGTGCTGCTTAGTATTATTCATGAAAAGCAAATGAGACATTAATCCTTTTCATTTTCTTATAAGTATAGTACCTCAGCTGGCTAACTTTTATGAACCCCATCAATAGTTGCCCTCTTATAGATTTGTAAAATGCATAATACAAAGAAAATTTGTGTGAATTTCAGAGACAGCTTACAAGAATTAGATAATATATTTTGTTCTATCATTTTAGCTAGCCTGTGTTCTCTAATTTTATCAGTGATAAGTTGTCTCCATAGAATAAAATAGAAGAGGTTTGTTTTACAATGTTCATAGTATTATTTAAGTAAACTTTAGAATTGTATGAGAACCTTGAATTTCTGCACTAATCTAAAAGGATGATTTAAAGCTGGTAGGAATGGAGAATTGTTTTTCCTTGGTACGTTTCACTGAAAATTTTAAATAGAGTAGATATTCTCCCATATATTCCACTTAACACTGTTAGTAATAAAAGGAAAGTTCAGTCTATTTGAAGTCAATTAAATTCTGGACCTTGCTGTGACAGTGCGCATAAATATAGAACCAAGGAAAACTACTGGTTGTGACTTAAAAAGCACACATACATATGACAGTGTAGAAAATTAAGGGTGACTATGGCAGTGTACAACTTTTGGGGGCTCTCCCCAAACCATGTCTTCCAATCATCACCAGATGTTTCAGTACCAAGAGACACCAAAATATACCAGAAGAGCAGCTTAGTAGCAATTTTTGAGATGTTGAAACATGCAATCTTTGTTATTGAATCTAGTATAGCTGCAAATCATGCTTTAAACATAAAATTGCAGAAGGTTTTGCAACCTTTAAATCTTTTCTTGTCATTTTATGTTTCTGGTGTTAAATTTTGCTGTGTTAATGTCACCTTCACTTGGTAATATTTACAGCACCTAAATCAATGCTGAGGACACACAGAATATTGAAGGATCAACTCTACTTCTTCCAAATACACTTTAATACTTTCGCTGCTAAACCAGAGTTCGAGAAATAACTGCGGTGGAATGATAATGAGAAGTTTAACAGTTTTATGATGGTTGAAGCTGACTTTATGAAAGTTGATAAATTTCATCTTGTAGGTTTCAATTTCTCATTCCCTACCGAGAGATGGGGAGAATACATTGATACTGCATTTCAAATTGGCTAGATCAGAAGGAACAGCAGCTAAAATCCATTACAACCCAATTACATCCATCAGCTGAAGCTGTGTGCATTCACTCGTGAACATCAGCATTTAATCCATAAAGAGGAACTAATGAGAAATTTGAAAATGGAATCTACGCATCAGTAAGTTTGGAGAGATTTTTCTGGGATTAATGATCTGCCAGAGCATCTTCAACATGCTGGAAAGCTATTCTCTCTGGGTTTGTTTACTGACCAAGAGAAAAAAAGGGGGTTTTCTTCTGTCTGCTCATCAAATATTTGAAAGACTACTCGTTTCAGTCCTTGAAAACGGGATACCATGAGCTTTGGAAGTCAGGTACGTGTTGATGAACACTGCTGTCATTGAACAGGAAAAATTAAATTATTAGGTGAGAAGTTTCCACTTAGAGATTAGTAGCAAGTACTCTGAACAAATTATTTTACCTCTGTAGATGCTAAGACAAATGTGTTCCTTTAATTTGATACCTGGGAGTGTGTCTAGAGTTGCACATAGTGGGCAATAATTCTATGGTGTAGAAATAGAGAAATAGTTTTTATTTTTCACTTTTGGTGATTGCATGGTTAGAAATAAATATTCCACTTGTTGAGTTGCAATTGCTTAAAGAGTAACATGGAAGCTTAGAGAAAGTGGAGCATAAACTTGTTAATAATTGCATAACTTCACACGTACAATTTCTGCATCAATAAACATATAGTTTGTGAAAAGTTAACACTAGATGAAGTTTTAGAATGCTTTGCAGTTTCTTTTCATCTGGTGAAAATGGTTTCTGTAAGCATACAATTTAGGGATGTTACTATATCCCTAATTTGCATTAGGGATATAGTAACCTAATAGGTTTGGCAAGTGTAGTCATCAGATTAAATGGATGTATATGTGGAGTGTGGAGGATTGGATCCCCAGTGATGTTTGGAAAATAATTTGGTTTAATTTGTTGCTCTTTGAAGAGAAGATAAGTGTATAGATTTCATATTCAAATTACACCAGACAGTATAACTTGTTCCTCTGTTTCTGTAGTTTCTCAAGTATGCTTATTTAAGTGTGAATACAGCACCTCATGATATTGATGGCTTTAATGGAGGTTAAAAAATATGAAATTAGAGGTTTTCTTTCCTTATGCAAAATTTCAAAGAGAAGTTTATTTTCTTTCTATCTTTAGAAAAATAAATGGCAAAGGAAATACAAAGAAATCTGACCTTTGTGGTTTTGGCAAAGGGAAGCCATTGGAGGATTTTTAGTGGAGGGATAACATACATGTATTAGAAGGGTTACTCTGGTTGCAGTGAAGACTAGGTTGGGATAAGATTGTGAATGCAGAGAGAACAATGAGGCTTTCTCTGTATCTAAAGAAAGAGTTGGTGGTGGAAACAATATTGGGAGAGGAGACATGTTGAAGGATATATGAAAAGTAGAGCTGACAGAACTTGGTTGCTGAAATACCAGAAATTGTTTTTAGAACAATTGGGTTATTGGTGGTTCCATTTACTGCAAGAGAGGTACTGGGGAAAAGGGGATTAGTTGTGGGGGTCCAAGCTAACTGCTTGGCCTTTGCTGATGGTCTTAGGGACAGGGCTGTTATTTTTTTGTGGTGATTGGCCTAAAGTAGGGTACCTATTATCTGAAAGTTTTCTGTTTTGCTAGCCTTCCTCTTTTCTTTATTTTGGCTTGAGAGGACTGGCTTTCCATGGGGTCTGTTTTGCATGCTGTTGTTGCTGTTTCCAGATTGCTGGCTTCTCCATCACACAGTCTGAGATATATGAAGCAAAAAGCAAAATCAAGAAACCCATGTAATTCCTTGAGTGAAGAATCTCAAATGGTATGTTTCTTTTCCTCCAACTTTGAGAATCCTTTTATGATTGTCTTATACATAATGTCCAGGATTTTTAGTTGTACTTAGAAGGAAGAGGAGGGAATGTACATTTACTCTATCTTGGTCTGAACCTGCAAATAACTTAGGATTTCTTAAGCTAGAAACAATTATATTATGAAAGAACTAAGGAGGAAAAGACTAATACAAAAAATAAAGTTCCATTACTGCCTGAGATATTGACCTTTCACATTTAAACCTAAGATTATTATATATTTGTCTATGACTTACTTTTCCAAATTTCCAGCATTATGGGAAACACTAGTCTGTAAGTTCTGCTTCAAAAATAATGTGGAGGAAGGCCATAGCTGTGTGTTAGGAATAAGAATTCCATTATTCTAATACAAGATTAAAATTACTCTGACTTATGATAAGAAGAGAAAAAAGTTGGCCAGGTCTGGTGGCTCACACCTGTAATCCCAGTCCTTTGGGAGGCCAAGGCAGGCAGATCAAGAAGTCAGGAGTTCAAGACCAGCCTTCCCAACATGGTGAAAACCCATCTCTACTAAAAATACAAAAACCAGCCAGACTTGGTGGTGCATGCCTATAATCCCAGGTACTCATGAGGCTGAGGCAGGAGAATTGCTTGAACCCGGGAGGCAGAGGTTGCAGTGAGCCAAGATCATGCTACTGCACTCCAGCCTGGATGACAGAATGAGACTCTGTCTCAAAAGAAAAAAAATATTGATTTTGATAATATCTAAACATGACCAATATTTAATAGGAAAATCAAAACATTAGAGGGAAATTTAGTATACAATGAAATAGGTGAACAAGCATGGAAAATGCACATAAAAAGTAACTGGGACTCATTTGGTGGAAAATATAAATTATAACACATTAAAGCCATTGATGAACAATTATTTATTAAGTATACTTTTTTTCTGATTGAGCAGTTCTGTAAATATTTGTGTATGTACTTTATTATTAAATATACTAAAATATATACTCATATACAGTCTATATTGCTGTGGAAAGGAGCAGAGATGAGAGAGAGAGAGAGGAAAAGAGAGATAATTAGTGGATTAAAGAAGTAGAAAAAAACATTAAAAAAAAATCCCAGAGGAAGGTGGATGTTCCAGGATGGGTAAATGGCTCAGCTCCTTGAAGTTCTGAGCAACTCTTCTTTCTCATTGTTTCACCAATTCAAGGTCAAGGCTGGCTTTCTGGAACCACAGTCTGGTGTTCCATCCCATATAAAGGTGGAAAGAGAAAATGGATGTCAAGCATATGTTTCCAAATAAGTCACATGGATTAGTAAACATCATTTCCACACATTTCATTTGATGATGACTTCTTTCCCTCACTGACCACTTTCCCTAAGAATACTACCCCAAATTCCATTCATCTTCAGTACACAACTAGAAATTTAGGATCTCTGAGTGATGTACAGTCCTTTCCATATGCTCCAGATTTGGTTCCTGGTTAACTAATCAGATGTAAACTAACATCTGTTCCCACTCCTCACATATACCCAGTGTGTAGCAGATAGTTGCTTTAAACTCTTCCCCACAGATAAAAGGAAATATTAGAGGCACATCACAGAGTAGTCACAGGTTATCAGGCAATCCTCTTGCCTCGGCCTCCTGAGTAACTAGGACTATAGCGCATGCCACCATGTCTGGCCAAATTTATTTTTTTGTGTGTGTAGAGATGTGGTCTTGCTATGTTACCTAGGATGGTCTTGAACTTCTGGGCTCAAGCAATCCTCCTGCCTTGGCTTCCCAAAGTGCTGGGACTACAGATGTGAGCCATGGTGCCCAGCAATAGTCATAGTTTATAGCAATAAAAACACTCTGCTGGCAAGGAAGGGTGAAAAACCTCTGCCTTGGAAGTGGTCCGAATTCCTTAATCAAATGCTGGTTATGATTTCTGGAAGGAATTTCTTGGTCTAATGTTCCTCATTTCTCCCAGCTTTGCCCTCTTGGAAATTTTTGTCTGTTATTATCTGTGGCTATGTCTGAAATCAGTATTGGAAAAGTCGCTCTTCTTGTTTTCTGTCCAGCATTCCCAGCCTACTTTTTGCACATGTCTTTGGGAGATTTGCAGGTTGCTTTATTCATGTAACAATTACATGGCTTTGAAGGCCAGGCTTGTAGTTGCATTGGTAAAGTAATTTCCCCAAAACTTACTAGAGTTCTGGTCTGTTTATCTCCAGACACTTTTATGTGAAAGTTAAAGTAGCCATTATCTTGTCTGATCATGATTCTGAGCACATTTACTAACTGTTCTCTCTGCTTAACTCACTTCTGTCTTTCTCCATTGAATGGTGGCTATTGTGCAGCAATGTGAATCAGTAGGCGTAGGTATAGAGGTTAATCAGTCTATAGGTGCCAGCAATCACAAAATCTCAGTGGCATACAACAGAAAGCATTCATTCACTCATGTGCCCTCTACTGGCTGAGCTTTAACTGATGTAGGATGTGTTCAGCTGGATGACTTAAATCTAAGCTATGGGTTGAGGCTATGTTTCATTCTCTTTGTGTAGCATGTTAGCTGAGGTTCCCCTAATGGGACTTGCAGAGGTAGAAGACAGCCTCAAAAATTTGCTGTGCTTCTCAAGGCCTACGCTCAGATCTTGCCACTATGACTTTTTTTTGCGTAATATTATCCTTTATTAATGTATATATTCCTTTGTTTTCTAGCTATAGGAATTTGTAGTCACAGCTTGACTTATAGCACAGATCTCATTCATCTTCTTTTCACCTACAGGCCCTACCAAATCCTTTACTTTTTAATTTTTTTATTTCCATATGTTTTTGGGAAAAAGGTGGTATTTGGTTACATGAGTAAGTTCCTCAGTAGTGATTTGTGAGATTTTGGTGCACCCATCACCCAAGCAGTATACACTGAACCCAATTTGTAGTCTTTTACTCTTCACCCCTTTCCCACCCTTTCCTCCTGAGTCCCCAAAGCCATTTTTATGCCTTCACATCCTCATTGCTTATCTCTCACTTATGAGTAAGAAAATATGATGTTTTGATTTTCCATTCCTGAGTTATTTCACTTAGCATAATAGACTTTGATCCCATCCAGGTTGCTGTGAATGCCATTAATTCATTCCTTTTTATGACTGAGAAGTACTCTATCATATATATAACCACAGATTCTGTATCTGCTCATTGATTAATGGGCATTTGGGCTCATTCCATATTTTTGCAATTGTGAATTTGGCCACTATCACTTTTGTCCACATTTCATTGGCTAAAGCTGGTCACGTCACCAAGCCCAAGGGGAAATGATGAGAGAACATGCTCATCTTTAGCATGAGGGATGCCAAGTCACATGACAAGGGATACAGGGAAATAGATACATCTACCACGGGGAACAATACCATTTTGTCTCTGACAGAGGACATTCAATGGGAGCTTCTCTTACTTTTGTTTGGCTTTTCCAGACTTCCAAGCCCTGAAATTTCTAGCCTGCCAGTCAAGTTAGGTGCAAGAAAAGTCTCCTTTTAGGAGGTGTGTTTCTTCCATTACTGCTTGTAGAGGTACACTTTCCTTAGGTACATTTTTTAAAGTGTCAAGGAGAAGATAACACACACAAACATTCCAATCTCTTTCTTAGCCAGTATCACATATTTTTTGTATTATTTTGACCCCAGTCTGTGCCCTACTACTTTGAATATCGAATACTGTAGATATCAATATTTAGTGTAGTAAAAGTCATTCCAGGTAGTATGAGAATTTAAAAGAAAAGAATTTAATACAGGGAGCTCAATACTTCCAAAAGACATGGAATAGGAGTTTGGGGCTACCACTGCTTTAAAGAGTTCAAGGACAGCTGTTTCAGCTGCAATCCAGAAATCAGGAGACTGTAGCTGCTGCCATAGCACTGCCTCTCAATCCAGGAAAACCTGGTGACCAGATGCAGATGCTGAGTAGGCCACAAGTAAAGACAAACGTCACGTTGACTTTGCTTGCTCAATAAATAAATAAATAAATTAATTAATTAATTAATAAGAAGTTGTCCTTGCTTTTCTTAACTTATACACTGTCTGCACCAGCACAATGACTAAAACCTATCCACATACAAAATCCTAGCTAAAGGTGAGGTGAATCTTTGAAACATACTTTTCTCTGCAGTTCGAGAAGAGGCAGAGAAGAGGGTGGGGAAGGTGGTTATATGCCAATTGACTATATCTGGTATGTATAACAAAGGAAGCAATATCATCCCTCAAATATTTGAATTTGGATGTATTATTGAAGAAATAAATTTGAAAAGCAAATGATTAAAGACAGCCAATTTTATGCATAAAGAATTAATAATGAGGGAAATATCAATGATGTTTCATAAAAGAACTCTCTGTATTGTATCAGAAATCAAGAATACAAATTTCAAAAAATAAATATATACACCATGATGGAGAATATTTAGAAATGTAGTATATTTTCATGGATATTTTTATGTGTACCCATTAGAAGAGAATAAGAGAATCTATAAATTTAATGACAATTATAATTTTATCAACTCTAGAAAAAAATGAAAATAGTATAAATTCATAGTTGACACTTTTGGAATTTATTTTCTTTAGCTTTGATAATCTGTCCTAAAATGCTGGTGAATCATTATAATATAATAGATTATATCTAAAAAGGAATACTATTCATCTTTAAAAGGAGGACAATAAACTTGGACTCACAGTAAGCACTGATTTGAATCAATATTTTAGTATCAAATATCACTGAAACATTTTTCAGTATAAAAATGCAATGAGATTTAGGTTGGGCATGGCGGCTCATGCCTGTAATCCCAGCACTTTGGGAGGCTGAGGTGGGCAAATCACCTGAGGTCAGGAGTTCAAGACCAGCCTGGCCAACATGGTGAAACCCTGTCTCTACAAAAATAAAAAATTAGCCGAGCATGATGGCAGGTGTGTGTGATCCCAGCTACTAGGGAGGCTGAGGTGGAAGTATCTCTTGAACCCAGGAGGCGGAGGTTGTAGTGAGCCAAGATGGTGCCACTGCACTCCAGCCTTGGCAACAGGGCAAGACTGTCTCAGAGAGAGAGAGAAAAAAAAGATGAGTATGGTGGTGTGTGCACATAATCCCAGCTACTCTGGAGGCTGAAGCAGGAGAATCACTTGAACCCAGGAGGTGGAAGTTGCAATGAGCCAAGATTGTGCCACTGCACTCCAGTGTGGGTGACAGAGGAAGACTCTGTCACACACACACACACACACACACACACACACACACAGAACACAAAAATTGTAATGAGATAAAAGTAGCTCATCTCTGTTTCTGTGTAAGAGAGTATTGCTTTTGCTATTAACTGTTTATGTTTCCATTCATTTTTGTATGCATATTTTCACATATATGATATTATATACAGCTTGCCATTTTTTCTTGGGTTTTTTCACTTCGGTTCACAACGGTCATCTTGACTAATCTTAAATAATATTTGTATTCTTTTATAAGCAGTACTGAATACACAAACATACACACTTCTTAAATTTCATAGCTAAGAGGGAAACACTGGTAAAATGGTTCACACAATTTAAATTTCTATTGTTCCATCAAATAACCCTTAAAATTTATCAATTTATATTTAAAAAAAGAGAATAAAAGTACTTTATTTTCTATATACTGCTAATACTAACTTACCAAATTTCCCAATGTTTGCCAAATTTATAAAAATCAAAATTATTATCATTGAGGTTTTAGTTGGCATCACCCTTATTCTCAGTGAAATTGAATAGCTTTTTATATTTTTATCATGATTTTTTTCTCTTGTTCTGGAAATTGCCTGTTTATTACAATTTGCCTTTTGGGTTTGGAGGTTTTAACTTCTTATTAACTTCTTAGAACTATAATAGATGTGGGTATATAAAATATAGTTTTTTATATATTATATATGTGTATATGTGTATATATATATATATATATATATATATATATATATATATGTTTGTTTGCATGTTTTCCCTTTTCTGTTTCAGTTTGCTTTGCAGTGATTTAAAAGATTTCTGTGCTCAAATGTCTCAAATATATTAATCTTTTTCCTTTATGATTATTATGATGCTTAATACTGTAATTATAGATAACTCTTCTTTGATTAATTCACGTATTTGAGTGACATGTATTTTTAATTGATGAAGTTATAATTTACATACAATAAAATGTACATGTTAAATATATAGTTCAATGAGTTCTGACACAGATATATGCCTATTTAACCAATTTACTAATCAAGGTAGAGACTATTTCCATCATCACAGATGCCCTTGGCATCTGATAGCAAGTCAATCCTTGCTATTCCCTGCTCCAGTCAGCCACTGAATAGATTTTATAAGAATAGATTAATTTCACCTATTCTAGGATTTTATGTAAATGAAATCATGCAGTATGTACTATTTTATGTCTAATTTTTTCCCTCGGCATGCAGATTTTCAGATTTATCCATCCATGCTATGGCATTTATCAGTAACTCATTTCTTTTTATTTCTGAGTATTGTTCCGCATCATGAGTGTAGCAGTTTAGTTAGTAATATATTCACCCATTATTGGACATTTGAATTGTTTTCAGTGTTCACTATTATGAGTAAAGCTGCTGTGAACATTTATATATACCAATGTTTCTGTGAAATGTGTCTTTATTTCTCTTGGGAAAAGACCCAGGAGAGAGATTACTGATGTATATGGTAAGTAGATGTTCAATTTTATAAGAAATTGACAAACTTTGTCAAAGTGGTTGTACCATTTCACACTATGATCAGAAATAAATGGGTTCCAGTTGCTTCAAATTCTTGTCCTCACTTGGTGTCACCTTTTTTTTTTTTGTCATTCTAATAGGTGTGAAATTATTTCAATTTGCACTTCCTTGATGAACAGAATTGAGCAGCTTTTTATTTGCTAATTGGCAATCTGCACATAATCTTTGGTGAAGTGTCTGCTCAATTCTTTGTCTATGTATTTATTTATTAAAATTTTAAATTATTATTGAAATGTAAGAATCTACCATATATTCTAGATTTCAGTATTTTGTTGGATAGCACAAATATTTTCTCCCAGTTTGTAGTTTATCTTTATATATTGTAACCATGTATTATACTTTTTAATATATAGAGTTTGCCCTTTAAATTACAAGTTAAATTAAAATTTATAATTTAAAGATGCAACCATTTTTAATGGTACAATTCAGAGGCAATAATTACATTCACGATGTTGAGCAACCATCAGTACTATGTATTCCCAAATCATTTTTATCGCCTCAAACAGAAACTCTATAAACATTAAGCAATAACAACTCTACATTCTTTCCTCCTCCCGGCCCCCAACACCCTTTAATTTACTTTCTGCCCCAATGAATTTGTCTATTTTAGATATTTCATGTCAGTGCAATCATACAATATTTGTACTTTAGCGTCTGGTTTCTTTCGCTTAGCATAATATTTTTAAAGTTTATTCATGTTGTAACGTCTTTGAAAACTTTATTTTTTTAATAGCTGAATTATATGCATATTATGTGATGTATATATATATCACATCATATGGATATAAATATCACATTTTGCTTATCCATTCAACACTTGAATTGTTTCTGTCTTTTGTCTACTGTAATTAATGCTGCAAGGAACACTGGAATTCAAGTACTGTATCTGTTTGAGTCCTTGTTTTTAATTCTTTTGGGTACATACCTAAGAGTGGAATTTCTAACTTGCATGTAATTTTATGTTTAGCTTTTTGAGGAATCATTAAACTATTTTCCATAGTAGATGTATCAGTTTACATCCCCATCTGTAATGTATGAGGGTTCTAATTTCTTTACATGTTCACCAACACTCATTATTTTACTTCTTTTTTGGATAATAGCCAACTAGTAAGTGTGAAGTGGAACTCGTGGTTTTGATTTGCATTTTTCAAAGACTAGTGATGTTGAGTGTCTTTTCATATGACTCTTGGCCATTGGTACATGTTTATGGAATAAATATCTACGAAGTCCTTTACCCATTTTTGAATTGAATTTTCTTTTGGTTGTTGCATTATAGTAGTTATTTATATATTTTGGTTATTAAACTCTCATGAGATATATGCTTTGCAAATATTTCTTCCATTCTGTAGGACATTTTCACTTTCTTTATAATGTCTTGTGATGCAAAAAATTTTAAGTTTGATTAAGTCCAAATTATCTATTTTTCCTTTATTGCCTAAGCCTTTGATGTCAAAGCTAAAAATTCATAGCAAATCAAATTTTATAAATATTTACATTATTATGTTTTCTTCCATAACTTTTACAGTTTTTAATTCATATATTTTGGTCATTAATCCACTTATGAGTTACTTTTTGCATATGTTGTGGGAGTCAGGGATCCCACTTCATTCTTTTGCATGTAGAAATTCAGCTGACCCAGCACCATCTTTTGAATATGCTATTATTTCCCCACTGAATGAACTTGATAATCTTGCCAAAAAATTTTGAACATAAATAAGTTTAATGATATCTTTTGAAAAGCAGAATTATTTAATATTGCTGAATTTCTATTTCTTATTATTTTTTAACTTTTGGTTAGTGCTATTTACAAAAAAATCTAAGTAATCTTTCCCTACAAAAATTTACACATTCTCCTTTTTCTAATTAATTTTTATTTATAATATGAAATGGGAATCAAGGCTCCTTTTCTATCATATGGATGTCTATCCTGTCAATATCATTTATTGAAAAGATTATTTGGAGATTATTGGAAAGATTATTCAATTATGGTGATGCCTTTGTTGAAATCAATCATATATGTACAGGTGTATTCGGGACTTTTGTATTTTTTTTATTGATTTCTATGTCTATGTTTACACCAATATATTGTTAATTAAGTGAGTTTTCTTGTAAGTCTTGAAATCAGGTGATTAATAAAAACCCTCTAATTGTATTCTTTTAAAAAATTGACTCATAATAT
Source organism: Cebus imitator (assembly GCF_001604975.1). Taxonomy (NCBI): domain Eukaryota; kingdom Metazoa; phylum Chordata; class Mammalia; order Primates; family Cebidae; genus Cebus; species Cebus imitator. The sequence goes on from NW_016107320.1 coordinate 9,234,856, forward strand.
TTGTCAATATATATGTACATGTGGTATTCTGTTGCATGCATAGAATGGAAAATGATCAAGTCAGGGTATTTAGGGTGTCCATTATCTTGAAAATTTATCATTTCTATATGCTGAGAACATTTCAGTTCCTCCCTTTGAGATATTCGGATATATACAAAACATTGTCATTAACTACAGTCACCCTCTTCTGCTGTCAAACATAACTTATTCATTCTAACTATATGTTTGTGCCTATTAACTAATTCCTCTTCATCCCTCCTGACACATGCTTCCCAGGCTCTGGTAACTCTTTACCTCCCTGAGATCAACTTTTTCAGCTACCACATTTAAGTGAGAACATGTGGTATTTGTCTTTCTGTGCCTGGTATATTTCACGTAACGTGGTGATCTCCAGTTCCATCCATGTTGCTGCAAATGATAAGACTGCATTATTTTTTATGGCCAAATAGTATTCCAGTGAGTATGCATACCACATTACTTTACGCATGTATCTACTGATGGACAATTAGGTTGATTCTATGTCTGCTATTATGAATAGTCCTGCAATAAACGGGAGGGTGCAGGTGTTCCTTTGATATATAGTTTTTTGTTTTGTTTTGTTTTTGCTTTGGATAACTACCCAGTAGTGGAATGGCTGGATCATATGGTAGTTCTATTTTTAGTTTTTTGAGAGGTCACCATACTGTTTTCCATAATGGCTATGCCACCAGTAATGTACAAGAGTTCACTTTTCCTTGCATCCTTGCCAGCATCTGTTATTTTTCAAAATGTTTGTCTATTCTCTGATCTTAGCAGTTTGTTAACATTTAACATAGATCTTGCTAGGATTTGATAGTTACTGTGTTTAATCTATAAATCAGTTTTGAGAGAATGAATGCCTTCATATTGTCTTATTACTTCTAGCAATTTTTATTTTATTTTATTTTTATTTTATTCTTATTACTTCTAGCAATTTTTTTTTTTTTTGCTAGAAGACTATCTAAATCTTTAGATAGTCTTCATAGGCAGTTAGGTCAAATGCAAGCAAAAAGTTTTCTTTTATTCCTTCCTTCCACAAACATTGTGACTTATTTGTTTTCTTTGTCTTATTGCGCTGCATAGGACCTTTAATATAATATTAAATAAAAGTAGCAAGAGTAAATATCCTTATCTTATTACAATCTTAGGGATTTTCTTGTTTTTCAACATCGAGTATGGTGTTAATTGTAGATTTTTTTGTATATGTTGTTTATCGTGTTGAGGAAATTTTCTTCCCTTTTATAATTGGTGTGTTTGTGTGTCTTGAAGAAGAGTTAACGTTTTCCCATTAAATATTGTATGATTTATTAATCTTGTTTTTTTGAGAATTAAGGAAAATATGTTAAGGTCTCCTAATTCCATTAACCTTCCCTTGTATTGTCATCATATATATATACACACACACACATATATATATGCTGAGCTTCGTAATGCACAAATATTTCTAAAATTTATACCTTTATTGTGGAATATATTATTTCCCAATAAAATGCTATTTATTTTTGAATATTTTTAAACAGTTTTTAATACTTCTCATAAGTATGGTATTAATACTATATATTCCTCTTTTTGTCTCTCTGACCATGACATCTCTTTCCAATTTCTTTTCAAGTCAACATTTCTTGTAGACAGTATGAATTTTTATTCAATCTGAGATATTTTTCTTTTAATATATGCTTTAGTTTTAATGTTAAAATTTATGAACATAATTAATATGCATGGTATAATAGATACAATGAAAGAAAGAAAAGAACTTGGCACTGCAGAGGTAGAGAACACATAGCTTTTCGAGAACAAATAGGACATATAAAAATAGATAAATTATGCCTGCAAAAAATTTTCAATTAATTCCTAAAGCAAAATTAACTTAGTCCATATTCCATGAATATAATGTAATAAAATTAGAAGTTTAAAACAGCTCTACAGGTAAAACTTCAGAAATGATTCTCTAAATAAATTGTGGTATAAAGATAAAGTTTAAATGAAAATTAACAACTATCTTAATGCTAAAAGACATTGAAGGCAGCAACTATCAAGAGATATATTATCTTGCCAGAGTGGTACAGAGCAGAAAAGTTATAGCATAAAAATGCATATACTTAAAAAAAAATTAAAGCTAATAAATTATGCAAATTATGTAAAAACCTAGAAAAGAAAAACTTAAGGAAAATAAAAGGAATTACTAGAGATAAACATAGAAACTAAATTACAAACAAATAAAAAGTAAAGGTGATCAAGAAAATTAAACTCTAAAATTATCAATGAGATGGGCAAACTTGAACACTTTTCACCAGTTAAAAATACAAACAAATAATGGCAGGAATGAGAAAATAAATACCATTCTAGATACAGAGGCAACATTGTATTAGTCCATTCTTACACTGCTATAAAGAACTATCTGAAATTGGGTAATTTATGGAGAAAAGAGGATTAATTGACTCAGTTTCGCAGCCTGTACAGGAAGCATGGCTGGGGAGGCCTCAGGGAAGTTACAATCATGGTAGACCGCAAAGGAGAAACAGGCACATACTACTATGGTGGAACAGTGGGGAGAGAGAGAGAGAGAGAGAGAGAGAGAGAGAGAGAGAGAGAGAGAGAAAGAAAGAGAAAGAGAAAGAGAAAGAGAAAGAGAAAGAGAAAGAGAAAGAGAAAGAGAAAGAGAAAGAGAAAGAAAGAGAAGGGGAAAGAGCTACCTACTTCTAAACAGCTAGATCTCATGAGAACTCACTATCATGAGAACAGCAAGGGGGAAATCTGCTCAAATTCAATGTGAGATTTGAGTGGCAATACAGAGTCAAACTATTTAGATGTAAATACAGTTTATGTTAAACATTAACCATCTTAGTAAGAATTATTTTCTAGTGACAGAAATGACAAAAATGTACCTAAGGAATAGTAGAAATATTGATAGTGTCAGGGAAAATATTGAGAGCTTATCTGCCATAATATGGGGAAGTCAGGCACAGGGTGTTTTATGGATGAGGTTAACTGTACTTTTATAGAGATGACTTCTTTATTATGTAATGTTTTTAGACTGACATAAAGAAATATACTCTTCTTCAAATAATTCTAGGGTGTAATATAACTCTGATATCAAAATTTAACAAAGAAAGCACAGAAAACTCATGAATATAGACATGAAAATCATAAATGAACTATTAGCAAATTAATTTCAGGAGTGTGTTAGGAGATTAATACAAATACATTATGCCCAAAAGGTGTATACTGGGAGTGCAAAAGTCTTTCAAATTATGAAACATGTGCATTAATTTAATTAGTACATTAACAAAGGAGAACAGTGAATAAACATCTCAATATCAATGAATAAATCATTTGATTCATTACAGTATTTGTTACTGACTCAGAAATAAAGAAGATCTTAGTAAGGAAGTATAGAAATACACTCTTGAAACTGGTTTAAAAATATCTACCAGAAGCTTTAAGAAAATTTCATAAGTAATAGTGAAATATTTTAAGTGTGTTAGGTTTAATGATGTCTCCTCCCCACAAAAACGTCTTAATTCCTGGAACTTGTGAATGTGTTACCTTATGTGTTAAAAGAGACTTTGCAGATGAGATTAAGTTAAGAACTTTAAGACTGGGAGATTATTCTGAATTATCTGGATGATAGGAATTTAGACAGAGGTGAAGGCCATGTGATGATGGAAGCAAGAGGTTGGAGCTTTATGAAGAAGAAGCCTTGAGTCAAGGAAAGCAGATGGCTTTAGAAGCTGATACAGACAAGAAACAGATCCTCTCTTGCAGAAGGAAGAGCATGTTTTCCTCCAGAAAAAAAACAGCCCTGCAGATACTTTGATTATAGCCCTGTACATCACACTCTGAATTCAGACCTCTACAACTGTAAGAAAATACATTTGTGGTGGGTTAATTACAAAGCTTGTGGTAATATGTTATGGTGGTACTAGGAAAGCTAATATGAAGATAATCTGCAGTAAATCAGAAATAAGAAAATGATCCCAGCTACCATGTCAGTATTGATGTTTGTTGGAGATGGTATGCCATGTAATAAAATAAAAGTAATATATGTGTGTGTATATATACACATACACACCTGTGTATAGACATGTATGCCAACACACATATATACACATGACAAAGATAAAGTTATCCACCAAAAGAAAAAAAATAGCAAGAATCAATAAAAACCTATAAAAACTAGTAGGAGTCCAGGAAAGTAGCCAGATTAAAAAAAAATCGATAGCTTTCTTATACACTAGCAATGACAAATTTAAAATGTAATAGAAAAATTAGTCCATTTTGAACAGCCACAAAGCTCATTAAATACCTATGATTAGTTATGACAAGAAAACTTGTAAAACCTATTTAGAAAAATAAAAGTCTATTGAAGGTCATAACACAGGCCCTGAAAAAAAGAAAACGTTATACTATGTTCTTGGTTAAGAAGTATTCAGTATTTTAAAGAGGTAAACTCTCCCACAATTATTCTCCATGTTAAAATTAATCTGAAAATTAAACTCTAAATATAATTTCTAAGGAATATATAGCATTATTTTAAATTTGTTATGGAAACATTATTTGCAAAACACTAAGACAACATTTGAAAGGAAGACCAATGAGAAAATAATCCCACCAAATATCAAAACATATTATAGAATTATAGCAATTTAAACAGTGTGGTTATTACAGGAAACAGAAAATTGATGGTATGTAATATAGAGTTCAGAAATATTCATGTTTTTATAATGATTCAGCATAGAAAATGGATGGACTACAGCACATGATATTTTGACAACTGATTTTCAATCTGGAAACTTTTATTTAGGTCTCTGTATAATCTCATTAGAAATAATTTACTATGGACAGGTTAAAAAGCTAAATACCAAACAAGTCTCTGAAATTTTAGGAGAAAATACATGAAAATATTACATATCTTGGAACTAGAATGCTTTTCTAATTATAATACAAATCTAAACGTGACAAGAGACATAATCAGCAAACTCGACTGCGCGTGAATTATAAATTATGTATTGTTAAACAGATGGAAAGAAAATATTTGTACCATCCATGAAAAATAAAGCATTAATCATTAAATACATTAGAATCCTACAAAACAACAAGGAAGACAGAATAAACAGATCAATAGAAAAATGAGCAAAGGATTTGAAGCAATTTACACACACACATACTCACAGAAATACATATGTCAACATTGATAGTATTCATATTAGATTAGCAAAAATCTAAATAAATGATAAATAATTAAAGGCTGGTAAGGTGTTCTGGCTATAATTTACTATGTAACAGATTACCCCTAAATTAGCATCTTGAAGCCATAAATGTTTATTACTTCATTGTTTCCGTAGATCAGAAATCTGAGAAGTCCTTGGTTGGGCATCTTCACTCAAGACCTCCCATCAGGTTACAGTCAAGCTGTTGGCTAGGGCTGCAAGCATCCCAGGGCTGGCTTGGGTCTGGAGGATCCACTTCTAGGCTCAATCACCTAGCATTGGTGAGGCTGCAACTTCTTGTGAAAGGCTGGACTGAGTGTCTCAGTTCCTTGAGGTTGCCATGTCTCATGGGCCTCTCTATAGGGCAGCTCACAATATGGTATCTTGATTCCCCTGGCATGAGAGGAAGGAAGAGAGAGGGAGAGGGAGAAAGAGTGTGTATGTGTGTGTGTGTGTGTGTGTGTGTGTGTGAGAGAGAGAGAGAGAAAGAGAATGAGAATGTGTGTGTGTGTGTGTGTGTGTGAGGGAGAGTGAGAATAAGAATGTAAGAGAGAGAGGCAGAGAGAGAGGGGAAGAGAGGGAGGAGGGAGAGAAAAGGAATGAGGGTGTGTGTGTGTATATGTGGATGTGAATATGGATTTTTGAGCAAGAAGGAGAAGGGGAGAGAGAATGAGAATGAGATTGTGTGTGTGTGTGTGTGGAGGGGGGTCAGGAGAGAGTGAGGGAGAAAAAA
>NW_016107320.1:9241259-9265021 GCF_001604975.1 Cebus imitator
AGAGAGAGAAATTTGGATGCCACAGTCTATTTATAGCATTCCGTCACTGAGATATTCTATTTGTTAAAAGTGAGTCAGTAAATCTAGTCCACACTCATGGAAAGGGGATTATGCAGTGTGTGAATATCAGGATGTGGGGATCATTGAGACCTATTTTAGAAGCTTCAGAATCTTCTCTGGTAAATAGGCTATTGGAATTCAGCCAGAGAGCAGTTTTGTATTATCCACCAAAGCTTAAAAAGCACAAACCCTGAACAAGAATTCCTGAACGTTTTCTTTATAAATCTTTTCTATAGATATATTTGCACAAGTGTTTAAAAATTCATACATAAGAATGTTCACTGAAGAACTGTATTAGTGAATATCGAAAGCTCCCTCAAATCTAAATTATCATGAAACAAATATGGTTCCATGTATCTAGGAATTTGGTGCAATTGTTGGAGAGAAAGAGGTAGAGTTATGTACTGAGAAGGAAAGTACACTAGCTGTATTTGTTTTTAAAATTAAAAATATTTTAACTTATTAAGAAATGATATACACAAAATTTACACAATTTAATGTATACATCTTAATGAGTTGGATATATCATATACCATGATACTATCACCACAGCCACGGTACTAAGCATGTCCATCACTTCATCAAATTCAATGTGTTTGTGTGTACATGTGTTTTGGTAAGAACACTTAACACGAGATCTTCGCAGATTTAAAGTGCACAATACTGTATTGTTAACTATAGGTACTATGTTGTACAGCAAATCTCTAGAACTTATTTATCTTGTATAATAGAAACTATACCTACTGAAGAATGTTTCCCCCTGCCAATGGCAACTATCATTCTATTTTCTGCTTCAATGAGTTTGACTATTTTAGACACCTCATTTAAGTAGTGTCATGTAGTATTTGTTCTTCTGTGACTGTCTGAGCCATATTGTTAAGTGACAAAAGGCAAGTTATGAAACAGTGCCTTTACTACAGGAGAATCTCATTATGCCAAAAATAAATGCAAAAGTAAAAATAAAGGTAAAAATAGAAATGTTTTTATATAGTTATAATTTTAAAAGTATAGTTTACTTTATAAATTTGTACATTGTTTGAAATTCTTCTGAATAGAAGATGTATAATTAAAATAACTCTTTAAATAAAATAATATATATGGGCATAAGTACTTTTAAAGAATTATATTACTGAGAGTACTTTAATTGGATCCTAAGAAACTTGACATGCTTTAAGTTCAGATAAACATTATTCCAGAGATAGAGGTTTTTCTTTTACTTCCTAGATATCAGTTAAAAATTGTACAATCTGAGATTATGTCTCATATCTATAGTAAGCTTAAGTTCAAATACTGGAAAAAATTTGTTTCAGAAAGTCATAGATAATATCAGGTAAAGTCATATTTTTATGAAAATCTCTGTAGGACAATAAGGTGATGAAACATTAAATATAGAACAGCTCAATGGAATTTCCTTCTGACTAAAATAATGAAAATAATAAGAATAAAAGTAAGCCAGTCAACTTGTATGGCAAAAGTTGTTATATACTCTTTTCTCTTACTTTTACTATTTAGGTTTCTGTTTTGTTGTAATATAAATATTCTAAAACAGATAATGTTATTCAAGTATAAACAAAAATCTCACAAATTATATATATATATATATATATATATATATATATATATGAAGCCAAAATCTCAATTATTGTTACAACAACCTAATAACTTGATGCAATTTCACACAGTGCACATATCCTGTAACTTACAGTAAGGAGAGACTATCACCAGCATACACAAAACACCTTTATACATCCTACTGGCCACTACCCTACTGAAAAACACTGTCCCAATTTCCAGGGCAATATGTGTGAAATGTATGTGAATAAATTCATACTAAATGTATTCTTCTGAGCCTGATTGCTTTTTCTCAGAATTCGATTTGTAAGGTTCACTCATGCTGAATGACTATTTATTCACATCACTACAGTGAATGGACAATTTGGATTGTTTCAGGTTTTGGATACTTGCAAATTATGATTCTATGGTTCTTCTTGATCTTGTCTTTTGGGACTCATATGTATATTTGCTGAGTATATATCTAAGAAAATGAGAGTATGCATATGTTGTACTTCACTGGATACTTTAAAACAGTTTCTAAAGTGATTAATCAAGTTATTTTCACACCAGCGCCCTCCAGAGGCTTCCTATCCTTTCAACACTTTCTGCAAGGAATTTGTCTTTAAGCATTTCTGCTGGTTAGGTTGTGAAATCTCATTTGGCTTCAAGTTACATTTATTTGATCATCATTATTATTAGCTGTTTACATAGTTATTCACCATTTTGATATCTCCTTTTCAAAGGGCTTGATCAGGTCCTTTGCCATTTTGTTTTATATCTTCCTCTCATTGGTTTATAGTGGATTTTTATATATTAGATGAATCATTGATCAGGTATATATTACAAGTGTCTAATACCACTATGGGACTTGCCATTTTACTCTCTTAGTATTGGTCTTTTGTAAAACAGAACTTCTTCTTTTTTAAATATATATATTTTTTAATTTACTTTGAGTTTTGGTATACATGTGCAAATCATGCAGGTTTGTTACACAGGTATGTTACACATGCAGGTTTGTTACACTATGTGCCATGGTGGTTTGCTGCACCCATCAACCCGTCATCTAGGCTTTAAGCCCCGCATGCATTAGGTATTTGTACTAATGCTCTCCGTCCCCTTGCCCCCACCCCACCCCCGACAGGCCCCAGTATGTAATATTCCCCTCCCTGTGTCCATGTGTTCTCATTGTTCAGCTCCCACTTATGAGTGAGAACATGTGTGGTAAAAGAGAATTTCTTTACTTTAATGTAGCCCAATATGTCAAGAGTTTGCTACATATACTTAATATTTTCTGTGTCCCATGTAGAAAATCTTTGCCTAGGTGAAAGACGTTAAGATACCCTTCTTTGTTACATTCTAGTAAATGTATTAGTTTACTTTGCACAGTTAGTTTACTTTTACAATGCACTTGGAATTGATTTTGAATATGGAGTAAGGTAAAAATTAATATGTATTTTTCCATGTGGATAATAAATTGACCTAGTACAATTTACTAAAAATACTATCATTTCCTCACTTTCAGATAATGCCATTTTTATCATAAGTCAGATGACCAGCTATGTGTTATTTTTTTCTTAACTCTTGATTGGTTTTCAGTGCTTTCTATGCACATGTAACACTGCCTTACATATTATATTTTATAGTATTTTTGATGCAAACTTTTGTAGGTATTCCAAATTTGTTGTTCTTTAAAATTATTCTTGCTATTCTTTGTCCCATGCATACTCATATGAATTTTACATTTATTTTTGTCAATTTCCCTAAATGGTGGTTTGTCAGTTTTTATATAAAGGTGTTTATAGTCATACTGTTCAAATATTTTATGTTCTTACTGATTGGCTGTCTGCTAGATCCATAAATTACCAAGGTAGGTATTAAAATCTCCCACTGTTATCACGTATCTGTCTATTTCTATTTTCGCGTCTGCCAATTTTTCCTTTTTATATTTTCAGGCTAATACATTTAGGAGTATTTAAATTTAAAATGATCATATTTTCGTTTTATCATTATTGATTACCCCTATTTCACTCTAGGAAAGTTCTTGCCTTAAAAAATCACTTTGAGGTTCACCAACTTTCTTTTGGTTCATGTTTCATAGTATAAATCTTTCTATCCTTTAATTTGCAACCATTTTATAGTCTTATATATTGGATATATCTCTTGTAAGTTGCCTTCACTTGTTTTTTCATCTCAGTCTCACAATCATTATCTTTTAATTTGAATATGTATTTCAGTTCTATTTATTTTGTTTTGACATATTTGAACTTGAGTATACCATCATATTGTTTGTTTACTATCCCATCCGTTAATTATTTAAAATTTATTTTACAAAAATTAACATGCAGTTAATTTTCTATTTTCATGTCCTAAAATATAAATTGTAGTATAAAGTATAACATTGGAGACAAGAAGTAAATAATTTAAAGGACTGTGATATTTCCGTATTCTGGAAACTAAACTGGTATTCTTGATGAATTCTGTTTATTTCCATGATGATAATGAGATGAGAGTACAGGACTGTCAGAAGGCCAAGGTGAGAGGATGAATATTGCTGTTTTCAAGGACAGTCTTGTACTCAAGTAGATGTTCTGCTTGTGTGTTTGTATTATTTGATAATAAATGTTGAATAAGCCTGACACAGGTCTACTCCCGAAGGCAAATTTATGTGTTCCCCACTGTATGTTTAAACCTGCTAAATAGGACTGCTCTATCCCTACCTTGGTTTCTGCATATGCATCGGGGGCCCAGGACTCCTCTGGTCACTCCTGGCTAAAATCTTATGGCCACAAATTCACAAACAGCTTTAATTATATAGACATTTTTACCATCCCAAAGAAAACTCAGACTCTGACTCTGACCTTACGTATCTTTGTCCTTCTTAATTTGGGTCCTGTTGTGGGTGGTTCTATTACCTTGTGTGTTTCTAGGAGTTCTCCTGTATTCACACAATGTTTCCCCTCTCGCCGTTTTTTACTGTGCAGGCCCCACCAGGATTAGAGTCAGGGAAAGGAGGAGTGGTCAGTGGGTTAGGTATTTGTTTCCCCTTGGCTTGTGTGATGTTTGGGGGCCTTTGGCTCTTTGAGTCTAGCTGGTATTTAGAGTTTACTTTCCTGTGGGTGCTTCCATAGATTTTTCAGAGGATCCTACTAGAAACATTAAGCTTGCTGTCCTTATTCTCCTTAGATGGGGTGCTGCATTTTCTTCCAGGTGGCTGCTACTGCCTTAGCCTGTTTCTTTTCTTTTTCTTTTTTGTCTGATAAGTTATTTCATAAAGATGCTCTTAAAGTATCATTCCTCAAAAAATAGCTACAATCACTTTATATTTATCAGGTTCTCAAAGTTAGAGGATGCAGAGCAGCTTCTGTGAGTAATCCTGTTGAAGTTCATCTCTTTTGACTTCAGAGGGTAAGTACTGTGTCCTCATCTTCCCTGTTGTATAGAGAAGATGCTAATCTCAGGACAGCTCCCTCCAAAATGGCTTTTCATGAATTCCTGCTATCTCCAAAAACGTTTATTCATTTGATGTTCATGAGTTGCCCTACTCATTCAGAGAATCTATCTGGAGATTTTTGCTGTATAAACCCTTTCATAACAGGCTTTGGTTATCAGTCATCATTTACATCTTGACTCCTGCATTGAAACTGCCAAATAATATCTTATTCATTTATTCATGCATTCATTTATCCATTCATTCATGCACACATACATTTAATACCTATTGATTACTTACTATGTGCTAGGCACTATTTTTGACGTTTGGGTTAGAGTAAAGAAAAGGAAAAGACCAAAATTTCTGCTCTTTTTCTAGAGAGAGAGATAAACAAAAAATATAAATAAGTTATATTGCATATGAGAAGCTGGTAAGTGAATGCAGAAAAATAAAGCAGGGAAGAGAAGTTGGAGATGGGGTGGGGAGATGGAGACAATTTTAAGTAGAATGGTCAAGAATGACTGCACTGATCTGAGAGAAGCCCGTGATCAGAGAGAATACCTGCATGTAAAGAGTGTTCCAAATGGACATAACAGAAAATGCACAGGCCATGAGCTGGAAGCGTGCTTGTCTTGTTTGAGAAACATAAAGAGGCCAATAGATGCAATAGCATGATGGGTGGGCAGAGTAGTAGAAAGTGAAGCATAGAATAATTGAGATGCTAGAGTGCAGAAACAGTCAACCACCGTACCTGGCACCAATCTGAGTTACAAAGAAAAGCATGGCAAGGACAGGAACAGAGGAGTGACTGCCAGCTAAAGTTTTTAAATGATCATGTCTTCCTTTTTATAAAAACATTGTAAGAGAGATGCGTGTGAAAGCAGAAAGACTCGTTAAAAAGCTATTGCAATATTCCAAGCAAGAAATGATAGTAGATTGGATCAGAGAGGTAGCAGGCAAGGCGGCAACACAGAAAGGTTAAGTCAAGGTTACATTTTGAAAGTAGGTCCAAGAGGATTTCCTGACAGATTTGATGTGGAATATGACAGAAAGAGGAAAGATGAAAATGCCTTTGAACGCCAAAATTTTTAGTCTGAGCAACTGAAAGAATTAATTACAATTAAGGAACATGAGGAGAGGAGTATGCTGGGAGGGGATGCAGAAAGGTAGTGAACAGGGCCAGGGGTTCATGTTCATTGTTGCATGTGTTTAAGTTAATTTACTTGATAGATATCCTACCAGAGGTGTTGAGCAGGCTGTTAGATACATCAGTTGGGAGTTCAAGAGTTTAGCAGAAAGGTCCAGACTCAAGATATTAATTAGAGAATCATCAGAGTATGCATGACAGAATTGGATCACCAAGGGAGGAAGTATTAGTAGAGAAGAGAGATAGGAGTTTAGGGATGGACCCAAGGTCATACAAAAGGCTAGATGATGAGGAGAAGCCAGCAAATAGATGGTAGGATAGACCAAAGAGATAAGAGGAAAATGAAGAATGAAGTCTCAGAAGCAAACAAGAAAGTATGCAAGGATGAGGGTATGGTCAACTAGGTCAAATGTTCTCATAGGTGTAATAAGAACAGAACTGCATTTTGATCATTAAAGGTAACAACTTGGAGGTCACTAATGACACTGATGAGCACTTTCAGTGAAGTAGTAAGTCTGTTTAGATAAAATAAAAGACGAAATATAATAAGTTAAAAATTTCAGGTATAGGCCATTTAATACAAGTTTTACAGTAAATTAGAGAAGAGAAATGGGGTAGCAGATAGAAGGGAATTGGAGTCAAGAGTGGACATTCAGAGAGTTCAATGTTTGTATGCTGATGGAAATTATCTCCTGAAAGAGAAATACTGTTCAGGCAAGAAAGAAGGAGTTTGCACTGAAGCCATGTCTTTACGTAGAAGAGACAGGATGTAATCTATTGCCTAGAAGTTTGCCAAGGACTGAACCATGAGAGAAGAGGAGTTCAAGAAACTGTGAAGCTGGAATATGAAGAGAATCATCTAAATGGATATTTAATGTCCTGTGATGTCATACTGAACTGATGTTGGAGAGTGTTACACAGAGCCAGAACTGCAACTGTGAGGGTGAGGACCAAGGAGGATGGCTAAAACAAGGAAGTAAAAGGGGGATGAGTAGTATGATCAATGATAAGGGATTGGAGCTGAGGTTTTACTAATTTGGAGGGCTTTGGAGTAGGAATAACTTTACAGTATGAAGTTGAAAGGAACACTGAGAGAAGAATTTGAGAACGCATTTCTTTTTGTTGAGCAGTCATGAATTCTAGAAGGCACAGTGGAAGGGTTTTGGGAGTGAGAATGATAGGAGATGAGGGCACAATATAAGATATCTAGACTCTTAGGAAAATTAGGGTAAGGGAAATGAGTGGGTACTCAGAATTCCTAGGCTTCTTGTAGTTCTTGTCTTAAATGGCAGTAAAGAATATAATGATCTCACTCATAGGAGGGTGTTGAACAATGAGAACACATGGACACAGGGAGGGGAGTGTCACACACTGGGGCCTGTGGAGGGGAACTAGGGGAGGGACAGTGGGGGGTGGGGAGTTGGGGAGGGATAACATGGGGAGAAATGCCAGATATATAGGTGATGGGGAGGAAGGCAGCAAACCACATTGACATGTGTGTACCTATGCAACAGTCTTGCATGTTCTTCACATGTACCCCAAAACCTAAAACGTAATAAAATATATATTAAAAAAAGAATATAATGGGATTAATCACAGAGACTCAAAGCAGATAGTGAAGCTAAGACTGTACTGCGGCCAGGAAGCTTAGGGCACCATCGGCACACAACCCATTCTAATGATGGGTAAGATTCTCATTGTAATGCCCTTTCTCTCATCCAGAATATGCCCCAATTTCTTTTTTCTTTTTTTTTTTTAGCATTATATTAATTTAATTAGTGCATATGTACTAGAACAATACATATTATTTTGACTCATTCAGTTTTGTTATTTTGGTCATTTTATCAGTTTAATAATCATGAAACTAATTAGTAGCCAGAAAGTATCTTTGCTTTGTAACTGCATTAAATAATGCAGAACAATTAAATGAAATTTAACATAAGACACAGGCTTAGTCTTATTTTGGGTGCTGTGAAGTATGGGGAAAGGATGCTTTTTATCTATTGCATTATTTATTGTAGTTGCAATGATCTGGTTACATCAGGGATTGATAAAGAACAATGTATTTTTTTAACCCAAGGCAAGGGGAGTTCCCAAGGAAGGTTGCAATGGTGGGCTGGACATTATTTGACTTCTGGACACTCTTCTGACAATATTGCTTAAGATCTTAATCAGTTTCCAATATTTGATTTTAATGATAGCTTGTATTCTATTGCACTGATTTAGATTTGAGATGGAGAGAACACAGCCTTCTCTCTGTTAGCATTTTCCTTCAGCATTTGCTCTCAGACTTCAGCAATGATGTCCAAATGGACAGCTCTGACAGGTGGCTCCTCAGAGAGTCCTCTTGCTTGCGCTTCTGATTTAGTAGAAGTGACAGCCAGAGATGGGTTGGAAGAGCCTGGCAAAACAAGAGGTAGCTACAACTCATGAAGTGTCAATAATGGATTATGTCAGGGTCAAGGAGATAGTTGGGGGAAATAGTTTGAGAAAATGTATTAGGGATACACACAACTAATCCATTTTGTTGGCATGTTTTTTCAGTGTAAAATTCAACAAAATGAAGTTAGAGAACAAGCATTCTTGGACATATTAGTAATTCTCAGTTATTAAAGAATTAAATTCTGATAGGGGAATAAAATCTGATTGACACTTGTCTCCTTTGATCCCTTCCTCAGCTTGTTACACACACACACACACACACACACACACACACACACACACATTATTCTTCTCATAGGTTTCAATCACTGCTGACAGCAGTAGAATCTGATTTATATGTGTTCCAACTGCTGACTTCCTATTAATTTATTCAAGAAATATTTATGGAGTATCTTTTATGTCCCAGCTACTATTCCAGGCACTGGTGATTTTGCAGTTAACGGGATGGTTAAAGTCTCTGATTGTATAGATGTATCTATTCTAGTGTTTGTGTTGGCAGGAGGAGAGTAGAAACAGTAAATATGTTAATAAATAATATGCAGACTTGGCATATTATAAACAGGAAATCAGAATTTCAACATTTCTTTTCATGAATCACATAGAAACATGTACCTGTGCTTGAAATATATATTATCACACAGCTAGGAGGAACGTAAAGACGTGACATAAACTACTGCCCTTATTTCATTAGAAGGAAGTTTTAGACAGACATGGTGATCGTAAATTGTATAAAGTCAACCTAAAGTAGAGAAATTGGCAATTACTATTAAGTCAAATCAATACTTAATTTCAATTTAAAGGGTAGTTTATTTCTAACAGTCTAAAACTTGGGCAAACCCCTCCAGTTACACAACTGCTTAAACTATATAAAAACTCTAGTCATATGTATTAACATTGTTCCTTTCTAGTGTAATTGTTGGTAATCCTTTGACTACCATTACTCCTGCATCCATATTTTTAAAGACTTCACCCTTGTTTTACTACTAAGCTATATACTGGTTGTGCATACTTCAAGTTTAGATTTCATCATTCTTTTGCTTAATTTTACATAAAGAAAGTAATAGAAACCTGAAATTTACTCAGATTGGGAACCAGATTTAGGATACAATGTGTCCCTCCTTTGGTGTAGAGGGACGTTTTAGGACCACACCACTGAGTCTAAAGCAAGAGTCTATGCTTTACTGCACTTTCTCACCATGTAAGAGCCTTCAGCATGGTTACTCTAAAATTACTTACATGTGAGATTATATTAGCGGATAGTTGATTTTTAAAAATCACTTCTCCTCCTGTCAACCAAATCTGTCCTCACCTTCAAACTATCCAATGCAATGCATTGTGGTTTTCCTACTTTTCCCCTAATACAGACTCTACTCACAAGTCCTTCCAGCTACTTCATCTTTTTTAGTCAAACATTTGCCAGACAAAGTAGTTTTCCCTTTTGGAGAATTGTCCTTTCTCTGGTGATAGTGTCAAGGCAGATTTAGACTACAGCCCATTCTCTGTAGTACTGACCCTTCACTAATGGCTGGCATTTTATTCTGTCATATCAATTCCTTTTGTTGAAAGCAGCAGGAAGCCCAACCAAAATCGCTAAGCTTTTCAGGCAATATTATACATGCACGCACAGACAGGCTGGCATTAAAAAAGAGAAGGTCAGGTTCACGGATCTTGTGCTAGTTATGTGTAGACACAGACTATTTCAAGAACAATTTGGTTTACTTCCCTGGCTGTACCAGGCCTCCTTAACAGTTGTAACTTTTTTTTTTTTTTTTTAATCCAGAGCAAAGACAGAGGGGAAATGATCACAGCAGCTAAACAAAATGCACTTCCTGCAAAATGGTCGCTTGCAGAAAAATTTAATATTTTTGGTTAATTTAGAGCTTAAAACACAGAGTTCAACACTATTAATTTGAAAACGTCATGTTCTAGTTTAGAAAAAAGAAGAAGCACACACAGAGGTCTGGTCACAACCTCAGAAGGTCATTTCTAATATCCTCTGCCATTATTATACATTTAAAAAATAAATCACAAGAAAAACTAGACTAAATATTATTGAATTTATGTTAGAGGAGGATGTCTCATATCTTACTAAAAGAATATTTTTGATTTCTAATGAAAAATCTCTTTGTTTATACCATTTGCCAAATTTCAATATACATACATTCACATAAGCTTATTCAGTACTTGATTCTACCAGGTATCTAAGACTGCGTGTAAGGGATACATAAAATAAAAAGGTAGAACAGAAAACAAGATGAGAAAGGAAAACACATGGACAAAAACAAGTCCAGGGCTATGAAGCAGAGGTAGAAAGGAGGCCCTTACAAAGACATCCACCAGAGTCCTCTTCATCAAGCATGAAACACACATTTGGCTCCAAGCTTTTTAACAACCCTATGCAAGGAGGCGTCTGCTATGAGAATATGGCTTATAATGGTTACCACAAGCAGACCAAGAAGTTAAAATTTATTACTACTTAAAATAGAAACTTTTCCCCCAGGGTCATTTTAAATAAGATTATATACAATATAAAATTCCCTCTTCATATTTTAAAAGCAGCTGCTGAAGTAGAGCAGCCAATGACTTCTAAAGCCCTGCAATGTAGGACAAGGATATCATTTTCTTGTGAAGTTCTGTAGGGGCCTAGAATTGTGGGTCTAGGAAGAACAATTCTCAAATATTAACATGTATTAAGAGCAGCTGGGTAGCTCAGTAACGTGAGGATTCCCAGATCCTGCCTACCCAGGAGGTTCTTATTCATGGTCCAGAGGGAACCCTAGAATATGCATTTTAACAGGCATTTTAGGTGATTCTGATGAGGGACATATTTAAGAGCATCTACGTTGACAATTTCAGTGTTTTTGATACTTGACAGGTGATGCTTTCATGACAGATACAATGCTAAAGACATATACAAGACAGACTTCAGGCATCGTCAAGCTTTTTCTCCCACTTGAAAAACACATTTCAGAAGGCAAGCTAGTCATAATGATGTTGGAGGAATAACCCGGCATCTGCTGTAATTATTTATTTTAAATAAATCATTTGCAAATTTCATTCTTTTAATTCTCACTACTAATAAATAGCCCCCAAAATATTCCACAATTGACAATAATGTACTGCTATGTCATTAGCTCACAAATTACCTAGAGACGAACGTTTGTCCTGCATATTTTTCAGACAATACTTGACAATTGTAATTTCTTTCACCCTTTTAAAAATAGATATTGGGTGAAGACTAAACTACCTGGCAGATACCTAGAATGCAGCTGTTCTAAATTGCAAATTGCAAATTAAATCTAAATAATATGTTTTAAGTGCAGCCAAGCTGGGTAGAAGATTTTTATGTAGTGAAAATTGAGGACTTAATAAGTATGTGTCCTGGAAGAGAGGGCCTTTCCACTTCCACTTGCCAAGTCCAATGTTCTTCTTAAAATATGTGTTCAATCCTTATACATAAGTAGGTTTAACCTAAGCTATATCTCAACCAAAAAAAGAACAATATGTATGAATCGTCTAAAGGACACTTAGGTTTGCAAAATGTTATTCGTTGACGTCCCTTACAAGACAAATTATAGTAACAGTGGAGCCCAAATGGTGGGCTAATATAGACCTTTGATTCTCAGAGTAGTCTTCAGAGCAGGTATCTCAGCGTCAGTTGTCAACTTGTTGCAAAATCAAATTCTCAAGCTCCACCTAGACCCAGTGAATCTGAAACTCAGGAAATGGGGTTGAACAGTCTGCTTTCACAGGCTCCGCAGGCAATCCTGATGCATGATAAAGTTTGAAAACCACTGCTCCCTAGCATATTTAGATTTGGGAAAAAAGGAAACATCTACTTAAAATAATACCTTTAGTTTTGGGAATGGGATTTTTATGTCCTGTTTTTCATAACAGAGAGAGCTTAAGTTTATATGTATAAATGCATACATGTGAGATATCATTTTACCAGGCACTTCTATCTGGTTTATTTCAAACTGTGCTCATTTTTATCTATTTTGTTATTATAGGTTGCAAAATGGTGGCTTGCAGGAAGATCTAATATTTTTGATCAATTCAGTGCTTAAAAAATAGATTTCAATGCTATTAATTTGAAAATTCCCTGTTCTAGTTCCTTGCAGGTTCCTACACTCTGATTTTTGCTCCATTCAGAGATCTGTGTCACAGTCTGGCTCCTGGATGCCTTCTGCTACACCACATCAAATCAAAATGCCATTAATTTCAATGATACCATTTTTTAGCCTTAACTTTTGCTATACTTTATTATACTGCCTTATTCCAGTGATTCTTCTTATATCTTATCAAATATACCTTGTACTTTTTCACTTTCTGTCTTTGCATATTATATTATCCTTTCCTAGTTTGTATTTTTCATTCCTTTTTCATATTAAAGGCTTCTCCATAAACAGCTGAAATCCCATTTTTACCTTTAAGTCCAGTCTAACATAATAATCTTTATTGCCTTTGGTGTGTGTGTTCAGGAAATGCCATCAGCATAGATAATATCTATCCAGTAAAGTGTGAAGCTTCTTCAGATGCAAAGGCTGTATCTTTTATTTGCATATATAGGTCCAATTAAGTATTTTGTACATAATACCTTATACACTTTTTTGATTAACTTTCTTTTTTTTCTTCCCTCCCTCCCTCCCTTCCTTCCTCTGTTCCCTCCCTCCTTCCCTCCTTCCTTCTTCTTTTTCTTTTTCTTTTCCTTCGAGACAGGGGTCTTACTCTGTCTCCTGGGCTGGAATGTAATGCCATGATCTTGGCTCACTGCAACCTCCATTTCCCAGCCTCAAGAGATTCTTCTGCCTCAGCCTTATGAGTAGCTGGGACTACAGGCAAGTGTCACCAGGCCTGGCTAGTTTTTGTAGAGATGGGGTTTCGCCATGTTTCCCAGCCTGCTCTCGAACTCCTGAGCTTAAGCAATCCACCCATCTCAGCCTCCCAAAGTGTTTGGATTATAAATGTAAGCCACCATGCCAAGCAGATTAATTTTTTAATTAACACAATCTGCTGAATAGATTTAAAACCTCAGTGCATACTAGGTATCACCTGCCTTTTAAAGAATGTTTACTCAGCCCTCTAGAGCCAGTTCTGTTCTTGTACAGAAATGAGCTCAGCGGGCAAAGTAGAGGCCATGATTAACTAAGCTATAAAGGAATAGAGCAGGGGCTGGCAGAATAGGACAAAGCTACCTATGAGGGGACTGTCTAGAACCCCACCCAGAACAGAAGCTCTCTCCTTAAAGTGTTATCAAGCCAGTCCAAGCAAAGAGAGAATGATTTCACTGTAGGTGACCTAGCTGTGGTTACTGAACTGATTTATTGAAGTCTGCAGTGCCTCTAAAGACCTAGAAAATTAAGATTAAACTGATTTCCTGATTTCCTGAATTTCAGATATTTTTCTTTATTTTACTCTCATAATCAATAAATATCTATTTAGTTTATACTGTGTATAAGTAATTGTTCAGGCTATTGAGATAGACAGTGAACAAAATAGACAAAGATCTCTCTCCTTGTGAAATTTGTAGTCTATCTTACTTATGTGTCCATACAGTCAAACATCAGGTCAGGTCTGTCATAGCTTTTTTTTTTTTTTTTTTGTAGAGATGGAGTTTCTGTCACCCAGGGTGGAGTGCAGTGGCTCGATCTTGGCTCACTGCAACCTCCGTATTCTGAGTTCAAGCAATTCTTCTGCCTCAGCCTCCTAAGTAGCTAGGACTTCAGGCACATGCCACCATGCCCAGATAATTTATTTTTTATTTTAGTAGAGACAAAGTTTCACCATGTTACCCAGGCTTGTTTCAAACTCCTGAGCTCAGGCAATTCACCTTGCCTCGGTCTCCCAAAGTGCTAGGATTACAGATGTGAGCCACCCCACCCAGCCAATAGCAATTTTTAATACTGAATCATCTGAGCAACTGAACTATAATGCTGTACCTATTATGAGGTCACCCTTTAGTAGAGGAATTTCCAGTAGTGGCTACTACTCACATTTCCTGGTAGGTAATGACATACATTTAGGTGGGTAATGGCGTGCATTTTAATCTGGTTGGCCATTATTGTTAAGTGCTCTCTTTCTGACTATGATTGATCAAATCATAATAAAATCTTGATCTCATTTAGCCAATACTGCAATTATTTTTTTAGTTGCTAGTAATACTTATACTGACCACAGGGAAACCTCTATGGTTCTAAACAAATAAAAATAAATTTACTTGTGCAGTAATTTCTCTTGGATGACATGCTTTCTCTTATGTTATCTCATTTAATTACAGGGACTGACTTATGAGGTACATACTATTATTTCCACTGCATACTTAAGAAAATGTTCAGAAAACTTGAGTGGCTTATTCTCCTGACTTTGAAATTCATTCTCTTTTCAGTCTCAGGTGTTATTTCTGCCTTGTGGTAATAATGGGTTACGGTCAGCTCACTATTAGAGGCTGCTAGCAAGCAAAGCTCTGGTTCATAAAGCTTAAACCCCATTTTGAGGTTACATTTACTCTTTAATTCCTTAGATTGATCGATTGTTTTTAGAAATAAAGACTTGTTACTTTATTTGGCAGAAAAGTATTTTGAAAAAAAAAAAAAACTAAGAAAATGTGCAAATTTTGTCACTAACTCTATCACAAAGAAAGCCGATAAAAACTCCAAGACATCTCTAATGTTTTCAGCAGAAAAGGTCACCCAGTTAAAATGACTCTTTGAGGATAACTTAGTTGTTGTATGAAAGGCAAAAACATCATGATATGTAGAGTTTGCAAAGGGGACAGTTGGGGAAGTATTGACTATCCAGCATTCTGAAATCCCTTTAGAAACCCCTGCAGAAGGGATGCTAAACTCATTTTCACATGTTTGTAACCTAATTAGGTCTTCAGACATAGTCTCCTGAGTTCAGAGACTCACAATACATCAACCCTCAGCACTGCTGTATTCACCTTAAAAAAAAAAAAAAAAAGGCTTTCAGTCCTTCAGGAATAAGTTTCATTAAAGCAACTAAGTTCCAGGGAAAACCAATCAGGTTGTAAAGAATTTACATCCTTCTTTTTATAAATGATCCTCCTGGCTCTCTCTTTTTTAATCTTCCTAAAAGCTGGTTGGTTTTTTAATCTTCTTAAAACTGTCACTTCCCTTCCTTTCTCCCGTTCTGCCCAAGCATAGTCATTTTTATATATTTGCAGCAGCCGAGAAGCCATTGCCGAAGACGTATGTTCTAAATATTTTCATCCGATTCCATGTAGCTACGTAATGTGTAGAGACATTTTTCAGTGGTGCTGGGTACTGTCTTGGGGATTCAAAAGTACCCCTTGAGGCACAAAGTCCTCTGTGTTAAACCTAAAATAGTAATGTTCATTTCAATCATTTAGATTATAGCTGCAGAAATATCCTACGGGTTAGATTTCTATCACCACTGACACTTCTATATCTATGCTTGCTTGAGGTTTAAGCCTTCTACATGTGTTTTTCTTTAGCAAGCAACCAGTCTAACTCACCTGCTGTTTCTATGAAATAGAGCAAAAATATGGCTTGATGAAACTTAATAGCTGATCCTTGTTTAGATATAATCTTTCCAATCAAGTTATTCTGGCGGGTGCACCTGGTTTAGGCTGTAACTGCCTCATTGGAATGGAAGACAGCAGATGAATAGTATGGCCAAAGCACAGGACAGTTGAAGCCAAGGCTGGGTAGTTCCTGGTGAGTATTTTGTACCTTTTGGTTGATAAGAGTAAGAGATAAATTCTTTACCACAACACCCTATGCAAAGATTGGTTCAAAGTGGCTGATTATCTGAAAGGCTCTCAGGAAAGAAAAGCAGAGCTCAAATCAAATAGAGTAGAAAATAGAAGAGTGAAGTAATTGTAAAAAAATCATCACCAGAAACAAGTATAGTGCAAATTACATATTTATGTGTATATTTATGTGTATATGCTCCTAAGTAGCACTAGATCATTGTCATATCAAATATATTCTAGCAAGAGTTCTGTGGACCTACTCCTTTTAATGACGGGATAATTCTTAGACTATGGTGGTAAACTGTAACTCTAAACCATTTCTTTTCTTGTGCCTTAATATTCTAAATACAGTATTATAAGACTTTTTAATTTTTAATATATCAAATATTTAATAGCTATACTTAATAAAATAACTGGGTACTTTCTGGAAGGCATGGATTGAGGCTGATAAATTGATACCTCTGTATATATAAATGAAGGAGTTACCTGTGGTTTGGGTGACATATAAAATGGGAAATACAAAAAGCTTATTTTGTCACAGTATACCTTGAGGCTGCCTCTATATCACTCTAGTATTTCTCCCTGACTCTTTATTCTCAAGGATGCTTTATTCTATGAATAGCAACTATTGGTCAAAAGCAACTTGTTTATTAAAACACCCATGTAGTTGAGTTTCATGAAATGTGTACTGTTTTCTCATCAAAACCATGGTCTTGTCATGGAAACCTTCATAAATCATACTCCAAGAATAGCTTCTTAACTGCCTACTGTTTTCTTTTCAAATACCTGTTGTTAATCTTCCTGACAGTTCTGGCAGTTGTGTGCCTGCAGCTTTGAATTCCACATGTTGTAAGCAGCTTAAAACTTCAAGCCAAAGGAAAAAGAATATTCGTCCATGGTAGAGACCCTAGAATCTCATATGTGATGTCACTATAGGCAGGCAGAGCTCAAAGAGATTTTTCTATGGATCTGAAATTTCTTCTTAGTATCGATGAGATACTAATAATTTCCATTATTGATGATAATAATAGCAAAATCTACTATTTGTTTAGGACCAGACTTTTAATATGCATTTATTTGGATGCTAGCAATAGTCACATAGGGTAAATATTAGGTAAAGCATAAAAAATGATGAAACAAGATGTTGTAATACCTCTAAGCTATAGCTAGAAAGTGTGAGAACAGGGGTCAAGCCCAGATCTTATTAAAAGTTTAGCTTATTTCTTTTTTGCCAAACTGACCTTCATTCAATTTCTCCTTCCTACCTTGAAAAGAAGTGTATCCCTAATTTTGCTCTTCTTATTTAATGAAGAGAGCATTATAATACCATTCAGAATCTTTCCAGAGAGGTTCTGCCACAGCACACAGGTGGAGATCAGCTTACTCGCAGGAGCTGGCTGCTGGGTGTTCCTGTAGCCTCTCTCCCACTCCTCAGGGATGCCAAATGTCAGAGGTGGGTTCTGGGCGCTGTGCAAAAGGGGAACTTGTTTCTTCAAACTCAGGGCTTGGGGTGAGTTGAGAAACTGCTCTCATTGCCCTCACTCAGCTTGTGATTAGGTACGTGAAAGGAGGAGAGAGCGGTTCAAGCCTCCACTTACAGCCGCAGTGAACAAACTGCTATGAAGCACCATGCATTGAGGTTCCTGCCCAGAGTTTCTCCTAGACTTAAAACCATGCCAGAGTAAGTGACACTTTAGCTTTACTTGTACTGAGGAAATAGGGTGTTCGAGTTGGAAAGAAAACAGAGTGTTTTCATACCTTGCTTGACTGCAAGCCTTCCTTCCCAAGCTCCCAAAGAAAGATTATAAAAGTTGCTAAAGGGTTTAAAAGTAGAACATATGGGATGCTAGGATTATAAAGGACCTTGCGAAGTTATAACTTCCTTGTTTTATGAGGGAACTGAATCCCAGAAAAAGTGATATATGTAAGGTTCGAACCCTCAGCATGGCCATGGTCTTTATCTGCCTGCAAGACAAGACCCAACGGAGTCCTGGCCCACTCTCCTCCTAATCTCCTTTCACCTGCTCTGCCTCTAATTCCCTGCCTCCTGTCTGTTTGCTAAACTCACCTCCCATGTTCATGTATGCCTATAATGCCTGTGTTCCAGATACTTGCTGGGGAACCCACTTAGCCCAGTTTTTAGATCAAGTATACCGTTTTTTTTGCAATGCTTTCTTAGACTGGCCTCTCTAAAATAGCATCTTCATCCTTCTCTGTCCTTTTATTCTGATTTCATTTTTTATAGCACTTGTCCACTTTTGTTTGCCTTTTCCTATGAGCCCCAAGAGAGCAGGTTTTTTTTGTTTTGTTTTGTTTTAATGCTTTAATCCTTAAGCAAGCATGTCATCCAGTAACTAATTACTGAAAGAATAAGTGGATGATGGAACGTCCATTTGTTCTGTTTTGCTCACTGTGTTCTACTTAAAGGATAAATATGGAACTATATTTTTTCTTCAGGTGTCGCATACTCCACAATTCTCTATTGTCATTTGCCTAAATGCCCCTCATTCTGGGTTTCCACATCACTCTCTGTGTTAGCACTTAGCAAAATACCTTGGGTTACCCCTTACCATACATCTTGGCTCAGGCTTCTTTGGAAGCAGTCCTGAGACAAGAGCATGGATGCAGGTGACTTATTTGGTTGGTGATCCCAGGGAGCAGAGATTAGGGGCTGAGAATAGTGAAGACTGAAGAATGAGGGTGGAGATGGAGGAAAAGTCAACATAAAACTGTGATTGAGAGGTTGCTACTATGGACAATGGAGGCCTGAGACCCTGAGACCTGAGAAACCTACAGAATGTTTTGCAGAATTGTCTGCTATTTATCAACAAGCTCCTGAGGGTGGTCCTGGATGGTAACTCCCGGACACAACCCAACTTCAGGTGTTATCTCCTCCTGAAGTCTTCCCAGCTCCCGGTGGTATCCAGTAGCAGAGAAGGCATGGTACATGCTTAAAAAGAGAAGCTGTTAGCACATCAGGAATCAGGAATCAAAGCTCACCTGGAACTCTCTATCCAGACATGGTTGGAATCAGAGGTGAGGCCAAACAGGGTGTAAACAGAATTCCCATAGGTGTCTGATACTGGCGTGCAGTACAACTTCAACAAATGTTTATAGAATTGACTTAACTACAATGAGATTATGAGACTTGGGCTCAAGAAATAGGCTTAGGTTTAAATCCTTGTTTTGTCATAAAACCTTGGAAAAATTGTATCACTTGTTTAGACCTTAGTTTTTTCACATGAAAAGTGGGATAATATTAGTTATTACTTTTTAAACGAGAAAGTTAACAGCATCCACAGTGTTTGGCAAGCAGAATGAACTAAATAATGGTTAACTACATTCAATGTAATAATAAATAATGACATTAGCTCACTCTAATTTGCCAAGCACTGTGAACACTGTGGTTATTGACCTGATTGTGGACATGACTCAGTTCCCAAATCCCAGCCCCGTGCTTTTTTACCACCTATGTTTCCTCTAATGTCACAGAGGCAACTTGACTCTGGTTCTTGTGTGTAAATGGAAGCTCAACTCTTACCAGGCCCGTCCACATTCAGAGAGTTTCCCTAAAAAGAACAGAATGTTTCTGTTGGAGATGGTGGTAGACTAGACACAAGGCTTATTGCCTTTCTTTCCTAAGAGTCCCATAAAATTGTGCATATATACATACATACAAATATGTATGTATGTATGTATGTATATGTGTATATATATGTATGTATGTTTATATATGTGTATCTATTTATAGTCTGAGGAAAGAGAAACATATATGTACATATATATATATACACACACACATATATACACACATATATATAAATATATATACGTATATACTGAACCGAAAAGGATATAAATCTGTAATCTGTAGTAACAAAGAGAATATGTTCATCAGTAGATAAGAAATGATAACACAATTGTAATAATTGGTCAAATAGATACCTTTTTTTTCCCCAGACAGTCTTTCTCTGTTGCCCAGGCTGGAGTGCAATGGTGCGATCTTGGCTTACTGCAACCTCTGCCTCCTAGGTTCAAGTGATTCTCCTATCTCAACACTCCAAGTAGCTTGGATTACAGGTGTGTGCCACCACGCCTGGCTAATTTTTTCTATTTTTAGTAGAGACAGGGTTTTACCATGTTGGCCAGGCTGGTCTCAAACTCCTGACCTTGTGATCCTGCCGCCTTGGCCTCCCAAAGTGCTGAGATTACAGGTGTGAGCCACTGCACCCAGCCTTAAACACTTCTTAATTCAATGTTCCTGGATAAGTTCTGGTATACAATAAGCACTTGTTTCTAGAATGAATAAAAGAGGACATAAAAGTGAGCAATCTAGGCATATTATTTAGGCACAATGTAAGAAGCATCAGGAAAAAAATTAGAGCAGAAACAGCTAAAGTGGTTCTCTCCAGAAGTAGGACTTAGAATGGGGAAAGGGAGTGGCAATAGATTGTTGGTTTCCATTATAAATTAGCTTTTATTATTATTTTATTTTTCAATATGTGTTCACATGTGACTTTGAAAAAAATTACTGTTTTCATTTATTATACTTTAAGTTCTGGGGTACCTGTGCAGAATGTGCAGGTTTGTTACATGGGTATACACGTGCCATGGTGATTTGCTGAATTGATCGCCCCATCATCTACGTTAGGTATTTCTCCTAATGCTATCCCTCCCAAATCCTCCCACCCCCAGCTATCCCTCCCCTAGCCCCCACTCCCCAACAGGCCCCAGTGTGTGATGTTCTTCTCCCTGTGTCCATGTGTTCTCATTGTTCAACAGTCACTTACGAGTGAGAACATGCAGTGTTCGGTTTTCTGTTCTTCTATCAGTTTGCTGAGAATGATCATTTCCAGCTTTATCCATGTCCCTGCAAAGGACATGAACTCATACTTTTTATGGCTGCATAGTATTCCATGGTGTGTATGTGCCACATTTTCTTTATCCAGTCTATCATTGATGGGCATTTGGGTTGGTTCCAAATCTTTGTTATTGTGAACAGTGCCACAGTAAACATATATGTGCATGTGTCTTTATAATAGAATGATTTATAATCCTTTGGGTATATACCCAGTAATGAGATTGCTGGGTCAAATGGTATTTCTATTTCTAGATCCTTGAGGAATCGCCACACTGTCTTCCACAATGGTTGAACTAATTTACAGTCCCACCAACAGTATAAAAGCATTCCTATTTCTCCACATCCTCTCCAGCATCTGTTGTCTCCTGATTTTTTAATGCTTGCCATTCTAACTGGCATGAGATAGTATCTCAATATGGTTTTGATTTGCATTTCTCTAATGACCAGTGATGATGAGCTTTTTTTGCAAAAAGTTTTTTTTGCATTTGCATTTCTCTAATGACCAGTGATGATGAGCTTTTTTTCATATGTTTGTTGGCTGCATAAATATCTTCTTTTGAGAAGTGTCTGTTCATATCCTTTGCCTACTTTTTGATGGTTTTTTTTTTTTCTTGTAAATTTGTTTAAGCTCTTTGTAGATTCTGTATATTAGCCCTTTGTCAGATGGGTAGATTGCAAAATTTTTTTTCCATTCCGTTGGTTGCTGGTTCACTCTAATGATAGTTTCTTTTGCTGTGCAGAGTTCTTTAGTTTAATTAGATCCCATTTGTCTATTTTGGCTTTTGTTGCCATTGCTTTTGGTGTTTTAGTCATGAGTTCCTTGCCCATGCCCATGTCCTGAATGGTATCGCCTAGGTTTTCTTCCAGGGTTTTTATGGTGTTAGGTCTTATGTTTAAATATTTAATCCATCTGGAGTTAATTTTTGTATAAGGTGTAAGGAAGTGATCCAGTTTCAGCTTTCTTCATGTGCCAGTTTTCCCAACACCATTTGTTAAAGAAGGAATCCTTTCCTCATTGCTTGTTTTTGTCAGGTTTGTCAAAGATCAGATGGTTGCAAATGTGTGGTGTTATTTCTGAGGCCTCTGTTGTGTGTTCTGTTCCATCGGTCTATATCTGTTTTGGTACCAGTACCATGCTGTTATGGTCACTGTAGCCCTGTAGTATAATTTGAAGTCAGGTAGCATACTTCTGATACTTCTAGCTTTTTTTTTTTTTTTTTTTTGCTTAGGATTGTCTTGGCTATGCAGGTTCTTTTTTGGTTCCATATAAAGTTAAAGGTGGCTTTTTTCAATTCTGTGAAGAAAGTCAATGGTAGTTTGATGGAGATAGCATTGAATCTATAAATTACTTTAGGCAGTGTTTCCATTTCCATGATACTGATACTTCCTGTCCATGAGCATGGAATGTTTTTCCGTGTTTGTGTCCTCTCTTAATTTTCACCATCCCAAGACTAAACCAAGAAGAAGTTGAATCCCTCAATCGACCAATAACAAGATCTGAAATTGAGGAAGCAATTAATAGCCTACCAACCAAAAAATGTCCAGGACCAGACAGGTTCACAGCTGAATTCTACCAGAGTTACAAAAAGAGGCAGGCACCATTCCTTCTGAAACTATTCCAAACAATACAAAAAGAGGATATCCTTCCTAACTCACTTTATGAGACCAACATCATCCTGATACCAAAACCTGGCAGAGACATAACTAAAAAAGAAAATTTTAGGCCAATATCTATGATGAATATTGATGCAAAAATCCTCAATAAAATACTGGCACATGGAATCCAGTAGCACATCAAAAACCTTATCCATCACGATCAAGTTGGCTTCATCCCTGGGATGCAAGGCTGATTCAACATATGCAAGTCTATAAACGTAATCCATCACATAAACAGAACCAAAGGAAAAAAACCACATGAGTGTCTCAATAGATGCAGAAAAGGCCTTCAACAAAATTCAACAGTGCTTTGGGCTAAAAACTCTCAATAAACTAGATATTGATGGAACATATCTCAAAATAATAAGAGCTATATATGACAAACCAACAGCCAATATAATACTAAATGGGCAAAAACTGGAAACATTCCCTTTGAAAACTGGCACAAGACAAGGATGCCCTCTCTCACGACTCCTATTGAACATAGTATTGGAAGTGCTGGCAAGGGCAATTGGGCAAGAAAAAGTAATAAAGGGTATTCAGTTAGGAAAAGAGGAAGTCAAATTGTCTCTATTTGCAGACCACCAAGAGCCCATGTCTCAGCCAAAAATCTCCTTAAGCTGATAAGCCACTTCAGCAAAGTCTCAGGATATCAATGTGCAAAAATCACAAGCATTCCTACACACCAATAACAGACAAACAGAAAGCCAAATCATGAGTGAACTCCTATTCACAGTTACTACAAAGAGAATAAAATATCTAGGAATACAACTAACAGGGGATGTAAAGGAACTCTTTAAGGAGAACTACAAACCACTGCTCAAGAAAACATTATTAAAAAAAAAAATTATAAGGAGATGTTGAAGAGGGGACATAC
>NW_016107320.1:9265057-9347462 GCF_001604975.1 Cebus imitator
TTTTTTTGACTGCCTTGCTCTGTTGCCCAGGCCAGAGTGCAGTAATCTTGGCTCACTGCAACCTCTGCCTCTGAAATTCAAATGATTCTCCTGCCTCAGCCTCCTAAGCAGCTGGTACTACAGACATGTGCCACTATGCCTGGCTACTTTTCATATTTTTAATAGAAATGGAGTTTCACCATGTTGGCCAGGCTGGTCTCAAACTCCTGGCCCCAAGAGATCCACCTGCCTCGGCCTCCCAAAGTGGTGGGACTACAGATGTGAGCTGCTGTGCCCAGCCACCACTTCCATTTCTGCTGAGGGAAACTGACTGTATATACTGACCCCAGAGGGAGGTCCTGCGATCCGTGTGAAATGGTTATCTGATAGAATCTCAACATGTCTGATAATCATCAACATGTGAGGGGTGGGCATTATCTGTCAGTAATACTTCAGAAGATCCCAGAGCAATATGTAATTCTCATTGATTTGTTTTGGGAAATGGACTATTTTCAAGGACCTGTGAATAATCACAGCTAACTTAGGAAGAAAAATAGAGATTGTTCACCTGGGTAGTGCCTGCACATTTAATGCATATTTGTAGAATTAAGGGATCAAGGAATTATATCAGCTTTCATAAATTTTTTCCTTTTGTTAAATCAGAAAAATCTCACTTTATGTCAAGGAATTTTCTAAAATTGCCTATATGTCTTTTCAATCAAATTGGATGTAAAGATCGGCTGCTATGATGGAAAGTTTATTTACTCAAATCAATACAGAGTAATTATTATATCCACATCAAGTTTGAGAGCCAGCTGAAGTGTATTGACCAGTCAGTCTTGCTCTTTGAATAAGTGGTGGGTGCTGGGAAGAAGCTGATATAACAGCCAGTCATCATGTGTCCAAACTATAGGCAGGTGGGCAGAGTAATGGGCAGGTCAGGGAGGGCACGGGGGTGGGCCTTGTTAACAGATTCACAGCAGGGAGCACTGATGTGTTCCTCAGTTATAAGCCCAACCCAGCAAGGGGCTCTGGTCATTCCCTATACAAAATTTGAAAATACAGATGCTAACTGCCTCCTCTACTTCCTCTATCATCTGGAGGCTCTGCTCCTGAGGGTGGGGTGGGACAAAACATGCATATTCCAAATTTTCTGTTTTTATTGAATCTTCTCCGATTTATATCTCTCAAAAACCTATTATTATCATCATTTGCTTACAAAATGCAAATACACACTGCTTTCCCCACAAACATTTTGGAATAAACACAACCAAACTGCCAGAAGGCTTTATTCCCCCAAAACACCCCATGCATGCAAAATTTGGCTCTCTCCCAGTTTCATTTGTTAAGGTCTCCTTCAGTTGTGCCACTTCTCTTTCTAACCTATAATCTGCTTTCACTGGAAGCAGGAACCTGACGAGTCTTATGGGCTCAACAATTGGAATGGCATCTCCTCATTTTCTCTTCCCCTCTCCCAGCTTGTGAAATGCCCACTGACATAAGCTGACAGTCAAATAAAAATAAAAATCCTATTCAGTATTCCACTCATTGTCGTACATATGCAGTATTGGCATTTTGCATGTTAATATCTGACACTGTTTTTTAATTTGTTCTAAACTGCCAGCTCATTTGCATCATCACTCTGTGATCTTCCACCTGTGCAGCAATTTGGGGGGAAAACATAACCATTTATGTACCTGCTAAAATTTAACATAGCCACAGATCCTGATCCAAGGAGAGCTCATTTATTTTCTAAACGCTCTTTATTTTGTCTTTGAACTGCGTTCTTAATCTGCTTATTCAGAGCACTGCTCATGGTCTCTAATATCCAAGCAAAGGTTTGAAAAATGCTCATACTCTTGGACTAAACGGAGTAGCTTGATAGTATTCACAACACAGCTTTGTGATGTGTACACTGTCAGGTGCATCCCATCTCAGTGCTCAGGCCACCCCACCCTATTCATCATAAGTCAGCTACCTGAACTATGGGTTAAGACAACAAAGCTCTGAGCTAAGCTTATCATAGGAGAGAGAAAAAAAGA
Organism: Cebus imitator; assembly: GCF_001604975.1. Lineage (NCBI taxonomy): Eukaryota > Metazoa > Chordata > Mammalia > Primates > Cebidae > Cebus > Cebus imitator. Next base: position 9,267,079 of record NW_016107320.1, read on the forward strand.
AAATATGGATGCCATTAGGTGCAGAGACAACAAAACAAGTGTGTTTCAGCAGTTTGACAACTATGATGTAGCTGTCTTCTGGAAATTATTGAGTTTGCTTATCCAAGGACTCATAATCTAGGAAGGAAAATAGTGTCCTGTTTTGTTAGCTGTATTATAAACTGAGTATCCTGAAGAACTGAGCTTTGTCTTAATCATCACTAAATCAAGTGAGCCAAGAATGCATGATTTGGCATAGGAAGATACTGGTTTTGAAATGAATTGAATTCAGATACTATTGTCTGTTTTCCAAGACGTGTGTACCTGTAATACATAGCCTAATTACTTATTTATTATGTTTATCATTTATTATCTGTCTCTTCCCAATGAGAAGATGAGCTCCATGACAGTAGGGATTTTAATTGGATATTTTGGTAACTGATGGATCTTAAATGTCTAGAACAGTGCCTGGCACTTGGTAGATGCTCATAAATATTTATTAGGTGAACATATGAATGGAAAAATCTCTGCTCCCTTTGTGTGTCTGAAAAATCACAATACTTTTCCTAAAAAGTGGTACCTAGTCCGGAATTTTACAGACAAAATACATTTAAGAAAAAACCTAAGAAAGCTAGAACTAGTGCTTCCATTTTGTAATTGTTAAATATAAGATTTTGAAAAATAACAATAAAAATCCAAATGTTATTTCCACTTACATTTTTTAATAAAAGAAAAGGTTCTTAATAAAAGAGAAGAAAAAAGAAAATAATCTAAAATAATGATTAACTTTTCCCAGAAAGGACTGATGCTAGCTTGAGTCACAAACCAGCATCCAACTGTTGGCAAATTTTTGAGAGCTCCTGGCTTAGATAATCACAGCGACAAGCTCTGCTTGAATTGAAACAGATTCTACAAAGATGGGCCATGCCTAAGGACATGCTGGATTCCAGGCTAAATAACTCAGTAACTATAGAAGAAAAGCCTTAAAGGGAATTTGAGAGATGAGCCAGTCCAGCAACTTCAGGCGAGTGAAATTCTAAACCATGTAGATTTGTTGGGTGGCTTCCAGTTGAGTGAGTCCCTCTTGAGTGTCCTGATGTTTCTAGTGCTTAGAGGAAGCTTTCTGCTGCCAGCTGGCCTTGTAAAAACTTCCCATCTCCATCTCATTCCCCCACGGAAGCTTGCTATCTAAAGAACAAATAAAGAACAAAACCCAGAAAATAGCTCCTGATTGTCTCTTTCTCTTTCTTGATGTTTTTTTCAGCAAATATTTGTTTCCTCCTCTCATGTAGATAGATAACAATAGGAACAATCTAAAAGTAATTTATGAACATCTAAAGCTCTCAGTCAAATGATGGAATATGCATCTGTAAATACGTTGTGAAAAGATGTGTAGTTTGATGTATTAAAGAAGAAGAGCTGCTGGGGCGGTGACTCACACCTATAATGCCAGCACTTTGGGAGACCGAGGCAGGCGGATCACGAGGTCTAGAGATTGAGACCATCCTGGCCAACTAAAAATACAAAAATTAGCTGGGCGTGCTGGCTTGTGGAGGCTGAGGTAGGAGAATTGCTTGAAACCGGGAGGCAGAGGTTGCAGTGAGCCGAGTTCATGCCACTGCCCTCCAGCCTGGGTGACAGAGAGAGACTCCATCTCAAAAAAAAAAAAAAAAAAAAGTCCAAAAGCCCATCCTAAAATTTTAACATGGGCTTGGGAACCTCTCCAAACTTGTTTGATCCAACCCTTTCCATCCCTCCTCTTCCTCACAACTGAGGTTTCTGGATTTTGGCCTGGCAGTAGGCTCCGTTCTCAACTTCCCAAGGCCATCTGCCCATCAGAGGGTGTAGACTTGAGGTAATTCAGACATCACAGCTCCTTCCTTCTTCTTAAGCTCAGGTTTCCCTCTCTGAGAACTTCATCTACCACATACTTTAGAAATAAGTAACTAATACCAGCCTGGTTTGAAGTATTGAGTTTTTTTTTTTTTTTTTTTTTTTTTTTTTTTTTTTTTTTTTTTTTTTTTTTTTTTTTTTTTTTTTTTTTTTTTTTTTTTTTTAAACTTGACCGTTTCTTCAGTATTCTACTCTTCAAATCCTGAGTTCCCCTTAGGAGTGCCTACAACATGAACTGGATATCTGGTCTGATCTTGGGCTTGGTTGTTGACACATGAGGAGACCAGAACTTCAGACAGGCAGCAATAGGAAGGTCTAAGATTTTCTTGCCAAGATGAAGATGATGATGATAGTGCTGATGATGATATTTACATTTTTATCTATAAAAGTGCCTGAATAATATCTCAGCATAAGGCACACTTTAGGGCTGACTTCTTTTCCTGAATTCATCCTCATAAGTGCAGGTAGCAACAGAATAGTGAGAAGCCAGGATGAAGAAGCATTTTCAGCAGTGAAGAAAACATCTTTTAAATGATAGTTTATTTAAATTTCTAGAATAAGAATGCAATTTTCAAGATTTTGTTTCTGTGTCTATAGGTTTTTCATTAGTGATTTTACAAGGGAAAAAAATATGCCCATCCTGTATTCACCTTTTCATTTCCCGTTGCAAGTACTAAACTTAAAAAAGAGTTTTGCAGCAAACCACCTTGCCGTGTATGTACCTATGCAACAAGCCTGCATGATCTGCACATGTATCCCAGACCTAAAGTACAATTAAAAAAAAAGTTTTTGGTGGATATTTTCAGAATGGAAATGATTTTCCCCTAGTTTGGGGAACTGTAAAGGACAGAGAGGCAAGGTTACCAGTAAGCATCTGTGATGAAAAGAAATATCAGCTTTGCCTAACAGAGCTATATTGTCCATAGTAGTGTATAACCAAGTCCAACCAGTGCAGCATTGCTTGTTATAAAGAATTATTTCCTGCTAGACCACCAAACATTTTCTTTATTAACGTAGGTGAATACTAATGCATGAAATAGTATCACTGGAACAGATGTGACACTTATAATTCTAGCATGAAAATGCTGCTTTATGGATTTTTATTTCTATTTAAATCTTATTCCTTAAAAATATAGTCTATAAAGTGATTTGAAGTCTATAAAGACAGTTGCTTTAAAATATACCTATAATAGTGTTACTTTCCATTTGGATACACTGTTAATATTTATGTGGCAGATGCAAAAATGGAAGATCATTCATTCATAAAAATGAATTCATTAAAAAATGAAGGATCATTCATTCATTCACTCATTCATTCATTCACTCATTCATTGCATAATCTCAAAATGAAACAAAAATTCAGGCTGCAGCACATTCACCCACCAGATCTTACATGAAATGTAAAATCATTTAAATATTATTAGGTATTAATATAGCTTGCTGTTTTTATTTTTATTTTTTGAAAGTGTTGATAGAAAGTGGAGTTTATCAATATCTTATAATGAAAAAACATCTAGAAAGTTTATTCTTTTTCTGCCTCTAACTTTTTGTTTCTCTCTCAAACAGTACCCAAATACCAAGTAAAACACCACTGAGTTTTAAAAACCAAACGTTCAAACATATTTTTGCTTTCTCACAATTATTTAATTGTCTTCCTAATTAATTCCACAGTCTGAAATAAATTATTGACTTACCAGACTTGTTTTCTGTGACAGCTTCAGCAGTAAACAGGCCATTAACAATTCATAATGAGCAGGACATGTTTGCTTTTTCCATGTGCTAATTTGGTACCCCATTAGAGACGTCTTTTGACTCTTCTCTTTCCTGTGGATTCATTTTGAAAGAAGGTGACAGACTGCTGGGCCCTATATGTTTGAATAAAAAGGCACTAAAAAAATAAAACTTTGTTTTGGCTGATGCAATTACTTATGTAGAGATAATTCATTGGAACTTTTCTTTCATCCTTTTGTCTGTTTTTTTTTTCTCTGTTTTTTAAAGGACTGTCAGTATTCTATACACAGACTGAAACCTTCTTGACCTGGGCTATATATCAATAGTGAGTGTTTCTAGTCAAGGTTCAAATGAATTTTCTATATTAAAACAAAAAACAAAAAACTCTAGTCTATACAGTGAAAATAGATTTAATGGTGGCAGCGAGCTGAGATCGCACCACCTAACTCCAGCCTGGGCAACAGAGTAAGACTCTGTCTCACAAAATAAAACAAAACAAATTTAGCTTTGGGTCTCAGTGTTCTTATTTATAAAATTGGGATAATAATGTGTACTTCAATAAATGAAAAAATGTAATTAAATGTAGAGGTTGGCAATTAGTAATAAATTATAGGAATTATTTTTTATAAGTATTATTCAACAGAAATATTCATAGAACATTTATATTTTTAATATTACTCTTTACATATATTGTATTATGCTGTAGAAAACATTGTAATTAAAGAATCTCAAAAGTTTAGTACTGAATCTTTGGTTTAATTTCTTGAGAAAGAGAGAATAGAGAATGATGATTCCATGATAATAAATCAAAACTTTGGTAAATAATTTCGATTAAAGGCTGATCAGTGGAATGAGAGTCCACAGTGTTTTCTTTCTTTCTTTTTTTTTAGATAGAATTTCACTCTTCTTGCCCAGGCTGGAGTGCAATGGTGCGATCCTGGCTCACTGTAACCTCCACATCCTTGGTTCAAGTGATTCTTCTACCTCAGTCTCCCGAGTATCTGGGATTACAGGTGCTCACTACCACACCAGCTAATTTTTGCATTTTTAGTAGAGGTGGAGTTTCACCATATTGGTCAGGCTGGTCTTGAATTCCTGCCCTCAAGTAAGCCACCTGCCTCAGCTTCCCAAAGTGCTGGAATTACAGGAGTAAGTCACCATGCCCAGCCGGTTTATTTTTTTATCTGCTGTATTTGAGCACAGAAAAATAATACTTTCACAATCAAAACAGTACATGAAACCTAGTATGTGGGTACCCTTGTGGCGGAAAGCTCCTTTTAGCTCTAGTGGTAGATGGATTATGTTAATTGTCCCAATTTTTCCTCTCTTCTCTACATTCATGGTCATTGTAACCTGACTTTGTAGCTCCTTTGAACAAGAGATGGGTTCTTTCCCTACTCCTTGACTCTGAGTGTGGCCTGTAACTTGCTATGGTCAATAGGATGTTAACAGCTGCAAATCAAGCAAGGGCTTGAAAAAATGCTTGCACATTTCCACTTCTGCTCCTGCTCCCTGCCTGAGCAAGGAGAACATGTCAGGTCAGCTCGTGGGATGATGAGTCATGAGGAGTAGAGGCAAGTCATCCCCAACATCCTAGACAAGGTCATCCCAAGTGAGCTGACCCTCAGCAAACTTCCAAATGTAGGGGGAAGTCCTGCTGAACCCACCAGAAATCACTGACCCACAGCGCGGGCTTGAGCTTAGTAGCTGTTTTTCTATTTTAGGCCGCTGAATTTCAGAGAGGTTTGTGGTAACAAAAGAGAGCTGGTGTGCTCCTTCAAAAACATAAGAATGCGATGGACCAGAACAGCATTAAAAAATAAATAAGTATTTTTTAAATTGTGAAACAAATATCCTTGAGCCCACTGAAAATAACACTGGTTGTTTGGGCTTCATTTTAGGTCTGTACCTCATTCTTGAAGCTCTGGTCTCCTCTACCTGTCCTCACTATAACTGCTCCCCTAGCCCTAATCAGAGTCAACTTAACTAGAAAAGCTCTGACAAATAACCCAGAAGAATATGATGGTGTGTTCTAGTGAAGAAAAGACAAGAGAGAAGTAATCATCTGCAATTTTTCTTAGAGGACAAGACAAAGTAATAGAAATGGTAATGATGCTGGATTAATACATTTTCATATTTGGATCCCATTCTGGTATTTATTAGATATGCAATGTTAGAAAATTTATTTTCATTCTCATGTGTAGAATGGAGTAATATTTACCTTATCTCTTCCCTTTCTCTCTCATTTTGGGTCAGGAATAAATAAGATAGGAAGGACAATTGGAAGAAAGTAGTAAGAATTCCAGCATGATGACTGTTTTTGTCTGATGGCCACACTACACTGCCTCTTTTTGAACACAGCTTGTCTTAATCTTGGTCATGGATTGTGTCTCTTTTACATGATCTTTTCATGAGAGAGAACCCACTTTCATTTCTCCATTCCCAGAAGTTAGCATAGAACCCAGTAAAATATCTGTATTAGTCAGGTTTCTCCAGAGGGATGGACCTAATAGAAGGTATGTATATAAAACAGGGAATTTATTACACCAAATTGACTCAGATGATCACAAGGTAAAGTCCCATGACAGGCCATCTTCAAGCTGAGGAACAAGGAAATCAGTAGTAGCTTAGCTCAAGTTCCAAAACCTCAAAAGTAAGGAAGGTGACAGTGCAGTCTTCAGTCTGTGGCCAAAGGCCTTAAAACCCCCTTGCAAGTCACTGGTGTAAATCCAAGGCTCCAAAAGTTGAAGAATTTGGAGTCTGATGTTTGGAAGCAGGAAGCATCCAGCACAGGAGAAACATGAAGGCTGGAAAACTCAGCAAGTTGGCTCATTCCAACTTCTTCTTCTTGCTTTTTCTAGCCCTGCTGGCAGTCAATTGGATGCTGCTCACCCAGATTGAGGGTGGGTCTGCCTCTCCCAGTCCACTGACACAAATGTTAATTTCCTCTGACAACACCCTCACAGACACACCCAGAAACAATACTTTGCATCCTTCAATCCAATCAAGGTGACACTTAATATTAACCATCACAATATGTTTAATGTCTATTAAATACATAAATAATAATAAGCAGTAGAATAGATATTTGCTGCTTGTGCCTTGGCTCCTGGTTTTTCATTGCTATTTGAAAAAGGAAACATGAAAAAGGCTTCCTTATTTAGAATTCAGCAGTATTAGCCATCACATTTCTTGCCTATATCACAGGGCTGGGGCAGGGATTTGTGGAAGAAATGCAGATTATGTGAAGAGCCTGAAGGTAAAATTGGGATAGTGAGGAGGACCTGGGTTTATTTCCACCCATTCCTTATGCCTACTCTGAGGTGAAGACTCTAAATGAGACTTTTAGCTGAGGCAAGCCAGTGGTTAAGGATTTGACTCTATAGGAGACATCTCAATATATAACCATTGGAAATGTGAGCTCCGAGAAGATGAAAGTTTTAATTGTAAGGGCCCATGTTATTAGTGCAGTCAAGTGGAGTAGCAATGACGAGCTGCATAAAATTAGTGGAATATCATGTAAATTGATCTTAAAATTACTGGTAGTTACACTATTTCCAATGAAATGATTCATGCTAATTCAAGGAAATGTTTCTTTCCCCAATTAACAAGCGCTGAGCAACAGGGAAGTTATGAAGCTGAAGAGACAGAGCAAGCCCTGAACACTCACCTGCTCCTAGAAAGGACAAAACTACCACACAGCTCCTTAAAGACTTTGGTCTGCCACAGGGAAACAAATTTTGTGGAGTTCTAGCTAGGTCTTCTGTTTCCCTTCTCCCTCCCCTTCTTGGTGTCTAGCATGGCACGGAATGTCTGAAATGTTCTCTCAGGTCCTGGAAATAAATACACAGCTGCACATCCATTTATTTTCTTAAACGAAGTCAGTAGTAGTTGGAAGGCTGTATTTGTTGGCCAAGAAGTCTTAACTATTCCTCTCTTGTTTTAATAGGTTTGCATGTGAGTGTGAGTGTGTGTTAGTGTCTTTGTAAATACATGTCCTGTAGTATGTGCAACAAATAATTTATTTTCACTCCTACACAATAGTTATTATTCACTTTGTATATGCTGTTCCACCTAAAACCAGTTCAGTATAGGCTACTGAGCTAACAGAAAACAGAAGAACGAAGATGTGTAACATTTTCTCATTTCTGTTTTGTTTTACTTTTTATATGTTGAAGATTGACAAAAAAAAATGAATTACAGTGCTTCCCTCTGCTTTATCATTCATCTTAAATTGCCGCCCTCTGAATTTTAGTTTTTGTCCCCCGTATATGGGGAATCACAATTATAGATACTTAGAATTGGGCAGGAGTCTGCAAATAGAAAGCAACTATGTGAAAACGCACGCAGAATTTACAATCTTATTTTTATTCTTATCACTGTATTTGATTTATTCCAGGAATTTTGATAATCATACTCTTAAATCATTTCTAAAACTGTCAGTAATTTGCATCATGGTGGGGCCAAGAGATCGCAAAATTGAATATTCATACAAGTACAAATCATTTCATTTCTGCTTCTCTAAAGACCTGAAGGAAATGAACTTTATTTTAAATTTCTATCAGCACAGATACTAGGTAGCTTCCTTTAGAATAGAGCAGCCACCTACTACATTGCATTTCAGTTTGTAATTCAAATGTGTTTAACACCTTTTATAGAATAATTCCTAATGTCTTTCTGAAGATCCCTTTTTGTGATTTACAGTGATTATCCTAGAAGATTACAATCAGTTAATTTGCATTTATTAAGTACTTATTTTGTATCCAGTACTGAGTTGGGTGCTTGGGAGGCTACTAAAAATTATTAGAGAATTTCTGCTGACCAACAGCTCAGAATTCATCGGTTAGTTTTATGATTCCCAACTAGACTGCATCTTATTGTTTCTATATCAATTGATGTCTTAAAAGAAGAAAATAATATGCAATAGAGTAAATGAAGAACATGCTATGAAAATGGTGGGCTGAACTGGTGAAATATGATAGAGAAATGTCCCAAATGATCATGCAGGCCCACATAAGGTTGTACAGGTTATATGCTGCCCAGCTTTTGGGAGTATTATTCACAAAGCAAATAATGCTCCCTACAGTTGTGCAGTGTACAACCTGCCCAACGTACATTGTGGCTTTAATAAAGAACATAATTACAAGAGAGTAGGAGGCCATTAGGGTGGTGATAAAGAGCTTGAACTGTGATTTCACATGACTCATACTTCTGCCATTTCACAGCTATGGGACCTTGTGAAAATGACTGAACTTTCTCTAAACCTTAGTTCTCACTAGAAAAATCAGTTTTATAAAATGGTCTCTGACTCCTACAATTGATGTGAGGATTGAAGAAGATAATGAGAGTTAAATATTTAGTATACAATAAGTCACAGTAGTAAATTTTAGTTTTTAGTTGTTCTTACTACTTTTTTTATTTTATTAAAATATTGGGAAGTCATTCGGGTTTTGAGAATGGCATATAAGAAGTCAGAAGTCACCTGTTCCTCTTAACAGTAAGTAAAAAGCTAAACAGACTGAAAAATCAACACATTTTCTTAGATACATCATAGAAGTGAGGTCACATGGAATCTGCTGCCTTAACATTAATGAGACAGGCAGATACTAAGAAGGATACCTTGCTGGAACAGAAATCCATGAGCAGAAACCTCCTTGGGAACCAAGGCTCCAGTAGAAACTTCTAAACTGTAATTGACAAATTGTTAGAGGCTCAGCAGGGACCAGTGGGAGAGTTAAAAACTCCAGAGAAACTTAATCATAGGGAAATCCCAAACACTTGTGACTGTTACCTTCAGGAGCTCACCAGGTTCTGACAGTGAATACTGGAGAAAAGTCTTTTCGTACTTTCTGCATGGGAAGGAGGAAAGGGACCGTGTTGAAATATGTCAGAATATTCTGTTTTACTTAGCAAGGTCTGCCCTCTGGAGAAACTGTTTTACCAGAGCCTAGCATGCTGGAGTTTTACCAGAGCTTAACTGACTGGGGGAAATGAAATACACCTTCCATGTGGCTCTTTATTTCCATGTGGAAAAGGTAACTGCTCAACACTAGTCCCTTCACCCTTCCATATGGGAAATGGGAAATACCCAATTCTGGCCTATGTTAATGATCTTGTCCCATCTAAGGGGGTGATGAGCATGTGTGCAGTTCATAATACAGAGGTTCAGGGTTACTAAAATAATGAGAACATAAAACCATAGAACACCCTTCTCCCCGATAACCTACTACCACATTGCTAAAGACCTATTTAAAGCAGTTCTTTTTGTCCGGCACATCATATCTAGTTATCAAGAAAAAATTGGAAGTCCTGCTAAGAGGCAAAAGATCCATTTGCAGAGACAGAACAAGCATCAGAACCAGACTCAGAAATGGCAGGAATGTTGGAATTATCAGACTGAGAATTTAAATGACTATAATTAATATGCTTAGGGCTCTAATGGATAAAGTAGAACAGGTAGACAATGGAAGCAAAGACCTGTGTATCCTAACAAAAAACTGGAAAAGAAAAGCCAAATAACAAAAACAGAGTAACATAAATGAAGAACGCCTTTGGTGGACCTCTGAATAAACTGGCCATAGCTGAGTAAAGACTCTTTGATCTTGAAAATATCTCAGTAGAAACCTCCAAAAATGAAAATCAAAGAGAAAAAAAAAAACATGAAAACAAAACATCCCACAAGAAAACAGAATATCCAAGACTTGTGAAACAACTACAGAAAGTGTACCATGCATGTAATGACAATAAGAGAAAGAAGAAAGAACGGAAAAAATATTTGAAATAATAATTACTGAGAATTCTCCTAAATTAATTAGCCAAAATTTAACCAAAAATCCAGGAGGCACAGAGAACACCAAATGCCAGAAAAATGACATGTATGCATTATTTTTGAATTACAGAAAATCAAAGATAAAGTCAAAGTCCTGCAAGAAGAGAAAGAGGAAAATCCTTTACTTACAGAGGAGCAAGCATAAAAATTATTGATTTCCCTTCAGAAACCATGCAAGCAAGAAGTGAGTGAACTATTTAAAGTGTTAAGAGAAAAAAATAAAACCCAATAACCTAGAATTCTATACCTTGTGAAATTATTATTCAAAAGTGGAGGAGAAATAAAGACTTTCATAATGAAACAAAAGTTGAAGAATGTGTTGCTGGTAGAGGTGCTTTGCAAGAAATGTTAAAAAAAAAAAGGTTATTTAGAGAAAAAGAAAATGATACAGATTAGAAACTCAGAGCGTTGCAGAAGGAATAAGTGAAGGTAAAAAACTTTTATTTTTCTTATGTTTAAATAATCTAGCAGAAAATGATATGTTCAATATAATAATAGAGGCAATGCATTTTATTATGTATATATACTTATTTATGCTATGTATAAGTAAAATGAATGATAGCAATAATACAAGGGATGGGAAAGAGGAATTAAGGTTATTTTACTACCTTATTATACAACCACAGAATACAATTCTCCTCAATTGTATATGGAACATTCACCAAGACAGATGATATTTTTGGCCATAAAACATACCTTAACAAATTAAAAGATACTTTACCCATAAAGTAGTATACTTTATTTTAATGTGTGCTTGGATTGATTGTAAAGGTATATTGCAAACACTAGGGCAAACACACACACGCACAAAAAAAGTGAAAAAAAATGTGATACAAATAATATGCTGAGAAGTAAAAGAAAATGGAACCATAGGTATTGCTCAGTTAAAAACAAAGAGCAGAAAACAGTGGAACACAGAATTAAAACAAAGAACAAGGTCAACAAATGGAAAACAATAATAAATATGGTAGATATTAATTCTACTACATCAATAGTTACCTTGAATATCAATAGTCTAAGTGCACCAATTAAAAGACAGGTATTGTCAGAGTGGATCAAAAAGCAATACACAAGTATATGTTTTCCACAATAAATGCCGTGTAAAAATAAGGGCACATTCAGTTTAAAAGTAAAGGCATGAGAAAAGATATACCATACTAACATTAATATAAAGAAAGTGGTAATAGCTACATTAGTTTCAGGCAAAGCAGACTTTAGGGTAAGCAAATTTATCAGTAAGCAAGAGGGACATTACATGAACATAAAATGGCAAATTATTCAAGTAGATATAACAATCCTTAACATGTATATGCCTAATAAAAGAGCAGCAAAATATATGAAACAAAAACTGATAGAAACTCAAGGAGAAATAGATGAATGCATTATTATAGTTGGAGACATGAACATTCATCTATCAGAAATGGACAGATCCAGCAGGCAGAATATTAGTAAGGATATGGTTGAACTGAAAAACACCATCAATCAGCTGGGTATAATGAACATCTATAGACTACTTTATTTTACAACCACTGAATAAACATTCTTCTCAATTGTATATGAAACATTCACCAAGATAGATATTTTGGGCCATAAAACATACCATAACAAATTAAAAAATATTAATCATACAACATCTGCTTTCAGACCACAATGAAATTAAACTGGAAATAACCAGTAGAAAGATAGTTGAAAAATCCTCAAACACTTGGAAATGAAATAACAACACACTTCCAAATAACATATGGTTTAAAGAAGAAATTTTAAGACAAAAAATTGATTTAATTGAAAATTGAAATACAACTTATCAGAATGTGTGGGATACAGAATACAGAATAATCAGTGCTTAGAGTGGAATTATTAGCATTGGATGCATATATCATTAGAAAAGAAGGATCTACAATCAATCATATGGGCAAAAGATCCTAACAAATATTTCATCAAAGAAGATATACAGATGGCAAATAAGCATATGAAAAGATACTCTACATCATATGTCACCAGGGAAATATAAATTAAAACAAAATGAGATACCACCACACACCTATTAGAATGGCCAAAATCCAGAACACTGGCAACTCCAATAGCTTGTGAGGATGTGGAGCAATAGGAACTTTCATTCATTGTTGGTAGAGATGCAAAATGGTACAGCCACTCTGTTAGATTGTTTAGTGGTTTCTTACAAAAATAAATGTATTCTTACCATAGGTTCCAGTGATCACACACTTTGGTATTTACTCAAAGGAGTTGAAAATTATGTCCACACAAAAACCTGCACACGGATATTTATAGCAGCTTTATTCATAATTGCCAGAACTTGGAAGAAACCAAGATGCCTTTCAGTAGGTGAATGGATAAATAAACTGTGGAATATCCAGACAGTGGAATATTATTTAGTGCTAAAAGTAAATGAGCTATCAAGCCATGAAAAAACATGGAGCAGGCTTAAATGCATATTACTAAGTGATATGCTAGTTTGAAAAAGTTATATACTGTGTAATTTCGATTATATGACCTGGAAAAGGCAAAACTATGGAGGCAGTAAAATGATCAGTGGTTGCCAGAGACTGCAGGGGAAGTGGAGATGAATAAGAAGCACACAGAGGATTTTGGGGGCAACTCGTCTCTCTCATACTACAATAGAGAACATATGTGTTTATAAATTTGTCCAAATCCATTGCATTTGCAATACTGAGTGAACCTGAGTGTAAACTTTGTCAATGACTTGATCTTGGACTTTTCAGCCTTCAGAACTGTGAGAAACACATTTCTGTTGTCTGTAACCTACCCAGTTTATGATATGCTTTTATAGCAGCCCAAACAGCCTAAGGTATAAACTATAGGCTTTGGATGATAAGGATGTATCTGTATAGGTTCAGCAATTGTATCAACTATACCAATCTGGCAGAGGATGGTAATAGCTGGGGAGGCTATGCATGTGTGCTGGCAGCAGTATAAAGATCTCTGTACTTTCTGCTCAATTTTGCTGTGACATTAAAACTGCTCTAAAAAGTAAAGTCTATTAAAAACAAACAAACAAACAACAACAACAACAACAAAAAAAAAAACCGTAGGGAATGCCTTCATGCCTTCCGTAGGCATTTAGAAAGCCATTCAAGCTATTCAGAAAACTTTGAATGTACACCGTGTGTGTGTTCCCGCGCTCATGTGCATGCATGTTTGTAGGATGGTGCTATGATTTGAATGTTTGTGCCTTATTTGAATGTTTGAAACTTAGTCCCCATTATGGTGGTTTTCAGAGGTGACGTCTTTTGGGAATTCATAAAGTCATAAGGGCAGAACCCTTCTGAATGGATTGGTGCCTTATAAAAAGACTGAAACATAAGTGGCTGGAGGGAACTCAGCCCTCCAGCAAAGGCGAAAAAGGAACATAGCCCTTTTGCTATATGAGGACGCAGCTTTCGTTCCCTCCAGGGTTCTGAGCAACAAGGCACCATCTCAGAAGGAGAGACCTAGTGCTCATTAAATGCTGAAGCTGCCAGTGCCTCAGTCTTGGACTTCTAGTCTCCAGAACTATGAGAAATAAATTTTAGTTATCTATACAGTACCCAGTTCCAGGTATTTTATCATAGCAGCATGAACAGACTAGGACAGAGACTTAATGGGCAAGTGATCACTTTTTGGGGACATTTAAGCAACCTTAAAAACAATGGATTAATCTCTATACTCTTATAATCAATCCCAGGGTTTTAGAAAAATTATTCAAGATCTGCTGGTAATAAAATGCCTGTAATGATCATATCTTGTTATTTATTTGGGTTATAAACATATTGATAGTGTCACTTCAGATGTCCATAATGCTGGAGTTTGCCAAAAAGAGCGATGGAGAGAGAAATAATTGTTCTCTTAAAAAAGGAGTATGGAAGAACAAGATCTCCCAACTTGGTGTCAAACCTACTAGAAATTTACACAATAACTAGAAAAATACATGAATGTCTACAAAAAATACCTGAATGTCTGCAGCACCTATCGTCTTTTTTAGGAAGTGTGAGTGCCTGTTGGTGTGTGTATGTTGAGGTGGGGGAGACAAGGAAGATGGGAATACAAAACTATAAATAGAGAAGATTATAGATTTAGTATATGGAGGTATGATCCTAACTCCAACTTTCTGATTACCTAAAAAAAAACTAACCATTTTAAAGAATATGCCTATTAGTTTATACAATCTTTTTTTTATAAAATCTTTTAATCAGAAAGCATATAAATATTATAAAAATAAAAAAATAATTATGGTATTTTTTCCTTTTAATATTTTACTTTTTGGTCTATTTCCCATGCATTTCTTTTGCATTGCTTTAGCCATAGTGTATGTACTAATATGCATCTTCTTTGCTCACTAATAATATAAGCCTTTTTCGTGTTGCTAAATCATTTTCATTACCAGTCATTTTAATCTTTATGTAGCACTTTAAGACTGAATCTACACATTTGTGAAATTGTCACCCTACTATCAGAGCCTAATGGATTTTTGTTTTTTACTATCGTAAATACTGTCTGGTGGTCATCTTAATGCACAATGTCTTTCCCACATTTTCTTTTCTTTTCCTTTAAGGATATTTAGTGAATAAAATAACTGGTTAAAGGCCATGAATACCCACATTGCTGCTGATTCATAAGTTGACGAACTGCTTGTAATTCCAACAGAGGTCTGAATCATCCTACTTCTTAAACAGAAGTAGAACCTAAATTACAGCAAAAGCCAAACATGTTCTGAATTTTATTTTCTTTGCTTCCAGATGTGGACAGTAAAAATTTGCCTTCTGGATGAGACTGACACTGGCTTAGTAGCTCAGAATAGAGATGATGTTGGGAAGAGGGTGGGAATTGCAAGCAGCTCACCTATTTCTAGAGCAGTGCAAGACAGTCCCAGAATTGAAACAAAGGGATGCATGAAAAATGGCTTAAATATCTGGCAGCTACCTCTTGTCATTCTAGTTTGAGTGAATGAAGAAAATACATAAATAAAAAATAAAAGAAAAGGGCTAAAAATAAAACTCACATGAAGTGAGTGAAACTGAAACTTTGAATACAAATACAACTATATGTCTTTGGGGTAAAATCCATAACCAGTTTTCGGCAACACCCACCTGAATTGCTCATTGAATTGCGAAATGAGAGAATATAAATCAGAGTTGACATCCAGATCTTATTTCCCTCTTTTGAAGTTTTAACTGAATAATAAATCATACAGATCCAGCATCATGGACCTTTTAGGATACAGCTCCATTCTCTGTTTTGGTGTCTACAAACAGTAATTTCCACTATGTGATATGTGTAGAGAGAGAACCTTCCTTCCTCTTGGTCACCTCCTGTTCCAATTAAGCATATCTGTAAGGATGGAGATTTGCTTACTCTAGATAGCAAGTGGAGGATCAGTTATTCCGCTGAAAAATATTCAGGCATCTCTGAATGTCACTATCAAACTATTTTTTAAGACACAATTTTCTTACTTTAAATATTACGTTTGATATATAAGTATCTGTCAGTTAAAAACTCAAGGACTCAGATACATACGGGACAGCAAATCATAGTTTTTGCTTATCCTCTTCTTCAATAACCACAGCTGTCGCATAATTAACTTCATTAATACAATTAGCCATAGATTTTATATATGTATGTGTGTATAGCTATATATATATACAGACTCATGTAATTACATAGTATTATAGTGTATATGTTATAAACATTATTTTGTGAATAATTTGAACATGTTTTGGGGTGTTTCTCTTGTCACTATACATATGTATACATATATACATTCATACAATTATATACACACACATATAAATGACTACCTCGTTCTATTTAAATGTTACATTGAATTCAATTTATATCTGTACAATAATCTACTTAATATTTTATTATTGAAGAATACTTGTATAATTTCCATATTTTGACTTTAAAAGGCAATGCTGCAGCAAAATGTGTGTGTGTGTGTGTGTGTGTGTGTGTGTGTGTATTTGTAAATATATCCTTAAGATAGATTTCAGTAGATTTCAAGAGGTACAATAACTATGTGAATTAGGTTTGGACATTTACAATTTTTATAAACCTTGTCAAATTCTTCTTCCATATATAGAAGAATAGTGTTTTCCCACAAACTTGAAAATATCGAAGATTATAAATAATATATTTATTAAATTATATTTGTAATATTAGTATGTACTATTATAGATATATATTTATAATATTCAACTCTAACCTATTAGTTGAAAAATGTTGCCTCTTGTTATTGTTATTATATCTCTAAATACTAGTGAGATTGAATATATTTTAAATGTTTCTTGCCCAAATTATATTTCTTTTTCTGTGAATTCCTATTTAAATTCTGTGAACTTCTGTTTTCTAGATTTTTTTCTTCATTCTTTGCTTTTTAGTTGATTTCTTGGAAAATATACCTATATGTGTATATCTGTAGGTATATATATGTATGTATGTATGTGTGTGTGTGTATATATATATATATATATATATATATATTTGTGTCTGTTGAGGGAGATCAAAAGCATTTATCTTAGTCATTTACTGATTGTGATTTTCTAGAAAGACAGTGGTTGGAGTGGGAATTGAGAAAAACACAACATACTATTCTCTTATTACTAGTGATGGTCTATAGTGGTGTTGTCCTTATAGCTTAGAAAAATAGATAGCACTTTGTGATATTTAAGAAATATTATTATTTTTTTTCATTTTATTTTATTATTATTTTTTAAATAAATTTTTTATTGTACTTTAGGTTCTGGGGTACATGTGCAGATCATGCAGGCTTGTTGCATAGGTACATACATGGCAATGTGGTTTGCTGCCTGTATCCCCCTGTCACCTATATCTGGCATTTCTTCCCATGTTATCCCCCCGCAACCTCCCTACTCCCTGCTGTCCCTCCCCTAGTCCCCCCAAACAGACCCCAGTATGTGATGCTTCCCTCCCTGTGTCCATGTGTTCTCATTGTTCAACATCCACCCGTGAGTGAGAACATGCAGTGTTTGATTTTCTGTTCTTGTGTCAGTTTGCTGAGAATGATGGTTTTCAGATTCATCCATGTCCCTACAAAGGATACAATCTCATTATTTTTTATGGCTGCATAGTATTCCATGGTGTATATGTGCCACATTTTCCTTGTCCAATCTATCATCAATGGGCGTTTGTGTTGGTTTCAGGTCTTTGCTATTGTAAACAGTGCTGCAATGTACATACGTGTGCATGTGTCTCTATAATAGAATGATTTATAATCCTTTGGATATATACCCAGTAATGAGATTGCTGGGACAAATAGAATTTCTATTTCTAGGTCCTTAAGAATCACCACAATGTCTTCCACAATGGTTGAACTAACTGATACTCCTACCAACAGTGTAAAATGGTTCCTATTTCTCCACATCCTCTCTAGCATCTGCTGTCTCCAGATTTTTTAATGATCGCCAATCTAACAGGCGTGAGATGGTATCTCAATGTGGTTTTGATTTGCATTTCTCTAATGCCAGTGATGATGAGCATTTTTTCATATGTTTGTTGGCCTCATGTATGTCTTCTTTTGAAAAGTGTCTTTTCATGTCCTTCACTCACTTTTGAATGGGTTTGTTTGTTTTTTTTCTTATAAATCTGTTTTAGTTTTTTGTAGATTCTGGATATTAGCCCTTTGTCAGATGGGTAGATTGCAAAAATTTTTTTCCCATTCTGTTGGTTGCTGGTTCACTCTGATGATTATTTCTTTTGCTGTATAGAAACTCTGGAGTTTAATTAGATCCCATTTTTCTATTTTGGCTTTTGTTGCCAATGCTTTTGGTGTTTTAGTCATGAAGACCTTGCCTATGCCTATGTCCTGAATGGTTTTGCCTAGGTTTTCTTCTAGGATTTTTATGGTGTTAGGTCTTATGTTTAAATCTTTAATCCATCTAGAGTTAATTTTAGTGTAAGGTGTCAGGGAGGGGTCCAGTTTCTGTTTTCTGCACATGGCTAGCCAGTTATCCCAATACCATTTGTTAAACAGGGAA
Source organism: Cebus imitator (assembly GCF_001604975.1). Classification (NCBI taxonomy): domain Eukaryota; kingdom Metazoa; phylum Chordata; class Mammalia; order Primates; family Cebidae; genus Cebus; species Cebus imitator. The sequence continues at coordinate 9,285,523 of NW_016107320.1, forward strand.
TCCTTTCCCCATTGCTTGTTTTTGTCATGTTTGTCAAAGATCAGATGGTTGTAGATGTGTGGCATTGCCTCCAAGGCCTCTGTTCTGTTCCATTGGTTGATATCTCTGTTTTGGTACCAGTACCATGCTGTTTTGATTACTGTAGCCTTGTAGTATAGGTTGAAGTAAGGTAGCGTGATGTCTCCAGCTTTGTTCTTTTCACTTAGCATTGTCTTGGCTCTGCAGGCTCTCTTTTGGTTCCATATGAAGTTTAAGGTGTTTTTTCCAGTTCTGTGAGGAGGGTCATAGGCAGCATGACTGGGATGGCATTGAATCTATAAATTACTTTGGGCAGTATGGCCATTTTCAAAATGTTGATTCTTCCTAACCATGAACATGGAATGTTTTTCCATTTGTTTGTGTCCTCTCTCATTTCCTTGAGCAGTGGTTCATAGTTCTCCTTGATGAGGACATTTACATCCTTTGTTAGTTGTATTCCTAGGTATTTTATTCTCTTTGTAGCAATTGTGAATGGCAGTTCACTATTGATTTGGTTCTCTTTCAGTCTGTTATTGGTGTATAGGAATGCTTGTGATTTCTGCACATTGATTTTTGTATCCTGAGACTGCTGAAGCTGCTTATCAGTTTAAGGAGATTTGGGGCAGAGACAATGGGGTCTTCTAAATATACAATCATGTTGTGTGCAAATAGAGACAATTTGACTTCCTTCTTCACTAATTGAATACCCCTTATTTATTTTTCTTGCCTGATTTCTCTGGCTAGAACTTCCAATGCGATATTGAATAGGAGTGGTGAAAGAGGGTATCCTTGTCTAATGCCAGATTTCTAAGAGAATGCTACCAGTTTTTGCCCATTCAGTATGATATTGTCTGGGGGTTTGTCATAATTAGCTTTCATTATTTTGAGATATATTCCATCGATACCTAGTTTATTGAGAGTTTTTAGCATAAAGGGCTGTTGAATTTTGTTGAAGGCATTCTCTGCATCTAGATGATCATGTGGTTTTTGTCTTCAGTTCTGTTTATGTGGTGGATTACATTTATAGACTTGCATATGTTGAACCAGCTTTGCATTCCCTGAATGAAGCCTACTTGATCGTGATGGATAAGCTTTTTGATGTGCTGTTGCAATTGGTTTGCCAGTTTTTTTATTGAAGATTTTTGCTTCTAAGTTCATCATGGATATTGGCCTGAAGTTTTCTCTTTTTGCTGAGTCTCTGCCAGGTTTTGGTATCAGGATGATGTTGGTCTCATAAAACAATTTGGGAAGGATTCCCTCTTTTTGTATTGCTTGGAATAGTTTCAGAAGGAGTGGTCCCAACTCCCCTTTGTATGTCTGGTAGAATTGGGCTGTGAACCCACCTGAAACGGGACTTTTGTTGATTGGTAGGCTATTAATTGCTGTCTCAACTTCAGCCCTTGTGATAGGTCTATTCAGGGTTTCAACTTCTTCCTGGTTTAGTCTTGGGAGGGTGCAAGTGTCCAGAGATTTATCCATTTCTTCCAGGTTTACTGGTTTATGTGCATAGACTTATTTATAGTAAACTCTGATTGTAGTTTGTATTTCTGTGGAATCATTGGTGATATCACCTTTATTATTTTTTGTTGCATCTATTTGATTCTTCTCTCTTTTCTTTTTTATTAACCTGGCTAGTGGTCTGTCTATTTTGTTGATCTTTTCAAAAAACCAGTCCCTGGATTTATTGATTTTTTGAAGGGTTTTTTGTGTCAATATCTCCTTCAGTTCTGCTCTGATCTTAGTTATTTCTTTTTTTTTTTTCATTTATTTTATTGCATTTTAGGTTTGGGGGTACATGTGAAGAACATGCAAGATTGTTGCATAGGTACACATGTGGCAGTTATTTCTTATCTTCTGCTAGCTTTTGAGTTTTTTTGATCTTGCTCCTCTAGCTCTTTCAATTTTTATGATAGGGTGTTGATTTTAGATCTTTCCTTGCTTCTCATGTGGGCATTTATTGCTATAAATTTCTTTCTAGATACTGCTTTAAATATGTCCCAGAGATTCTGGTACTATGTGTTTTCATTTTCATTGGTTTTGAAGAACATTTTTATTTCTGCCTTCATCTCATTGCTTATCTGGTCAATATTCAAGAGCCAGTTGTTCAGTTTCCATGATGTTGGGCAGTTTTGAGTTAGTTTCTTAATCCTGAGTTCTAATTTGATTGCACTGTGGTCTGAGAGACTGTTATGATTTCTGTTCTTTTCCATTTACTGAGGAGTGATTTACTCCCAATTATGTGGTCAATTTTAGAGTAGGTGTGATGTGGTGCTGAGAAGAATGTATATTCTGTGGATTTGGGGTGAAGAGTTCTATAGATGTCTATTAGGTTTGCTTGGTCTAGATCTGAGTTCAGGTCCTGGATATTCTTGTTAATATTCTGTCTCGTTGATCTGTCTAATATTGACAGTGGAGTGTTAAAGTCTCCCATTATTATTGTGTCGGAGTCTAAGTCTCTTTGTAAGTCGTTAAGAAGTTGCTTTATGTATCTGGGTGCTCCTGTACTGGGTGCATATATATTTAGGATCGTTAGCTCTTCTTATTGCATTGATCCTTTTACCATTATGTAATGTCCTTCTTTGTCTCTTTTGATCGTTGTTGGTTTAAAGTCTATTTTATCAGAGACTGGGATTGCAACTCCTGCCTTTTTTTTGCTCTCCATTTGCTTCGTAAATCTTCCTCCAACCCTTTGTTTTGAGCCTATGTGTGTCCTTGCACATGAGATGGGTTTCCTGAATACAGCACACCAATGAGTTTTGACTTTTTATCCAATTTGCCAGTCTGTGTCTTTTGATTGGGGCATTCAGCCCATTTATATATAAGGTTATTATTGTTATGTGTGAATTTGATCCTACCATTTTGATGCTAGCTGGTTGTTTAGTCTGTTAGTTCACACAGTTTCTTCATTGTGTTGATGCTGTTTACCATTTGGTACATTTTTGGAATGGCTGGTACTGGTTGTCCCTTTCTATGTTTAGTGCTTCTTTCAGAAACTCTTATAAGGCCGGCCTTGTGGTGACAAAATCTCTCAGCAATTGCTTGTTCATAAAGGATTTTATTTCTCCTTCTCTTACGAACCTTAGTTTGGCTAGATATGAAATTCTAGGTTGAAAATTCTTTTCTTTAAGGATGTTGAATATTGGCCCCCACTCTCTTCTGGCTTGTAGGGTTTCTGCTGAGAGATCCACTGTGAGTCTGATAGGCTTCCCTTTGTGGGAATGAGTCTATATGTAAAACCACTGACATCCAGTATGTTCTTCACTCGTTTCTATATTTTTGTTTATATTTTCATCCAGCATTTACATGTGGATTTCTTTTTTTAAAAAAAATGTTTATTTCAATAGTTGTTTAGGTACAGGTGGTTTTTGGTTACATAGATGAGTTTTTGGCGGTGAATTCTGAAATTTGGTGGATCTGTCACCCGAGCAGTGTACACTGTACCCAATACATAGTCTTTTATTTCTTACCTATCTCCCAACCTTCCCCAACCCAGTACCCAAAGTCGATTATATCACTGTGTATGATTTTGCTTCTTCATTGCTCTGCTCCCACTTGTAAGTGAAAAAATACAGTTTTTTGTTTTCAATGACTGTGTTATTTCACTTAGAACAAAGGCCTCCAGCTCCATCCAAGTTGCTGCAAAAAACATTATTTTCTTCTTTTGATGGTTGAGTGGTATTCCATGGTGTATATATATAACCATTTTATAATCCACTTGTTGATCAGTGGGCACTTATGTTGGCTCCGTATCCTTGTGATTGTGCATTGTGTTGCTATTAATGTGTGTGTGCATGTGTGTGTGTGTGTGTGTGTGTGTTTCATATAATAACTTATTTTCCTTTGAGTAGATTCCCAGTAGTGGGATTGCTGGAGTGAATGGTGTATCTACTTTTAGTTCTTTAAGGAATCTCCATACTGTTTTCCATAGAAATGAATGAATGAATGAATGAATAAATAAATGCAGGTTTCTAACTGAATTCAATTCATTTATGCTAAACAAGTGGTAAGAAATTACATTAAAAAATTTTGTTCTTGCTATAATTATTCATCAACACACTTCTTTTGCAAAAAAGACCGATCTCTATTCCTCATCAAGAACAGATAGGTATAAATGGTTCAGTCTAAAGTTTTGTGAATTTAAACTACTCTTATAACCTGATGTCCAGTTCTGGAATAAATTCTATTGATTAAATTTGTGTCAGCATAGAGATTTTTGAAATAAAATCAAATTTATTGCTTACTTGCATATTCCACTTTGACTTCCATAATATGAAATGCATGAATTCATTATTCAAGTGCCTATATCACTCTCATTTCTCTTTCTTTATGATGTTTTAGGAAACTTTGCTGCCACATAGAGAATGTTATTCTTTTAAGATAGAGGAGCTAGGGCAATCTACTCTAAGACAGCCTCTCATTATCTACACGTTTTGGTAGACATACATTGCATAATCCCTCCCCTTGAGCACAGGCCAGACCTGTTACTTTGTTCTAGCAATAGAATACAGTAAAGTGATGGGATGCTATTTCTGTGATTACATTACATAAGATTCTAACTCCCATCTTGTTAGTAGACGCTGTCTGTTGACTCTTTCCCTTGCTAGTTTTGATGAAGTAAGCTGCCATATGGAAAGGCCCATGTGGCAAGGAATTGAGGCTAGCCTCTGAGCAACAGCCGCTAAAGAGCTAAGACCTTTCATCAGGCAAGATGCCAGGAACTGCATCCTGCCACAAACCATATGAAGACCATTGGAAGCAGACCTTTCCCTACTTGAACCCCAGATGAGATCCTAACAATGGCTGACACCTTGATTGCAGCCTTGTGAGAGATGCAGAAACAGAGGACCCAGGTAAATTGTGCCTGGATTCTTGATAAACAGAAATTGTGGAATAATAAATTAGTTGTTTTCAGCTGTTAGGTTTGTGGTAATTTGTTATGCAGCAATAGAAACAAGAATTGTGACAAAAACAAAAAACAAAAAGCAAAAAACTAATACTGTTGTCTCTCTGACTTGCAGGAAAACAAAAATTTGCAACACAGGTGCAAGAGTGGTATTTTTTTGTGCAGGGGCGGGGGATTTATTTTGTAAGGGAAGTCTGATAGGGGCTTTAAAAGAAAAGTTCCCTGAAGATAGGGGGAAAACATGAGAAGACAAACAAACCACAAACCTTTTGGGATTCAGGGCATGACAGATTGATTCTGTATCTGTTGCCCTCCACCTGAAGAGTACACTCAGAGTCTCAACTGAATGCCTTTCTGAGGGTACTCAGTGCTGCTCTGTTCTCACTTCAAAGGCTACTTTAAACCTTTTTAAGGACCTCAAGCTCCGACTCCCGGCTCTTACTTGATCTCTTTGCAGGTAGTCTTGACTCTTTAATAATCAAGGTCAAATTTTCTTGATATGCATTCTTTCAACTTTCTTCTCTGTATCAAAATATTCTACTATCTTCACAGAATCTTTCTTGTTTTCCCTTATTCCCTCTCCTCAAACTAAATACCTTTTCCTAAGCTTCTTTTTCATTCTTTCTAGCTAGCACTCCTGCTGGCCTTACCACTCTCTTTAATACTGAGCAGTTTATTCTTCAAAGAGCCCTTCCCACCAGAGGTATCACTTCCTCCTTGTCTTCAAAAACTGATAATAAGGCTGGGCATGGTGGCTCATGCCTGTAATCCCAGCACTTTGAGAGACTGACGCGGGCAGATCAACTGAGGTCAGGAGTTTGAGACCAGCGTGGCCAACATGGTGAAACCCTGTCTCTACTAAAATTACAATATTTAGCCAGGTGTGGTGATGCATGTCTGTAATCTCAGATACTCAGGAGGCTGAGGCAGGAGAATCGCTTGAACCCATGAGGCAGAGGTTGCAGCGAGCTGAGATGGCACCACTGCACTCCAGCCTGCATGACAGAGTGAGACTCTTTCTGAAAAACAAACAAACAAACAAAAACTATTAATAAGGAAATTCCAACCTCAAACAACAACAAAACAAAAGACAAACAGCAGCAGAAAAAGACACTTAATTTATCACACATTTGAACTACTCAGGAAAGAAATCTATGGGCAGACCACCAAAACTATTCATCAGGGAACCAAAATTTGGAGGGAAGAAAGATTTGAAAATAGGGTTGAAAATAAAATACAAATAGAAAGTATCTCTTCTCCAGCTAAAGTTCTCCACTTTTTCTTTAATTTCTGTCTGACCCTAGGATCAGCCCCTTTTTAGTGGTGGCATCAGGACCAGGTCAGGAACAGACAGCCTTTCTGCATGGCTCCCTTTCTTCCACTGATATCCAATGGTATGAAAGCAAGTCACATTTTTTCTTTGCTGAATGTCTTAAGAAAGATACTCAGTAGGTGCAGTTCAGGGTAATTTATCTGTCAATGTTTTATTGCACTAAAGAGCAGCTTTTTTTTTTTTTTTTTTCCACCACTGCATCTTTAATCCTTTGCAATTGTGTAACTGAGCTCCCATGTGCTCTATTGAAACTACCTTCCTACAGGTCATTCATGATTCTGTACTCACTAAATTAAACTACTTTTAAACTTAAGTCCTATGTATCCGACCTCTCCATAATATTTTAAATTTTAAATTTTTTGTCATCCCATGCTTGATGCTTACTTGCTTTGTTTTCAGAAAACACTAAATTTTCTTGGTTTTTGTTTGTATTCCCATCTATTCTTGTTTTGGTTTCTGTTCTCAGCTTATTCTCTCCATAAGATCACCCTTAATGATATCATTCTACATTTACACCTTACTTGTGAAATTTGTAACAGCAAAAGTTCTTCCCCCCTTTTATCCTGCTGTTTGGAAGGAGTACAGTGTATTGTAAAGCAAGTGTCCCATGGATATCCCTGAGTGAAAGCCTTGCCTCTAACTCGACACTACCCTGAAGTAAATTCTTCCATTGTCTCCACCATAACTGCCCTTTTCTGAGATTCAATTTTCCCCACCCCTCAGACTTTCTTTTTTATGATGTCTCTACGCTCACAGATGGTTTCAAATACTTTTGCTTTTTCCTACATAGTCTCAGACCCATTTCCTTATTTCAATTCCCACTTCTATTCAGTTGGTGCGAAAGTTGTTTCTGGTTTTGCTATTAAAAAGTCATGACATTCGCACCAACGTAGTAACACTTTCCCTCTTCCTCAGCCTTCCTTGAATCTGCTGAGCTTGTGATTAAACACTGGTGCCTAGGCCACCAATCCTTGATCTGTGCTATCTTTTTCCACATATGGAGGCCAAGTTCAAGTGACTCTCTTGTTTAAAAGCCTTCAACATTTCCAGACAGATTTAGCAGGGCTTTTTCCTATGCTGTTAATTGCAACTTCTGTTTATGTTCATTATAGGGATTTCCCAGAGAAGTAGTATAGGTATTTTTATATATGTCTCTCCACCATTTTGTTAGCATCTTTATAGCAAAGACCAAGGTTTTTTTTTTTTTTTTTTTTTTTTTTTTTTTTTTTTTTTTACTGCCTAAAAGAATTTCCAAAATATAGTAGGTTTTCCAACAAACATTAGCTTTGTATATTTGTGGACTGGTAGCTCTCCTTCGATCACCAAATTAAGTTAAATGTACAGCTGTGATTTGGTTGTGATCTATCATTCCAGGCTCCATCAGTTCTCTAAATTGTCCACGTGTTAGAAATCACTGTGTCTTTGATAATTCGGTTTCCTCTACCAGATGTAGCCAGATTACTTTCTGGTTCCTCTCCCACATTTTCATTTTTCTAAAATGCCACTGTGGTCTAAAGGAAAGAATGGGTTTTGCAGTTTAGCTTTGGATTTGAATCTAAGCTCTGTTGTTATTTAGCCCTATGAACTTAGTAACAACTCTCCGTATTTTACAGGTAAATTTAAAAAATGCTACCATCCTTGATCTGGGCATGTTGGCTCACACCTGTAATCTCAGCAGTTTGGGGGGCCAAGGCAAGAGGATCAGTTAGGCCAGGAGTTTATGACCAATCTGGGAAACATAGTAAGACTGTGTCTCTACAAAAAAAATTTTAAAAATTAGCCTGGCATGATGGCACATACCTGTAGTCCCAGCTATTGGGGAAGATGCTTGAGCCCAAGAGTTTGAGGCTGCAGTGAGCTATGAACATCGTTACTGAACTCCTGCCTAAGTGACAGAACAAGATCAAGTCTCGAAAATAATAACAATAATAATACCACCCTATTTCTCTTGCAAGGTTAGAGTGAAAACAAATTTGAGATAGTGATGTGGAACTATTTTATAAAGCATATTCTTGAATGCATATATCTGGTCCAACTTTCTAAAGTTTCTGGTCCAACTTTCTAAACTTTCCATCTAATGTTTCTGAAGCTTCTTCTTGAATTTCTCCTGTTAACCACTCTCCTTCCTAAACTTTTCCATAGTAAATAAGAGGAGAGGCACAAAGTATAATCTTAAAGTACAGGAACTTAGTTGTGTACCATTGTTATTTGTTGCTACATGAGTTCCTTTAGGACCAAGATAAGACAATGTTCTATTTATCTTTGAGCCCACAGTACTTATAAAAATTGTTTGCACAAAAATTTGTGATGACTGGAGGTATAGGAGGGTAAGATCATTATTGCTAGTGTAGCTCTTACTTTACAATACACTGTACTCCTTCCAAACAGCAGGATAAAAGGGGGGAAAAACTTTTGCTGTTATAAATTTCACAAGTAAGTGTTAATTATTTTGGAGGAAGAATTTAAAAAGTAATGGAATAGTCTTCTGCTTCTCCTGGAAAAACTGAGTGGCTCTTCTGATGAGATTACACACCACTGTTTTGCTGCTATTCTTTTTTTTTTTCTTTGCCAGGAAAGGAGCTCAATTATTTAAGAGCTTAATCCTTAAGTTTTGTTTGTGTTTGAAGAAGATATTTTTTTATTTGAGTTTCTGGAAATTCTGGAATTGTAGAGAATTTCTATTGATCTGTATAAAAATAAGGAGTGTTTCTGCTATGGGTTAAGCTTTGACTAGTGCCTCTTGGATGTCATCCTGCAGATTGGCAGGTCCTAGTTTCTCACTTATTTGCAAGTCACTCCCAGAATCATTTCATGTGCATTGTCAACAATCATTTCCATAGAAGAATAGCTTGCACATTTAGATAAATGGACAGATATTTATTGTTCTTGTCTTCCTGAGACCTACTCGAGGTCATTCTGAGACTTCAATTTATTTCTGAAATGAATAGCCCTACTACCATATAATACATAGTCATATGAATATAACTGTGAACTATGAAAATTCAAAGTTGTGCAATTAAAATATGAGTGAATGCTGACTTTTGTGAACATAGTACAAAGTTATGCAAATGCCTGAATTTAATTTTTTTCAAGAATCGCAGAATCCCAAAGTTGGCAGGTGAAATGAACTGTGCCGACATTGTTACTGCCACATGGCAGTGCCGCTTTAGCTGGTAAACAGAGATATCTCTCATCATTTGACAGGATTCGTTTTACAAATGCATACTTCAAACTGCACGGCCTTCAGGATCCCAGTCCTCAAATAAAATGCAGCCATTTTGCATGTCAATGCTAAAAAAAAATTGCTACACAGGAGTTCTGCATAATTGGTAATTTGTATTAAACAAGAAATTTGTATGTATGGATAAGAAGAAGAGAGTGGAAGAAAAGTCAGAAACTATGAATAAATGGTGGTGGGAGGGATGTAAAAAGCCAGGATGAAGGCATTCAGAACAGAACAAGCAGAGGATGGGCAAGGGAATGCAGAGCATAGGTAAGTGCAGACCGAGGGAGGTAGGGACATGGTAGGGCTCTAGGTGGTCCAAGAGGAACTAAATGAAGCCAAAGAAGTCCAGAAAGGGTGAGAACAGAGACTCTGCTCAGAGTTTCCTCTCGGCTGTGTTCCCCTCATCACCTAGCAGCATAACTTTGGGATCAAGATATCCCATTGGCTTCTGTTCATACTACAGTCTTGCTGTTGCATTAACTGAGGCTCTTCTCTGGCTCTGGTCTTGCTCCTGTTTTCTCCTTTATTATGTACTAGATCTCTTTTGTTCCATCTTAGACAGACCTGTAGGCATATTCATCCTACAAATACAGTGCTGCTAGCTACTATGAGTGAGTACTTTATACCAGGCTTTGCCTCAAGCACTTTATCCAGCAATACAAGATGCCTATCTCCTCCCCCAAAGGAATACCAACCTTATAAGTTTCACTTTGTATATAGCGTGGAACATGTACACCCAGTTTGGCTATGTGAACGCATTTTTGTGCATGTGATGGGAGCACCCTATTAATTATGGCTTCTATCAAGCACTTCAAAAAACTTCCACTATGCATTTACACTGAACATTGGTATGGTTATAGCTCTCAGATTGCTATGTTCTTATAACCCAAGGGCTTACATGGATATTTAGTCTTTAATCTAAAAATATACCATGATTTTATGCAAAAATAGCATCCAGACACTTTGTGTTACTCCTTTTACACATTAATTTGCACAGCATGTGAACAACTGTGAAATGGCAAGTGCTGATGTTGCAGCTGCCCCAAGTTCCTGGCAGGTTCAGGAGTTTCATACATTTTATTAGTGTTATAATAGATTTTATGGTTAACTGAAATATGTAATTATAAATGCATATTATCAATATTACCAGCTTGATGCTTGGGCTTAGTTTTGCATTGCTTGAAAAGTGTTTTAAAATTAATTAGGAAGAGAGTTAATGGTCACTTAAGTTTTCCCACATGAGTGAAAGCGTTGGAGTAAAGTACACTTGGGTAGTGAATGATAATATATAATATGATAAATGTTTTATTAGAGATTGATGGAGACAGGACTTATTAACATAAGAGTGATCCCTTGAAAATTTATCTGCAATAGAAAACTATACAAACACCAGAAAATCCTCAAGATAAAATATAGGTAAAATTAAAACGTGATGGACAAACAGAGGGAATGAATCGTGTGGTCTGAGCACTGTTTTTTTCTTTTTAGTTGGGGAATTTAACAAGTGGTCCTGCCACAGTTTTAGGTAGTGAGAGGCTAAGCTTGTCCAGCACAGAGGCTTTGGAGAATTGTAGATTAGTAACTGCACCTGCTTTTGTGTTCTTCACAAGTCAAAGGTAAAAAATATAATTTGTTTTTAATTATTTTTGGTTGCTGGGTTGTATTTTTTTAAATGATCCTCCTTGCAGAGATTGAAACACATGGGACTCTGAGAAGCTGTTCAGGTTACACAGATATACAAGGTGATCAGAGAACATACAGAAGGGGTACAAAAATCAAACTGAAAGCAGAGAGAAGAGAGGCAGGAAATTTGAAATCAGAGAAAACATTTCTCTTTTTTGCAGGGTGGGAGGAGACAAGGTCTCACTCTGTCACCCAGGCTGGAATGCAGTGGCATCATCATAGTTCCTTGCAGCCTCAAACTCCTGGGCTCAAGTAATCTTTCTGCCTCTGCCTAGTAGCTGGGGCTGTAAGCATGTATCTCCATACCCGACTAATCTTTTTAAATTTCTCAGACTGGGTCTCACTGTGTTGCCCAGGCTGGTCTCAAACTCCTGGTCTCAAGCAATCCCAATGCTTTAGCCTCCCAAAGTGTTGGTATTACAGGTGTGAGCCACTGTGCCAAGGAAACATGTTTTGATAGAATCTACTAAACTGAATTCTGAAGAATGAGCAGTATTTTTTTTATGGCCTCTTTGCCAACCTTCTACCTGAAAGCCCATATAACAAGTTTTAAGAGCAAGACCTCTGGATCCAGGCTGTCAAGGTCCTCTCCTACCTCTACTGTGTACTACCCATGTGGCAATTTGCTTAATTTCTCTGGTCTTAATTTCCTCCTGTGCAACATGGGAGTAAATGAAATTATCTACATCATGGTGTTATAAAAATTAATGTATTAATTTTTAATTATCCGTGTGCCTGATACATAGAGTGTGATCTAAACATCAGCTACCATTATTATGACATGCAGTAAAGCAAGAGGGAATACAATATATACAAGGCAGCAGTAAACAGTTGTGTAAAACTGGAATTTAGAGTGTGGGTGGAGACGACACTACAGAAACAAAAAGGGCTACATCGTAAAATGCCAGGTATTCCAGCTTTGTATTTTATCCTAAACACAGTGGGAGCTATTGAAGGATTTTGACTGAGAAAAAATATTGAATTGTGTACACTAAACAAAAATTTGTTGAATTTCTAACCCCTAGTAAGTCAGAATGTTACCTTCTTTCTATATAGGGTTGTTTCAGATGTGCTTTGTTATGATGAGGTCATACTGGAGTAGGGTGTGTCCTACTCCAGCATGATATGATGTCCTTATAATGGGACAAGCATGTGAAGATACTGGGGGAGAAACTTAGGTGAAGGTGGAGGGAGACTGAAGTGATGCATCCACAAGCCAAGGAATGCAAAGTATTTCTGTAATCATCAAAAGTTGGGAAAGAGACATGGAATGGATTGTCCTCCACAGACCTCAGAAGGAACCAACCTGGCTGACATCTTGATTTCAGACTTCAAGGTTTCAGAACTGTGAGAGAATAAATTACTGTTATTTTGAGCCATCAAGTTTGTGATACTTTGTTAGGGCAGCTCTAGAAACTTAGTATGGGGCTGAGAAGTGGGGAAATGGAATTCTGTTAAAAGCTAACTCTGGTTTTCATGGAATATGGAGTAGAGGGGAACAAGACTGAAAGGAGGGAGGCCAGTCAGGAGCAAGTTAAAGCTTCTTCTATAGTTGGGCCCCTGTCTCTTTGCTCTAGGAGGTTCCAGTTTCCTGTTTTTCAGTTGGATTTCATGGTTGTATCAGTTGTGGCTGTCCTTGTGCTGCTGTTCCACTGCCTCTCTTAGTTCCCAGAGTCATGTTGGCATCTTCAGCAATTAAATGCTGCTGAATTTTACTCTCTGCAGCCCAGAACTTCCTTAGTATAGGCAAACTCCTTAGTATAGTGAAACTATTAAAGGAAAACCTCAACCTCATGACCGGGAGGCCATATGAAAAGAAAAGAGCTCTGTTGTGTTAGGATCTGTTAAACTTTAGGAAGCAAATAGCTCAAGCTGGTCTATGAAGTAATTGAAGCAAATTCACAAAATTAAGAGATAAGAAAGATCTATTTTTCTGTAGGGCTGTTTTCAAGGAATTGCAGAAATAAACACTGATAAGAGTCTAGTCTCGTTTTCCTTAGTATTGGTTACCTATACTGTACACCTGTGTGATCAGGTGAAAAATCCTTGGGTAAATATGTTTAAGAACTGACTTATGCTTCATTTATTAATTTAATTTTTAATTTATAATTGATGCATAAGAATGGTGCATATTTATGTGGTATAATCCAATGTCTCAATGCATGATTATGTAGTATAATGATCAAATTGAGGTCATTACTCTATCCATCAGCTTAAACATTATCATTTCTTTGTGATGATAACATTCAAATCTTATCTTCTGATGATCTTGAAACATACACTATATTGTTGTTTGGTCTAGTCACCCTATTGGGTGAACGGGAAAGGTTGGTCAATGGGTACAAAGCTACAGCTAGACAAGAAGAATAAGCTGCGGACTTGCACCTCATTTCTAAAGGAGGCTGTGGTACTAGGCGAGAAGAGATGCTGAAGGCGGGTAATCTTGCCAGGAAACCAGGTTGTTGAAGCCTGTAGTCAGTGAACTCAGACTAGGAATGAACTTACTTGTTGGGTTGGATTTGTAGGCAGTTCTTATTTAAGAATAGTTAAGATTCATGCTGTTTAGTTCTCCTTTTTGTGGATAACGAATATAATTCCCCAGCAAGAGAGTACACAAAACTATGCCCCAAACTATGAATTAAATCAAAATTATACAACCTGTAATGATAAAGAAGGGGGTGTGGCTTTGCATATACATTTTGTTGGGTTAGACGTCATTAATTTTCAAAAATAGAGTAAAAATCCACAACTTTAAAAGTTACTTGCTTATGAAGAATACCTACTAGCATTTACAAATATTCGTTGAGTATAGTTTGGGATACATGGTCTTAAATCATAAATAATAGTCTTAGAAGGTAATTCCAGCTCGTTCCCCTGACTCTTGAATGAAATAATTTTAGAATTAGAGAGATGTTTAATTATCTAAATTGCCTTTAGAGGAGGCAATTCCTTATAAACCATGTTTATACTTTGAGTTATTTTCAGTCAGGTTGTTTTCTGTCGCAGAGGATTCTCACACAAAGGCAGCTCCTTCCGTAATCCATGTAATTAGCAAAAGCCAAATGGCCACCTGCTTCAGAATATCTTCTCTAAAGACCACTAGGGCCTAAACTTCTAAACCTTCATTTCATGTTTGTGTAGGGTAAAGGCACCTGAGAGCAATAAATTAAGCAGACACTTAGAATGACCCTGTTTGGCAGACACACCTGAATGTATGCTCTGAGCTAGGGAATCAGAGAGTGGCCAACCTGGAGATTCTTTTTTTCTCTGTGAGGAACATCTGAGCCTCCAGCCTGTCCAGTGGAACATGGGCTGTAAAGGGGATTGAGAGCCTGAGTTTTGGGATAAATGATGATTGCTAGGTGAAGGTCACTAAGATTACTAAGTTGTTAAGTGAAAATGTTATAAAAACTACATGCTACTTGTAAGCAGTTTTGATTTTCCTGCCTGGCCCACCCTCCTGGGCAATATGTAAGGCATATTCCTTGTCCAGCCTGCTGCCACTGGGCTTCTTGGAAGGCTGATAGTTGTACAGCTTGCTGCCACTGTACCATTTCTTTATGAAAAGGAGTTCTCCTGTCCAGCCCACCATCACTGGACGCTTTCTCCCATGTGTAAGTCCTTAATAAAACTCCACGTCTTGTTTGCTGGCTCTGGGTCTCTTCTGCTGCCTCCTGGTGCCCTCCCTATTGAGGTTACAGGGGTTTAGCACAGCAGTTTGTCATGGGGAATCGTCTTTGAAAGTGTCTGTAAAATGAAGCCAAATCTTGTAAAAAATAGTCCTACATCCAAGGAATTGGATTGATTAGAGATGTTGAGATCTTAGAGGGCAGAAAAATAATCCTAAGAAAAATAATGTAAAGATATAGGACATGGCACATTTTCCAAGAGAACAGTTAGTGAAGCTACAAAGCGTGTTTCTAACGTTTCCCCTAGGCTCCTTATAGCCCATAGGTCTTTGTGGGATGGTGAGGAGTTCCTCTAGAATGGAAAAGTAATAGCAGAGGGACATGAGAATGAATAACTTCCTTTGTGAACAATCCTGTCCCAAACAAGATCTATCAAGGCTTTTAAATCCCCGAGGAAAACAACCACCAACACCAATACTATCAACAGCACTGAATCCACAAGGATTACCCAAATTTAGGAAGAGAAAAGGTAGCTTAAACAAGACTTCATTGTGGGTTATATCTATCTTGAGGTCTGGCCAAATTTGCAGCTTTATATAATTTACACTCATATTTCATGAAGCTCAGGATTTAATATCTTTTGATACTAGGGTGTTTGACAGGTCTTCTCTGTCATTCTCCTTCATGTTTCCCTTTGTATTTTCAGCTCCAACAGGTGCAGATTTGCCAAAACGAATGTTAATTGCCTATTTACTGTCTCCCAGCTTGTTCAATTTACTCAAAGATCATTTTCTATTCAGAGCCCGGCAGCAGTTTGTCTCTCATTTACTTCTCTAATCAGCTCAGGTTCTAAGAAAACTACATTTTAAAAAATACAGCCTTCCAAAACTCTGCCTTCATCCACAAAATCCCCCACCACACTCGGAGCAGAGCTAGTCCTATTGAGAGGCAGACAGCAAGAAGCCAAAGGAAGAAAAAGATCCCTTGATTACATTTCTCTCAGAGCAAGTCATTAAGAAACAAGGAACTAATGTCATTGCAGATACATCTTTCAATAAGCTTAATTCAACCTTCTTAATTTGTCATCCATTCAAGGGTTTTCCTGAAGTTCATCCCTTCTACTTAGCAGCTCAGCAGTACATTTTAGTTTCATCTCACTGATTTCATCACCCTAAATCTTTTATTCCATTTGTTCGGATGGTTAAGCACAGGAAGAAAGACAAGCAGAGAGCAAATACTCATCATGAGAGACTGCTAACACAGTCTGATCAGTTAAAGCTGAGATGCAAGATAAAAATCAGCCTTGGAGAGATGGTTGTGCCTGAACTATTTGTTCCTAGATCACCAGACTATTTTCAGTAAATAATTCAGATCTAATTTAAGCCTTCTATTTTACTTTTCAGCTATAAAATTTCCATATATACATATCTGTATATATGTGTGTGTATATACGCATACAAATTTTTTTATTGCTCAGGAACCAAGCAATTTGTCAACATCTGCAGTATTAGTGAACCACTCTAGGAAATGAAAACAGTGTGCCAACATGTGTAGTATTAGTGAACCAACATGGAAAAATAAGAAAAGATGCCATAGTTCTGAAAATTTTTATTTTCAAACACAGAAGTTCTATGTGCAGAGTTGATGGATGTCTAGATTCCAGCATCATGAAACCTTCTTGTGATAGGCACAATTATTACACTCTTCACACATGCAAGCCTCACCAGGGGCAGCAGGTGGGCATGACTAGATTAAGGCTATCGCCATGGAACCTGGTTTGGTTGGAACAGTGTATCTGGAATGACTTTGGCTTAGATCAGGCAAAGCTACAGCTTAAGTGACAAGCTCAAAAGCATTGCTTACATTGTACTATCTAACATGGTAACCATTAGCCACATGTGGCTATTTAGATTTCAATTTTTAGCTGATTAAACTTAAGTAAAATAGAAAATTTAATTCCTTAATATTTAAAGGGCTTAATAGCTGGAAGTGGCTAGTGGTTACTGGCTACTGTGTTGGGAGCACAGATATAGACGAATTTCTTCATTGCAGAAAGTTTATTGAACAGCACTTTTGGAATGCCATTGTTTTACAGACATTCAGAGCACTCTATTCTTAGAATATCCTGGTCTTTACATCCCAGGATGAATTATATCATAAAAAATAAGTGACTTCATCTACATGGAAACTTCTGTTGTTATTATCTGAAGGAGTGTCATGTCTTTCCACTGAATTGAAATCATGGAAAGGAAGAGGGTTTGTTTCTATTATTCCAAGGTGTAAAAAGAATAGGTCACAAATTTTTAGGTATAAGAATTTCTCCTTATCATCAGGGGCCTTGTTTTTTATAATGAGAAGACCTAAGACAAGCACATATTGATAACCCATTATCTATTTAAAAGAAATCATCTAGGATTCCCAGACAAGATGGCCAAATAGGAAGAGCTCTGGTCTGCAGCTCCCAGGGAGACCAATGCAGAAGATGGATAATTTCTGCACTTTCAACTGAGGTACCCAGTTCATCTCACTGGGACTGGTTAGACACTGCGTGCAGCCCACAGAGGGTGAGCTGAAGCAGGGTGGGGTGTCACCTCACCTGGAAATAAACATATATATGTTTATTGTTAAGTTTGAACATATACCTGTCAGCTGTTCAGACCCATCACCTTCAAAAATTCCTTTGTGTCCTTTAGTCTTCACTTTTTTCATTTTGATAAGAACACTTAAAATTAGGTCTACCATTTTAGCAAATTTTAAGTGCACACTACAGTATTATTGACTATAGATACTAAGCTGTACGGCAGATCTCTAGAATTAATTCATCTTGCATAAAAAGCACCTTATTCCAGTTAAACAACAACTTTCCATTTCCTCCTCTCCGCTGCCCCTGGTAACCACCTTCCGTTTTCTGCTTCTGTAAGCTGAAGTATTTTATGTACTGCAAATAAGTACAGTATTTGTCCTTTGATTAGCTTGCCATAATGTCCTCCAGATTCATCTTCGTTGTTGAATATGGGAGGATTTCCTTATTTTCTAAGATTAAATAATATTTTACTGTGTGCATATGCTATGTTTTTTTGGGGGAAGGCTTCCAAACTCATTTTATGAGGCTACCATTATCCTGATAGCAAAGGCAGACAAAAACACTACAAGGAAATAAAACTACAGGCCAATATCCTGAATGAACACAGATGCAAGCATTCTAATCCTAGCAAACCAAATTCAACAGTACAATAAAAGGATCTTACACCATGACTAAACTGGATTTGTTCTTCTTAGGGTTTAAGGGTGACTAAACACATGAAATATCGATATAATACAACCCACTAATAGAATGAATAATTAAAACTGTGATTATCTTGATAAATGTAGAAAAAGTATTTGACAAATTCAATATCCTTTTATGATTAAAAACTCTCAGATAACTGGGTGTAGAAGAAAACCTCAACATATGAAGGTTGTATATAAAAAGCTCACAGCCAACATCATACTTAACAGTGAACAAGAAAGCTTTTCCTCTAAGATCAGGAATAAGACAAAGGTGTCCATCTGTGACACTTCTATTCAACATAGTACTGGAAGCCATACCCAGAATATTTAGGAAAGTAAAACAAATAAATGGCATTCAAAAAGGATAGGATGAAGAAAAAATGTCTGTGTTTGCAGATGATACTATCCTATGTGTAGAAAACCTTAAAGATCTTGTTTCTGATCCAAATTGGCTCTTATACACAAAAATCAACTAAAAATTAATTAAAAACATACACATAAGACTTCAAACTGTAAAACTCCTAGAAGAAAACATAAAGAAAACTCCTTAACATTGGTCTTTGCAATGATTTCTTGGATATGACACAAAAGCACAGGTAACAAAACCAAAAATAAAGTGTGACTACCGTCAACTAAAAAGCTTCTGCACAGGAAAAAGTTTAAAACCCGAGAAAAACAAAAACAAGAAAATGAACAAACGACCTGCAGAACGGGGAAAATATTTGTAAAACATGTCAGATAAAAGTTAACATTCAAAATATACAAGGAACTCTTACAATTCAATAGCAGAAAACCAAATAACTCAACTAAAAAATGAGTGAAGGGCTTGAATAGACATTTATCCAAAGAATAAATAAAAATGACCAATAGGAATATTAAAAAGATGCTCAAAATCAATGAGTGTTGTTGAGGATTTGAAAAAATATTGGAACACTTCTATACTTTTCTTGGGAAAGTAAAAATGAGTAGCCACTATAGAAAATAATATGGAAGTTCAGAAAACTGAAAAATAGAATTAAGATTTGATCCAACAGTTCCATTTGTGGGTATTTACCCACAAAAATTGAAATCAGGATCTTGAAGACATATTTCCACTCCATGGCAGCATCATTCACAATAACCAAATTACAGAAACAGCCCAAATACCATAGCGTATTTTACACTTGGGATATACAGACGTAAATACGATCATGTTGTGTCTTCTCCTTTTTTTCTTACCAAGGACAGAGTGGTCTAGACAGCACTACAAACCCTATGATTTGTTCTACCACCTTCCTTTATTGTCCTTTAGAAATACCTTCTACACTTTTCATTTTAAACAACTATTTGTTATCAATCATTCTATCTAACAAGTCTTAGGCTTAGTCATCGACAGTTCTGCCTCCCAAAACAAAACAAAACCAAGAAGCTGAAGAAAAAGTAAGTTTTTTGAAAGAGGCTATCATAATTTCAATGAACTAGAGCCTTGCTTTTGGTCTCTCACCTCTTCTGAGAGCTTCGGTTCACCTTGCTCTGCTTTGAGTGCTACAGGTGCCTTACGTCAGACTATGTGGGTTTAGTAATAAATTGTCATTAAGTTACTTAAATGAAAGATATGGGGAAACTAGAGAAAAATATTGTAAAGGTACAGTAATCTCAACAATATATTTTTAGAAAGTCATAAAAAAGTGTGAAAAGAAAAGAATAGGGCATACCTTAACAATCATTATCTCTGGGTGGAAGAATTATTGATCATGTAATTTTTCTTTTTTATACCATTTTGCATTTAAAAAAACTTTCTTATGGTAAATCATTTGAAACAGGAATTATAAGGCTCTGATTTTGCTGTAAGAATAATTTCCATTTTTATTCCCTTCTAAGCTATATCAACATACTGACATAATTTTATATAATTATATTTGTAGTCTGCATACATTAGTTTTCTATTTTTCTTTAAGACATGGATAAATACATTTTAAGTGAGAAAACATGTATGTCACAAAAAAGACATAAATCTAGCTTTGGGGACTTTAAAGTCTGGAGAGGAAACAGATACATAAAACAATAAACACAATGTATCTTAACAAATGTTTGACTGGAGGGGCAGGGTTCCATGAAACTATAAAGGGAAACAAAATCAAACAAGACAGAAAAAGTCATCATAAAAGAAAGACATTCGGATTATCTCAGTATTTCACAGGATTACGCTGATTAATTTTTAACAGCTTCATTATATTCCAGCCAATTGATATGTCAGATTTTACTTAACCTAATTGTCTAATTATAATAATGTCCTTTTCTTGGTTACTTTCATGCTTTCACTATCTTAGGTAGTGCTGCTATGCTCAATCTTAATTCAAACATTTTACCCTTAGGTACTTAGCTATAAGAAATTGTTTAAATGGAGAAAAAGAAAAGCCGTATCTACACTGGTTATAAACATTTTCATGACTATTGACATATCTTACCAAATTATTATCTCTATTATCATTACGTAAATTTATAATTTCTGCACATTGATCCTTGCTTTATGTTTTAGCTTCCACTTGCCCCCAACACTGCCCTACTTTAGTCTTTTTTTCTTACTTGCTCTTTCAGTCCATCATGTGTCCTAGACAATTCTGGTGGGTATTTTGACTCAGATCCAGGTATTTGAACCAGGAGTTCTCATCTGGGCTTCTAAGTGAGCCACTCCTAGTTGGCCGTGATCTCTTTTGTGACTAGGTAGGCTTTAATTATATTTCAATTTAAAGGAATCTAGTTTATATGTATTAATTACCTTTGTGTGGTGAATGATATCGGAAAGTTAAGAATCAAATTAATCATTAAAACTATATAAGACACGTAAAGCAAATATGATATTCATTGTATATAAGCACTCTAAAAAATTTATATAAAAATGATGGATAACTCTATATAAAAATGGACAATGTCCATGTAAACATTTTGTTGAAGAATAAATGTGAATGAATACTAAGCATATGAAAGAACATTGCATGAAATTAGAAACAAAAATGAGAGCTAAAACAGTGAGATACCATTTTCTCCTGTGCAAAAACCAAAAGTTTGAAATGATTGCTATGTAGTTTTGGCAACAGTGTGGAAAAAAGACACTTCTACGCTGTTGGTGGACATGTGTAGCTTTTTAGAAGGCAATTTTGTAGTAACTAGAAACATTTAAAATACATATACTGTATCAGACAGGTTAGGTTAAATTATGCTCTTATATCCAGGAACCCCCAAAAGGCAGTCTTTAACAAACACAAAGCCCTATTTTTTTGTCTGGCTACATTATTGTGGATCAGTTTGTAAATGATATAGCAGTCTCTATAGGGAACACTTTGTGTCATGGGAAAAGGTAACAAAAACATCCTAGCTCCTAAAGTGCCCCTTCACAGGGGCTCACATCCCTTCTGCTGCCGTTTTATTGGCTAAAGTACATCACATGATCAAACCTATGGAACAGAGAAACATAATCTCTCCTGAGTGACACTGTAGGGAGGGGACAAATGTTCTGATTAACAATACATTACCATGTATATGTTTGCCTTTTTACTAAGCAGTTCCTTTCTGCAGTCATACATCTCACTAAACAAATGCTCAAAACCTATGTCCTGGGATGTGCACTGGAACCTCTTGTATCATAATATAAAAGGGAGTCACACAGATATTCTAGGCAACTTCTAAAAAGAATAGAGTAGCACCACATGTACTAATGTACTATCATGGGAGGATGCACAGGTTACACTTAAAAAAAAAAAAAAAAAAAACTTGTAGAATAGTATACCGATTTCCTATTGCTACTGTGACAAATTACCAGAAATTCAGTGGCTCAAAAGCAACATACATTTATTTTCTTCCTCTGGGTATCATAAATATAAAATTAAGGTGTCAGTAAGGCTGTATCCTTCTGGAGTCTTCAGGGCTGAATCAGTCTTCTTGCTGGTTTTAGTTTCTGGAGGATGCTTGCATTCTTTGGTTGGCGTTCTATCACTGAATTAGTCCAACCTTTCCCTTCAACAATCATATGTCCTCCTACTAAGGATGCTGTGATTACATTGAGGTCACTCCACTCATCTAAAATAATCTCTCCATCTCAAAATTCTTAGTTGAATTACATCTACAAAGAACTTTTTACATGTAACATGTTGACAAGGCCCAGGGATTAGGATGTGAACATCTTTGGGAGTGATTATTTGGCCCATCACAAATAGTACTGAACTTAATTTTTGTACACACATGCACGTACACACACAACACATGTATGAGCACATGAAAAAATGTTTGAAGAGACATTATGCAAATAATCAACATAGTTATCCACAGGGAACAAGAGTAGGAGCAGGGTAGGAAGTGAGAGAACATAACACTTTTAGTTTGTGTATTTCTGTGTTATTCTGTACTATTTTAATATTTTAAAGACAACTAACACAATTAAATGTGTGATTAACATGTAATTAAATATGCTAAAATTTGTTTACTGCTTTTGATGTAAATAGAATAATTGAACATTGCTTTGAGCTTCATATTTAACATATTTTTACTGAAAATTCTGCTTATATTTTAGTGTTCATAAAAACAGTTATAATTACATGAACCAATGTGATAGTTTGGCTTCCTTTGTCTTCTGAACAACAGTTTGTACATTTTTTAATTAGAGCAGGTGTAAGTAACTTAGGTATATTCCTTCTATCTATCTATTTATTTATTTATATTTTGTGACATGGTTCTCTTTCAAAGTCCAATGGTATGCATGAATATTTTCCCTAGAACGATATACTTCAAACTTAATATGATTATTACACAATTTGAGATGTTCATGAAGCTCATTAATTTTAGTTTAACAACCTCCTGCCATAGAAGTGTTTGAAGAAAAGAAAACATGTCTTTCTTAAAATGTTATTGTTGATAAAAGACTTATCTACAGACTTACCTGTGAGGCTGCCCTGTTGGAGACACATTCTATTCTAGCGCTGTGCCATACTCTATGGTAGCTTCTAACTACACGTCTCTTTGCATTTAAATGTTAATCACATATTCATGGATTGGAAGAATTAGTATTGTTAAAATGTCCAGACCGCTCCAAGCACCCTACAGATTCAATGCAATCCTTATCAAAATTCCAATGGCAAGTTTTATAGAAACAGAAAAACAGTCACAAAGTTCATATGGAATCACAAAAAACTCTAACTAGACAAAATGTTCTTGAGATAGAAGAAAAAAGTTGGAGGAACACAACTCTTAATTTCAAATTATAATCCAAACTTATAGCAATCAAAACAGTATTGAACTGGCATAAAAGTGGACATATAGCCAGATAGAACAGAATACGTAGCGAGCCGAGAAATAAACCCATGCACGTAAGATCTAACTTATTTCTGGCCAGAGCACCAAGAATACACAATGGAGGAAAAATAATCCCTGCAACAAATAGTGTTGGGAAAACTGGATACCCACGTGCAAAAACAACAAACAAACAAACATGAAATTAGATTCTCTAATCACACAAGAAAAATCAGTGGACATCTATTTGACAGCCCTGTTCCAGACCATGTGCTCCAGGCTTCAAAGTGAATGAAAATGAGATTTAGATTAATTCTAAATAATCCATTATTTTAAAAGAAGTAATATTTGTTCAGCTGTAGGCACTGTCATATAGGTTATCTTAGTTATTTTCATTAACAATAATGTGAAGATAATATTATCTTCATCTGTAAAACACTGAGGCACAAGCAATTTGCATTCAAATGGCTAATATTGGCGTAAGCTGTATTTTAAACCCGGTCCAATACTTAGTGAGTGCAATTAACCACTCTAAGTTGCTTTTCATGATCTCAATGCTTCAGGCTCACACACCTCTGGAGAACATAATTTTAAAGCTTTCCACTATCAAAAGTTTCATATTCATATGTTATACATAGAGTAACATTTTTGTGACTAATTTCATCATCTGTTTATACCTACAGTAATGGAACATCTTGCCTATAGGTTTGCCTAAAGAGAGCAATGCTCAACAACTTTAAAGCTTATTTCTGAGAAGCAGAGTTAGCTTCAGGAAACGTATTTCTCTTATCCTGCCTGATTGCTTTAGCCTCTGGACCAAGGCATTGTTCAGAATTGGAAGTGATACAACTGAGAATATTTTAGAAGAAAAAAAAACTGATGCACAAGAAAGCCCCTACTACAGTCATCAAGTGACAGACAGACAGCTTTAAAATATTGCCTATACTTGGAATTCTCTTAAAAGCAAGACTTCAACAGGACCAAGAATAATTTAAACCAATTTTTGTTTCTAAAACATCTCTTGATAAATTAGAGTTTGAATTTAAAATAATAACATATAAATAAGAGCCAGATGAGGGTTAAAATCTGCGCATTGCTCAACCCACACATAGTTTAGGTCTGAATTTGCTCAGAGAAAGGGCTGCCTTTTTCTAATTTTTGTAATAATGCCATTGACTGGTCAAGCCACGTTCTCATGGGTTCTCTTTCACCCAGAAATTCACACACAGGGGAAAGTGGTTCTACTTTGCTTGAAGGGATTGTGCATATAAATGCAGTTAAACATTTTGAATGATACTGTATCACAATTACTAACTTAGGGAACATAAAGCGGGAGAGATTGAAACACATTATGGGACTTAAGTGACACACAATGCAGTATTAAACCAAGAACAATGCTTCCAATCTGGATGCCTAGGAGAACTGATACAAAGGAAAACAAATGCTAGAAAAAGAACTTTGGATAAAGATCAGTTCATTTGTTTATTCAATAATTTATTTGGAAGAAAGGTGTGTTGGGCAGAGCCCTTTACAGGTTGCCACAGTGGAAAGTGGGATTGGGAGAAAGCAGGACCATGCAGCTTGTAGGTGCCTAAATTTTATATCTCAATTAATTCAATTTAGGTGTTTCTAACACTTGAAGAAACTTTTATGGCTAAGTTATATTTATTATAGCTATATAATATAGTTATATTTGAAAACAACTATTTTCGGCTGGGTGGGGTGGCACACGCCTGTAATTCCAGCACTTTGGGGTGACAAAGCGGGAGGATCACAAGCTCAGGAGTTCAAGACCAGCCTGACCCATGTGGTGAAACCCTATCTCTACTAAAAATACAAAAATTAGCCAGGCGTGGTAGAGCGTACCTATAGTCTCAGCTACTCAGGAGGCTGAGGCAGGAGAATTGCTTGAACCTGGGAGGCAGAGTTTGCAATGAGCCAAGATCGCACCACTGCACTCCAGCCTGGGAGACGCAGCAAGACTCTGTCTCAAAAAAGATAAAAGAAAACAACTATCTTAGAAACTTGATTATAGCTATATTCATTGAGTATTTGCTACATGACAGGTATTGCCAATTTGATCTTCACAACAGCCTCACGCAGTCTTATCCTCTCTCTATATATGAAACAGGCTTAGAAAGGTTAAATAACTTGCTTAATATTGCCTGGTCAATGACAAGGCTGACATTTTGATGATATCTGACTTTCTTCAAAAGAGTTACTACCAAGAAATTTCATACACTAGTATAGCTTGATTGTAATAAAAATATACTAAACCATCTATTTTTATAAAAATAAAATTATTGAGTAACAGAGTTACAAGAAATAATTTGTTAACAATAAAATCTCAATTAATTTGACTATAAGAGCTTTATTTAAAGCTTCATGTGGAAATCATTGATCTTCTTCTTCTTTTTTTTTTTTTTTTTTTTTTTTTTTTTTTTTTTTTTTTTTTTTTTTTTTTTTTTTTTTTTTTTTTTTTTGAGATGGAGTCTTGTTCTGTCACCCAGGCTGGAGAGCAGTGGTGTGATTTCCGCTCACTGCAACCTCTGCCTCCCAGGTTCGAGTGATTCTCCTGCCTCAGCTTCCCAAGTAGCTGGGATTACAGGCATGCACCACAGCACCCAGCTAATTTTTGTATTTTTAGTAGACATAGGATTTTACCATGTTGGCCGTGGTTGGCCAGGCTGGTCTCGGACTCCTGATCTCAGGTGATCTGCCCACCTTTGCCTCCAAAAGTTTGCTGGGATTACAGGCATGAGCCACGGCGTCCAGTCTCTGGCTGTGCCTTCTGCCACATCACATGCAAACCTGACCCTCTGATCCCATTGAAAAACTCAATAATCTTGAAACAAGCCTTTCATTTCACAAGGGTGCATTTTTGCAGCATGTTTCCTACAGTAATCTCTCTACCGCCTCTCATCTGGAGAATTGTATTACCTTCCCTGACATCTGTACCCAGCCTATTTAGTTTCCTCCTCTTCGGTCTCTTTAGCATTTTGAATGAAAATTTTAATTATTTTGCTGTATAGATACAAATATAAAAATAGGACACAAATATCTCTTTATATGTCTGTCAGGGAAAGGATTATATATGATTCACCCTATCTACCCCAACATATATTTGACCTGCAGTAAAAACTGCTGGAGTAAATGAATAAAGGAATGAATGGCAGCTGTTTTTAAACAGTATAATAGAAACACCTGGTCAAACCTCATGGCGGACTAGAATATCTGTTTAAAAAGTCTCCTCACCTGGCCCATTCTTTTGTTTCCAGATCTAAGAGGACCCTTTACCAACAAGTGAGGTCCCAGGAGATGAATGAAGACCAGTCCCACTTCTCTCTCTCTGGTCTATTCTTCAGCAGGTTCATCCCTTCATTCTTCAGGCCTTAGCATCAGGAAGGTTTTTCTCTTTGAAGCTTGGAATGGCTTTCTATTGTTGATTGACATTTACCCCAGCACTGTTTCAATTAAAATTTTAGCACAAAGGAAGCACTGGAAGTTGCCAAAGAGATTCTGTACTTCTTTCCTTTTCCGATACTATTCACTCCCTTACATTATTTATATTTGCATAATTTATGTGTCTAACTTATTATATAATAAGCTTCTTTGGTGTTGGGTACAATATCATGACTTAATCCTTGCTTTCTAGCATCACCATTCCTTACCAGCACCTTCATGCAGGACTCAGCAAGATGTTTTGTTCACAGTGAATCCCTGAGGCTACTAAATAAAATGACTATCTTTGGTAAACATCCTTACAATATGCAATAGTGCTTACCAGTGCATTGCATTCCCCATGGTACATCAAGTAGGACTGTGTAAACAATAATTTTCATTCTCTATTGTTAGAAGTTTTTCTTCAAGTTAGTAAGGAGATTTTTGTTTTGTTTAGTTTTGCTTCACCAGGCACTTGACTGCATAATGTGCTTTTCACACGGACAACCTCACTTGAGATAAGTGGTCATGGTGATTTGCTTGCACATGGTGTGTAATAGTCATGTGATGCTGTTACTCTAACTCCAGTTTTTTGGATGAAAAGATCTAGGGTGTATTGAAAGGTTCTGTCAGTTGTCTATAAGGCAATGTGGCCAGATAATTTCAATCAATAGTACTGAATAGTGACTACTTGATTCGATTAGGTAGTTTTTTCCCCCTGAATTTTGAATACAAGTAACAGATATAGAGAAAAATGGTAGAAGCATTTCTGTGTAACATTGGAGATGTGGAGAGAAAATTAGAAGAGAGAGGCAGAAATAAGGACGCCCTGAGTCAGAAGCTAAGAGAACCTTTGGAATGAAAGTGATGAAAGCCAGCATTTGAATGGACAAGATGAAGAATAAAGTGACTTTTAGTCCTTAGTGTGACCATTGCATTTTGGACAGTAATGACAGATATTCCAGTTCTCCATGAGATTTGACCAGATGTTCCCATTATACTCTTGTTTTCTCCTGTTTTTGTAGTTCATGGATTTGTTTCTCATGAGGTTCCCTAAATGCCTCAGGCTTTTTCAGGTTTCTTTGTGAAATGTTATTCTGTCAATAAGCTTTCCATTCAACAAAATAAAAAAAAAATTTAAGTTAATAATTATTAGATTAATTAGGAGCTCGCCTTCTAGTTGAAGACTTTGCATATGAATTGAATTTGAATTTAAGCAGTATGTTTGGTTAATGTTTATGAATCAAGAAACTAACACTGAAGATACGGGTAGAGAACCTTATTTCTATGTCTCCTCTCCTCATAGCCTATGTGTTGCCATTTCTCTTAAGGTCAAATAATAAAATGTGTATTTAAGGACCAAAGAATGTCCAAGGGGATTAAAGCCAATTAATAGATTAATTGTAAATAGTGTTAACAGAGTTGGGAAGGTTCACTATTCAATCTCAAAAAGTGAAATCTATTATATGACTTTGGTGTAATAAAGGAGGCATGTAACATTTTTTTCAGTTCCAACAAAGGAATAGATATATTCTTGTATATTATATATTATATATATTATTTTATATGTAATTATATATAATATATAATATATATATATAAAATTTGCTCTTACCCAGCTTGTAGGAAAACTTCTTGACAAAATGGTGATCAAATACCAAAACAGTCCATTTAAGGCATCAGGCAGAGCCCATGCCTTATGATTTTTTAAGTGGCAATTCCAACCATATGTCTTTGATGGTTTAGGTATGTAACTATTTAAGGTGGTGGACTGGATAAAATTATTTTTTGGAGATCCTCTTCAAAGCTGTAATTCTGTAATCATTTATACATTTTGTATAGCAGATATTAAAATGTGAATGCCTGCAGCTTGAACAATGAAAACATTTTATCCATTGCCATGTAAATTTGTGCTTTAATAGCTTTGTAACATGCAGGAAGCACTTTAGAGTATTAGGGAAAAAATGATACAGTATTATTAGAAGGTATAGTAATCATAGATATGATTAAGAAAGGCCTGTGTCATGGTTGACAATAATCATCTTAGTAAATTGCTATTGCTATAGATTATCCATTCTCTGCAATTATCCTGCTGGTTTCATTGAATCTTCGGAGAGTTCAAATAATCTGCAGCAACTAGCAGAACAAAGGCCACCTGAATGAAGGGCACTACAAGTACAGAAGCTTCACAGAAAAGGCCAGCATTGCCCTGGCTAAGGCATCATAGTATTTCCCCCACACAAAAACTCTTCTCCCAAACCCACTTGGGTGTCAACACACTTTGAAAAAGCTGTTAGCAATGTAAATGCTCTATTACCTCTGAGTTTTCTGAAACAAAATAAAGCTTCTAGAAGGCTTTTTATTTCCTTCCTCAGTTTTCTAAAGGGACATATACACAAATAGTCAAGGTGGTCTGAAAACATTTGAACCAGTAACCTCAGGTCCCTTGGGAATGTGCACTCACTCTGATTTACTTTCCTTTCAAATAAGTAACAGGGGAAGATCTATTCCCGTGAATGAGTTGTTAGTGACCACACCTGTTGCCTCACAGTCATGGTTCATTTGATAATTTACTCTTTAATTCATTCAATGGATCCAGGTTGAGCATATATTATGTGTCAGCCATTGTACCAGATACCGGACAACTCGGAACCAGAGGGACCTTTGAAAAGAGAAAAGATGATCTTCTGTAGAGAATAATCAAGATTTATCCCAATAAATAATCATTCATAAATCATCACTATTAAAATTGTTTAAAAAGCCAAACTCCTAGTGGTGAAGAAGTTACACCCTGAATCAAAGGAATTTTTGAAGTTGTTTATGAAGTACCTAGACCAACAGAGTATGTTTCTTGAGTGGAAGACAAATGATATTCTGAGAAAACTCTGTCTGGGACCCCATAGGCTGAAAACAGAAGGCCAACATAATTTTGATTGAAATAGAGATGTCCCCTTTTCTAGATTCTCATAGCATCCTAAACAAATTTAAATTTATAAGGACATTTTCTAAGATTTTTTTTTCCTTCTGTTCCTCTGTGATGTCGTCCTATGGGAGAAACATTCATTATTAATAGTACATTTTGCCACTGGATTCATCTTATGGATCACTGGTGCCCACACCACTAAAAGCCACTTCTTCTACACTTGTACTCAGTTAATAGTTCCCTAGTTTGTAGTTATAGTTCTGTGCCACAGGCAGTAACCACCGTCTCTGAATCAGGAGCTGACAGATATGAGAAAGGTATGAACAAAACCTAAAACCTCATCTAGAGGAAAAACAGCTTCCCAGAGTCATTATAACAAAGTAGTAGTCCTCACCAACAATAAATAACCGTTATTAAAAACAAAATCTATACAAAGCTTTTTATTGGGCAGTTTTTATACATTATTTCACTGAATGCTTTTCCTCAGCCTACAAGGCAGAAAGTATTTCTCCTCTTTAATAGATGAGGAAACAAGCTTAAATTGAGTAGTTTGTTTTAGACCACACAACTAGTAAGTGGGTTTAAATGGAGATTTGTCTTACCCCTCAAACTTGAGTTCTTCCTGACTTATATGATGGTAAACATCTGCTAGTGTCTGAGTACTGAGCCAGGAGCACTGGAGTTGTAGATCAGAGGACAGAGAACACAAAATGGCAGCCAGGAGAGGCTCTAGATTCCTCTCGAATTAACTCAAGTCCTGTCCGCAGCACTTACCAGCTGTGTCAACTTAAACCTTCTGAACAATGGTTTCCTCTTTTGTAAATAGGGGCCCACAGTTGCATATATCTCCCAGGTCTTTGTGAATTTTAAATGAGATGATGCATATTGCATAAATTTCTTGGTGGTGCTTTAATGAATTACCACAAACTTAGTGGTTTAAAACAACACAAATTGATTATCTTACAGTTCTGTAGTTCAGAACTTCAAAACGGACCTTGCTGGCTAAAATGAGATGTCAGCAGAGCTGCACTTCTTCTGGAGGCTGCAGGAAGGAATCTGTTTCCCTGCTTTTTCCAGCTTATGGACAACTTCCACATTCCCTCCGTCTTCAAAGCCAGCACCTGCCTATTGAGTCTTTCTCACACCTTATTGCTTTGACGTTGGCTGGATTTTGCCTCCTGCTTCTGCTATTGAGCACCCTTGAAATTACATTGGGTCCACCCAGGTATTCCATAAATATCTCCCTATTTTAAAGTTAGCCAGTTCCCCTTTAATGCAACCTAATTCTTCTTTGCCATGTAACAAAACATATTCAAATTCCAGTCATTCAAATGTGGACATCCTTTTTTTTTTTTTTTTCCCCAGGGGTGGAGACATTATTCTGCCTAGCAAAAATATAAAGTATCTTGTGCTTTTAGAGAACTCAATATCTAATTTCTGATGCAATTATTAGTATTATTATAATATGCAGATAGTATAATTTATGAATCCAATATCTTTATGAAATGCTCAAACAGCTCAAATACACACACATATATATATATAGTTATCTGTATAACTGTATATATGTATACACATATAGTGCCAAATTCCTGAATTCTACTCCACTCCAAAGGTAACACTATTAAGAGTTTGACATATATTCCAATAGAGTTTTCATTATTTATTCCAAACATATAAATATTCATGTGTGTGTGTGTGTGTGTGTGTGTGTGTGGTGTGTATACAAATACTTTTGCACCAACCTCATATATCAGCATTTCAGATTGTGTGTGTTTATATATATATATATTATTTGATAAGTGCAAGTTACTAAATAATATGAATGATATTAGGTATATGTATGTGTATATATACACACACACACACACACACACATACATTAGGTATATATATGGTTATATATGTATGTATACATATATATATATACCTAATACCATTCGTATTATTTAGTAATTTGCACCTATAAAACAATATTTCCCCTCAATAAGTGTATCTCTACTTTATTCTTTATAGTGTCTTATAGTGGAAATATGCTATAATTTATTAAACCATTACCTTCACAGTTTATTCTAAGGTTTATATCATTGTTCAAATGATAAACAATGCAACAATGAGCATCTTCATGTACTTTTGCAAATGTAATCGCTAGAAGAGATTTCTTAAGTAGAATGGATGTGCTAGTTTAAAAATATTATGTAATTTTAAAAAAAATACACACACTCATACATTTCCATTGAATATATAAATGCAATCGAATCATACACCCATCCTCCTCTCTCCTTTGCTCATATCCACTCTAACTAACACGTTACCTCTCCGTGCAAGTAAATGTTCATCTCCAGTCTGTTGCTAGGCTTAGGAATACAATGTAACTTACTGTCCCTTTGACTCATGATTCCTTGCTCATCAGCTATATTAAACAACTTTCCATATGTTTATTGACCACTTAGATTTGCTTTTTGGTAAATTATTCATACTGCTTACCCACCATTCTTTGAATTGGTTGTCTTTTCATTATCAATGTGTAAGTGCTTTTTATTATGGAGACTAAGCCTGTGTCATCTGTGCTACTTAAACATTTTCTCAGTCTATTAATCTTCGACTGACCTAGTTTTTGATGTATCTTGCATTTTTTTCTACTTTATGTTGTCCACCCTATCTTTCTTTTCTTACTGAGCTACTAGGTTTCTGGTCTTCATAATTGGATTGGTAATGTAGCTTTCCAATTGCTCATCATATTTTAGTTTGTTTATAATATCATAATCCTTTCTGGAATTTATTTTTATATGTGATGTAAAATAAAAATCCAGATACATTTTTATGACAATGTACAAGTACCATTTATTAAATAATATACCATTAACTCTCTAAATTTAAACTATCACCGTTACTATATATTACATTTTAAAATATACTAAGATCAAATTTTGAATTTTGTATTCTGTTTTACTTGTCTATACCACTATGAGTACTATAACTCTATTTTAATGGTTTTATGGTATGTTCTGATATCTCATAAGATCCCTTGCCTTTTTTTTTCTTTTTGACAGTTTACTTAGTTAATCTTAGACATTTATCCTTTAAAAAAATTTTAAGATCATTTTTATCCAATTCAAAACAAACATAGTAACAAAATCAAAAACAAATAATATACCAACATCTCATTGGGAGTACCAGTGAAGTTGCATTCAATTAATATATTTATTTTAAGAAAGATTTTTATTTTCCTTCTTCGCCACACAACACTCAAATTTGAGCTGGGCACATTGCTACATGGAATAGTCTTTATCAACAGCCTGCTTTGCAGCTGAGTCAGCTCTGTGCTTAAGTTCTGGTAACGTTCTCCTTGCCCTCTGCAAGCATCTGGCTTAGATATGATGAAATCGGTGGTGAGAAAAAGTAGCTATGACTATTAACTTAGACCTTATGACTGGCTCTGGAAATAAGGACCTTTACAGTTATGGTTTATGTTCATTAATTATTTATTTGTTCTCTTACTTCTACTAATTTATTTAAAATACAATAGTAGACTTAGTTCAAATCTATATCACTCTGCAATGACACAGAGGCTGTTGAGACCTTATGTAAAAGACATTTGTCACCTGGATAAAGGAGAAAGACCCTAAAGGGCACATGTCATTGTCTGTGTAAATAAGTTCTCTCTGTCCCTTCATATTCTATTCCATGTTTTTCCTTCCTGAGTGAGAAGCTCACTCACCTGCAAAGAAGGTGATTAATACAGACTTTATTCCAAGTAGCTATGTGCCCAGCTCAAATCTGAGAGGCTGTATGGCTAAGAAAGTAGGAAGATAAATATCTTTCCTAAAACAAATATATTAGTTGAGTGTAATTTCATTCGTGCTTCCAATGAGATACACCAGTGAACATCTCTAATCTCCAGTTTCTTGTTTGGTTCACTCTGTGTAGACACTATCAGGGGATTAGAGGAAGGGAGAAGACATCCGCAATTGTGTTGCTCAGATATTTTCGATGGTGGTTTTATCTTAAGTTGGCTGCAACCCTCTGCTGAAGTACGCAGCTCCTGCCAAATAGCTTTTTCTGCACAGCTACTCTCTGAGTTCTAGTGTTTACTCCATATTCTTGCCCCTTCAGTCCTAGAAGTGGTAATGGCTCCTGCTGTTGCTGATCCTGGAATACTGCCTTATCCTTTGTTCATTTCTTTAATGTCCATGCATTTTAACAGGCCATTTTATTAAACTCTCCTTAATTATCTAGTTCGAGTGTGCCATTTTTTTATTGCCAGGTCTCTGACGATATACCCAATCTGCCATAGAGGGCATGGACCCTCCGCAGAGCTTGGTGCCTCCAAATACTTATCTCTGTAGGAATTCCAACCTCTCTTAAATATCTTGCTTTTGTTGGTGTATAGTTTTTTTTTTTTTTTTAATGGCTGAGTAACAAATTAACACAATCATTGAAAAAGAGTTCTCTGGGTAGCTTTAGATAGACCAAGCTCTTTTCTCTCTTTCTCACTTGTAGTTCTCAATGTAACTGTGGCGTATACTAGGAATGGAACATCTTGATGTAAGGAGGTGCTAGCAGGATCAGCCTAGACTCTACTCCAGCTCTCCTCCAGAAACAGGACATCATTAAATGGGTCAGCCCAGGCAGTCTTGTGACCCTGAGGTATAAAGCCCAAGGTGGGCTGGCTGCAAGAGAGGCACCTAGAGATGAGAGTCCGTCTACCCTAGGCAGCTTCCTTCAGCTTGAGAGGCATGGCGTGCATTTAGGAGGCTGGTTCAACATGAGTCCTAGGCTTCTATTGTACCTTGCTGCCTAATGTATAAGTAATAAACCTGCTTCATGTAACTTTGTGTGTGGTTTTTATGTCTTACCCGACTCTGACAAGTTGGTAACCTGTGCCCAGTGAATATGCTTCATAATGATAGCAGTTTAAAGTCCACCTATTCATTATCTCACAGTTCTGTAGGTCAGAAGCCTGGGCTTGGCATTATTCGGTCTTCTACTCAGCTTCTCACATGGCTGAAATTAAGGTGTCCTCTGGCTCTCTTCTTGAGAGCTTGGGATCTTCTTCCAGGCTCATTCAGGTTGTTGGTGGAATTAAATGCCTTATGGTTACAGGCTGGGGTTCCATTTCCTTGCTGGTTGTTGGCTGATCCTAGCCACACAGCCCTCTCACAACATGGCAGCAACTTCTTCAAAGCCAGCAGGGGAATCTCTCTCCAGCCCACTGTGAGTTGTAAATAATATAATGTAGTCACAGGAGGGACCCTTCCATCATATTTGCTGCATAAAGTGACTGACACAGTTTGGGTATTTGTTTCTGCCCAAACTTCATGTTGAAATTTAATCTGCAATGTTGGTGGTGGGACCTATTGTGAGGTGTTTGGGTCGTGGGGGCAGATCCCTCATGGCGTGGTGCTGTCCTCACCGTAAGTGAGTTATCACAAGAGCTGATTGTTTAAAGTGTGTGGCACCATTCCCACTCTGTCTCGCTCCTACTTCACCTTCCATCATGAGTAAAAGCCTCCTCAGAAGCTGAGCAGATGCCAGCACCATGCTTGTACAGCCTGCAGAATGATACGCTGATAAAACCTCTTTTCTTTATAAATGACCCAGTCTCAGGTATTTCTTTACAGCAATGCAAGAAGTACCTAACACTGTACCTAATTAAGGGAGTAATATACCATTATATTCCCACATTTCCCCAAACTCAAGAGAAGGGACTATTCAGAGTATGTGTGCTAGGGATGGGAATCCTGAGGGTCACTGGGGATTCTGTACTAGAGTGGTGAAGGGGCTTCAGGCTTTCTCACTGCTTCAGATATACCTACAGCTAACTTTCCTATTGTCTTAATTATTGCACCTTCAACTATCTAAGGCATCTTTGTCTCAATTTCTCAGCCTTACTGTAATTCTTTAGTATAAAATGATGAGTTGATAAGCTTTCCCACTATTGGGTTAGATGTAGCATTCTTTGGTCTGATAAGACGTAGTGATTTAGTTTGTCTTGAGATACATTTTCCAGTCTGCTGCCTGGGAGTGTGGTGAGTTTACACCAGATTGTGGCTCTTGTGTGGTTGATTGAGGAAAGCAAGCTGGAGGTCTAATAATCATCAAATAGGCAGAATTTAACTTAATCATTCACGATCTTCTGCCTGTAACTCCAAGTCTCTCTGGTCTATTTTTTTTTTTTTCCCAGAAGACCTCTTTCCCCTATGAAGACAGCACAGGGTGTTGCCTTTCTGCTCCAAGTGGCGTTGGAAGCTGGGCTTTTAACTGCTCTCTTGTTGTCTACTAATCTAGACTCACCCTTTTGATGTCCCACCTTGTCTTTCCCCTTCAGCTCTTCCAGTGCCCAGTTTCTCAGCTTTTGGGAGATTCTGTGAACAAAACCTGCTTGTTTATCTTCAGATTTACATGTTTGAGAATGAGCTGCCCTGACAACATCTTTATTATCCTTGACTAACAGCTTTTAATTTTCATCTATTGTGCTTTGAGCTTACCTCACTTCCTCGAATATAAGGTTTTTGCTTCTGGGTTTACTATGATTATTTTGTTTTGCTTCTGTGTCTACTATGATTATTCTTTGAGGAGAAGTCATTTTCAATTAGAAAAGGGGACTCACATGGTTTTATTCTACCACAAATACCAAAGGCCAATATTATAATAATAATTACTGTCATTATTTTATTTTTTGACTGGTAACAGTAGAATTTATTCAAATGTGCCTTAATATAGGTGCTGGGGCTCACCCATGGTGCTCTTGACATTTAAAGCCCAGATATTCAGCCAGTTTTTCTTGAGCAATGGCACCAAGAAGTTGACAGACAGGTGAATGTTATACACAAGCTCACCGTCTGTCATCTTCATGTGATGGACAGCCACAGCCAGACATAACACCTTTTTCATTTGGAACTTGATTGTGGACTTCACCTCATCCACTTTGGCCACCATATTTTTGTTGTGTG
Organism: Cebus imitator; assembly: GCF_001604975.1. Taxonomy (NCBI): domain Eukaryota; kingdom Metazoa; phylum Chordata; class Mammalia; order Primates; family Cebidae; genus Cebus; species Cebus imitator. The sequence continues at coordinate 9,322,167 of NW_016107320.1, forward strand.
TGAGCAGGGAAGGGAACTTTCCTGCCTTATTTAGGTCTGGGCTGAGGATTCGTGAAATCTGCTTAATCAGAGACTCTGAGGCCAAAATTGCATCATACTTCTTGGCCAGCTTCTTGACCAGTTTCTTATTCTTGTTGAATTTTTTCAGTGCCTCAATATCTATGTAGGAGATACCCACGGCCTTGGCCTTGTTACAGTTCTGCAGTTCCCCCAGGACACACGTGGAGAACTTGGGGCGGGGAGTGGACTCAAGCCTGTTGGTGCCCGAGAAGCGCTTGTCTTCTGTGGGTTGCAGTTCTTCAGGCTGATCTGTAACTCCAACGCCTCCAGGAACTTGCGGCCCTTGCGCTGGTTCTGGTGCAGGACTTCCTGCGTCGCCTGGGTACATGGTGTTGTGAGAGACTTCTTGCGCCACGTTCACGGGAAAAGAGCCTGTCATTATTTTATAATAAAGTTCGTATGGCATGGCATGTACTCTGTAAGTTTGGGCTGTTCTTACAGAAAGAAGGCTTAAACCCATTGTCTCTGAAGAAATGAGTGCTAACAGGATGGCTCTTCATACGGGCGAAACTGAGAATTTGCATAGATTACTTGTGTTGGTTTGTTAGCCTACCTGTCCTCTGCAATGCCAAAAATCACCTTGCCAAGTTAGTGAAGGGCCTTGGAGTTGCTGGAGTGATGATTAGATGGGTTTCTGCCTGCAGAGTATTCATATCAGCAATAGATCGGCTGGCAGCATTTGTGTTGTTCAACTTTTAGGAATTCAAGTAATAAATGTGAATATCAGTGGTTTGAATAAGAAATATAAATGGTATGGTATTTGAGGGGAAGCATTTCCATTAGATAGTCCAAAATGGGCTAGGCACTTTTTGATTGCCTAAAATAAATCAATCATTAGGGAGCTATTTGTCTTATTGAAACATTTTAATTCATTGAAAAGAATGTCTAAGCTTCTTACTAACACATGTGAGAGAGACACAACAGACTTTAAGGTGCTCACAGGTGGTGCTGTTAACCAAGACACACAGGCTAGCTCTTATGTAAAGGTGAATAAAATTGTACTGAAGGCTTGAATTAAACACACTGGATCTCAAACTTGGCTGCAAAACACGAACACTTAAAAAAATAATAAAATGAGAATCTCATGGATGCGTATGCCTGTTGGAGTGTGTGTAAATACACACACACTGATGCCTCAGGTCACCTCAAGGAAATGAAACCGGAAACTCTGGAATAAAACTTAGGTTCTGGAATTTTAAAATCTCTCTCACATTTTTCGATAGTTTTAATGTGTAGCTAGCATTGTGAATCACTGAACTAAGCTTATAGGTAACTTTGGAGGAAGATATAGATGGGAAGAGAGGTAGTTAAAACTTTTCTCTTTTTATTTATGTCATAAATTTAGAGAAAGCCATTGAGAAAACTTTTTAAACACTTTCTGCTCTCTCTACTTCCCTTAGGAATGGGAGTGGCAGAGAATTGGCTCTCAGTTACCAAATCTCAGTATCCCACATAAAGAATAAAGTGTGTTGCTTTAGAGCAAATACTTGGTCAAAGCATTAGATACATGTTCTGTTTTTCCAAAGTAGAAATATTCCCACCATCCTCCCACTTTAATCAAGCCACCAATTGCCATTTTACCTATTTAATTATAGGCTTCCTTTTGAAAGGCTAGCTGCTGAGGAATTAGTTTCCAGGGTCACCGAACCTCTGTAAGCAGCATCACCTCTGAATGCCACAGAGGGTGCTCATTCTTAATTCAACGGCTTGTCTACTTAGATCTCTGCTGCAAGCCCTAGGATGTAGTCAACCTGCAAAACATTGCTCAGAAAGAAAGTTACAAGTGCTCGACCAGTCCCTGTGAGGATATTGAATTCAGTTCTTATTTTTAATCATGTTTAAATATGGGATCTTTTCTTTTCATTTCTTATGATAAAACCCATCTTTCATTCTGCAAGGTAAATCAAAGCAAGAACAAAACAGTGTAATCAGTGCCTGTGACAGTTTATTCTTGATATGGACATATTTCTGAATGGTAAATATGAATGTGAATTTTTTTATGAGGGTGAACTGAAACTGATACCAAGAAAAAAATTTCCCCTTCCATTGTCAGAGAAGAGTTAGTAAAAAAAATTCCATCTCACTCAAAATTGCTTCTCTCTATCATTGTTCTTTTTTTCTGACATAAGCAAGTTTTATTATTTTTGTTTTAGCCTCTGAAGACTCTGGTAGACGTGTATAAACTGGTCTGGGTTTCATTCTGTTTCACAAATCAATAAACAAAGGTGTCATCCTGAAAAATTATTGCAAACTCTTCATTACAAATGACAATGAAGGAAACTAGAAGAACCAGATGGAGTTCTGAATCCCAAGTGGGTTTTTTGAGTATCAGAATAGGCTGGAGTAAAATAAATAAATAAAAAGTAAATAAAGCCAACTCTGTTTGACTTGCAAATTTGTTATGAAATAAATATGGAATGCTTCAATGCTAGCTTAACCAACCCTTCTTCTCTGAAATAATATTGCAAATTTATTTAGCTTCTTTCCTCCTTGAAGATTCTCAAACATTCTATAAGTAGAGATGTTCCCCAGAGAAATAGAAAAAGAACATAACAGAAAAGGGCAGTAAAGATTGTCATTCCTTCAATGATGTTAGAAACTATTTGAATTCAGAATAGTGACGATATTGCTTACTCCAACATACGTATTAGGCAATTTCTCAGGTTTTATAGTTGAATAGTTCATGTTGGAATAGTAAGTCACCATACAAAAAAGTCTTTATTTAGAATTTATTTGTAAAAAGGAAGAGAAAACATTTATTTATATTACTTAAAAAAGGAAACGCTTTTTAAAAAGTGACTACTCATTGACACTAATTTGAGAGAGTTTTGAAAATATTTTGAAATACTTCAATATTTCAATCAGATTGGAGAGGACATCCTTCAAATGGTAAACATATTTATTTCAGAGCCTTCCCCAAGATAAAGAGTTGCTCCCTTACTTTGTTCACGTGTTCTTTAGGAATCTAAGGGAGTAATACATCTTTCTGTCTTATAATCTCTGTTGATCCAAATTCACATATATTTAGCCTATTGGATTTAGCACTATGTTTTGTATTTTGCTCAACTTGGATTTCAGTTAGCTTTTCTAGAACAAGTTGTATCTTTATCTCTTTTCTTTCCTGGACTTGAAGGCTTTGTAATCACCCAGTTGGGTTCTTCTTGCCTACTGCCCAGAAAAAGCTAATACATTGAGAACAGCAGGAATGTTTGCAGCAAAGAAAGAGTTTAATGATCAGGGGGCCAGCCATGTGGAAGGATTAGAGGTAATTCTCAAATCTGCCTTTCCAAGAATTTGGGGACTAGGGTTTTTCAAGGATAGCTTGGCAGTCAGAGGGCTAGGGAATGAGGATTGCTGATGAGATGGGTCTGGGATGAAATCACAGGGGGTTGACACGGTCTGCTTTTGCTGAGTCAGTTACTGGGTAGTGGTTACAACTACAAGATGCTAGTTGATCCATATAGAATAAAAGTTCTGAAAAATAAACACTAGTCTTAAAGGATTTACAATGGTGATGTTATCTATAGGGGCAATTGAGTAAGTTAATCTTGTGACCATTCGCTGTGTGACTCCTGAGTAGTAAGCAGTTTTCAAAAAGCAAGTTATAAAACAATAACTTCTTAGAATTTAACCATGCTAACAAAAGAAACAGTGGCTGGTTAGAGTTTCGCTATGCCTGCAACTTAGCAGAATTCAGGCTCCTACCTACCCCAATTCTAACCTCGTGGCCCTTCTTTTGTTTTACAAAGGTGGTTTCAGTCCCTGACCAAGGAGAAGGTTTTTTTTTGGAAAGGACTGTTACCATGTTTGTTTTAGACTTAAACTACAAACTAAATTCCATCAATAGTTAGCTAAGAATGAGCAAAGACTGTCTTGCAAGGTTGGAAGTAAGACTGAGTCAGTTACGTTAGATTTCCCCACTGTCATAAGTTTCACAAAAGTTTCACACAGCATTGCTTTGGGTTCTTAGATCACTGTTACCTCCTGCTGGCCTGGGACACTCTACGTATACTTTTAAGTGACGCTATCAATGACTGCATTCTGTAAAAGCATGGAGTTAATTTAGTTTTGGTATTCTTTATTTCAAACATTTATTAACATTTACATTTGGGGAACATAATAATGAGAAAGATACTCCCTGACAGTGTGCTTATACATTACCAGGCAAAACAATGAATAAGGATTTTAATAAAATACGTCAAAGAAAATGCGTAGGATGGTCATAAGCCAAGAAGGATAAGGATTTACAGGGAAACTATTCTTCTAATCAAGGCAATTAGTAATTACTCTTCAGCTAGACATGTAGGCAACATATTTGAGTTGGGTCATTCAATGGTAACTCTAAGTTTAGATGCAATAGGCAAGATGTTTCTGGAACTAGGTAGCTGTGAAGAGTTATTCCCATATCTAAATTTCTTTCCATAAATTCATGAGAGAGTACCACAAGGAGATTTCTACCTAGAGCATCGCATTTTTTAAAAAAATGTTGGGCTTTAATAATCATACATAAGCCAATGATTAAGTACAAAGAAATAAACAACTGAGAAATCCTATAAGATGGACCCAGGCTGAAACAAAGCAGCATTCTGAATGAGCAAGGTGATGTTGGATACTCCCCATTCTACTCACCCAAGGTTCAATTCCAAGTATGCTCTGTGGTGCAGACCAGGCCAAGTTTGTGCAGTCTCTGCCTATTTATTCCTGCTGATTCACAAACCCCAAACAATGCCTATGTCTTTTCTGAGTGGTCCCAGCATTTGCTGCAACACTAGCATAAATTTTCTAAGACAGCTGTGATTCTCTAATAAATGTAAGTAAGTAGATTCTGGTCTATAAGTTGTGATTTCTGAAACATACGAATGTTTCCATGGGAAAGTATTCTTTTCTCATTGTTTTCCCCCATACCTGAAATTACATAATTTAAGGAAGAATCTTTTAATTTAGAGATAAATTTATTATAGGTTGACATACATATATGTGAAAGAGATTCCCTATTAAATCTTATCAGTCTTTTACACCCCAGTGTAAATTACTTTAATTAGATATTTTACTAGGAGAAAAATTTAATGCAAAATAAAAGGAGGGAAGAAATACATTTGTTAGGACTAGACAATTAAATATATTTTTTCAAGTAACCCATAAACCTAGTGGATTATGCATCTTTATTAAAAAGGACTCTGGAATTCAAACTGGCTCAAGTTAACCCTGCTAGTAGTAAAAGCAATATATATCCAGCTCTGTGTCGATATAAGTTAAATACACTGAAGAAGAGAAAGTAGGAAGAAGAGGAAGAAAGAAGGAGGAGGAGTCAGAGGATTCAGAGATGAGTGTTGCCAAAATTTTTGTTTACATTCTATATGCATGCAACATACCCTGTTGTGAGATTACCCTTGAATAAAATACATCAGTAAAGTTTATTTCTGTACAACAGTACCTAAGGGAAATAGTTATAAGCTGTATTTTGATTACATATGATGTAATATGAACATCTATACCACATATAGATGGATAAACTTCAGTGATAAAGGCTAAATAAATAATGTAAAAGAGCAAACAGCAACAATAATTTTTTTTTCCTTGCAATCTCAATCTCTTACTAGTAAATAAAACAAAAAGAATATTCATAGGTTTTCACCTCAGGGACTGTAAAGATGCCAGTGACTGGTTGATTCTATCATTTAGAGTAGTCATTGGTAGGCAGTAGCTTGACTTTACCATTCAGATGAATGGTAGATATTGTGCAACTACTCAGAATAAAACTTTTCAGAAACAGTTCTGAAAAGTAAATTTCAGGGATCATATTTCCAAATGTATTAGTTTGCTAGCTTCTGGTCATACAGTTGAAAGATCTCCGAAATAGAGCTGCATTTCCTTGTCCTCTATACATATGTGCTATTTGAGACCTAGGTAATAATGCTATAATAAGAGCATCAAAATCAGCAGCCTGACATTTTCCAGGGTATTATATGTATACTTCTGGTGTTATAGGAGATGATTGTTTTTTGGAGGCAGTGGTGTGTGTGTGTGTGTGTGTGTGTGTGTGTGTGTGTCTGCATATGTGTATATGCCGAGTCTGACCAGCAGACTCTGTCTGAGTGACAGATGACAGAAGTACACAGACATAGGTCCTTTTCCTGTGAGAGCATGGCTAGGGGACCCCATGGCTTACAGACTCTAAAGAGACCGGAGTCCGGCTGTGGAGCCCCCATAGGTTGGAGAGGCTTATATTTGTTTTAGGATAGATTTAATGACAAAGGTTTTGAGTTAACACTATTAGTGGGTAATTGACGTCGCCCACCCCCAAATAGAGAGCAGTTCTGCTCATGGATGATCAAAGGTCAGTCTTAGGACAACATGAGTAAACAAGCTACTTAGATTAACTCCTCGACATTCCCTTGTTATCTACTCTTTGCTATTAACTTACGATAAGAGGGTTAGGTTGCCTTCAGCCACAACCCTTTACTGAAGCTTTTGCAAAACATTCCAGCCTTCCAAGAAGTTTGCATCTTTCTTATAATTTTTCCCACCACCCTGACCTATGTCCTACACATATATATATCTGAAGAGTTCATTATTGTAATAAATAATAAATAGGCCTTTGTTTAAAAGGAATATTCTATAAGGTTAGGCTAAGTTCATTTAAGTATTGAAAGTTTGTGAGTTGATTAAAAATATTCCATTAGTAGTGTAGATGGTATCCAGATGTGACAAAATTTATGATAGTAAAACAATTAAATTTGAAGGAAAATAGCATCATACTAGATTACAAGCTATTGGAGGGCAAGGAGCTTAGAATCCTTTCTCTTGTGCCATATTTGCATTCCTTCATATAAAGCTTATAAATTTGAAGGAAAGCAGCATCATACTAGATTACAAGCTATTGGATGGCAGGGAACTTAGAATCCTTTTTCTTGTGCCATATTTGCAGTCCTTTGTATAAAGCTTAGCACATAGTTGATGTTCAGTAAATTTTGAATAAATTAATACTGAATTTTTAAAAGTTAACTTTGCCTCTACTGTGAGTTTGTAGAAATTGTTCATTCTTTCTGAATTGTCAAGCATCAATCTATTAAAAGAAAGTGATAATTACAGTCCTCCAGTTTCACAAGGCTGTTGTAAAATGCAAGTACAACATAAATAAAAGTACTTTACAAACTGCTGAATATCATAAAAATAAAGATAATTTTATGTTGTTTGTAATTCACATGTCACAGGTTGACAACCTAGGTAAATGACTTACTATCCATTTCTCTTAGTGTTAGAGACCACAAATGTGTCATAAAAAAATTCAATACTCCTAGGGGCATGTTAGACATTTTTATCTAAGTGCTACCAGAAATGTAGCCTGGTCCCTGGTGTTTAATCCAGCTACACAAAGTTTTATAGTTTTAGAAGAAAATGTACTTAAATAGCTACATGCATCATACACACATGAAATGCACAACTAGCTATAAGCATTAGAGGACAGACTTGCAGTGTTCATAATCATTGTCATTATGAAAAGTAGCCTATGAACAGCCGGACTGTCTCTAACACATAGCCTTGGTATGATGGACTAAAGATAACCACAAATTCTTTTTTTCCCCTCTCATTGAGAAGTGGACTTTAATTCCCCTTCTCTTCAACCAGGACTGGATTTAGCAAATACTTTTACCAACAGAATATGGAGCCAGCTTCTGGGTCCAGGCCTTAAGAGACCATCAGCTTCCAATTCCTCTGTCTAAAAATGCTTTCCCTGGAAGTCCTGAGCCATCCAACATTTGATACTATGATGTCCCCGAGACTACTGTTCTGTAGAGGCCATTTATAAACTCTCTGATAGATCTGGCTGAGCCCAGGCTGACCACCATCCCTAACAAAAACCCAGCCATGAGTATCAAGTTGTCATGGACCTTCCAGATCAGGCTCTGTATTCTGTCAGCTGAATACTCAAGGACCTCTGTTAATATTGTGTGGAACTTAAAAGTTCTCCAGCCCTTCTTTTATTTTATTTCATTTATTTTATTTTTTGAGATGGAGTCTCACTCTGTCCCCCAGACTGGAATGCAGTGGCACCATATCGGCTCATTGCACCCTCTGCCTCCTGGGTTCAAGTGATTCTTCTGCCTCAGAAGAGTGATTCTCTCCTGAGTAGCTGGGACTATGGGTGTGCACCACCACGCCTGGCTAATTTTTGTATTTTTAGTGGAGATGGGGTTTCTCCATGTAGGCCAGACTGGTCTCAAACTCCTGACCTCAAGTGATCTGCCCGCCTTGGCCTCCCAGAGTGCTGGGATTACAGGCATAAGCCACTGTGCCAGGCAGCCCTTCCTGATTCTTGAACCACAAAATTGTGAAATAAAATTAAGAGGTTGTTTCATTAAGTATCAAGGGTAATTTGTTATACAGTAATAGAAGACTAGAACACTCAGCTCACATTCCATAAGATTTTCTTCCTCTCCACCAAAATAATTTCATATAATGTATGTGCTATGTATATTTGCAAAAGATCTCTTATTTGCTACTTTTGTATTTCTTATATCCTCAATTCATACAAATAAATCAATGGATTATGGAAATACAGAGATAGTAAAGTAATAATTTTAATGAAAACATTACAGCTTCAAAAATATATTAAACTAAATATTGAAAGAAATTCCAATGCAAACACAGGATTCTTATATACTAAGGGTTGTATGTACACAGGGTTTTTATGTACATAATTTTTTATGTACCAAGATAAATGAGTTTCTGAGTATGATATGTAATTGGAAAACAGAGGTAAAATTGAAAGCATAAAAACAAATATTTAAAAATTCAGACTGGTATGTTCACTGTTAAGAAATTTTATCAAATGGTAGAGTAGATTTTAGTGAATCTCTTGTGTTATTTTCAAGCAAATTAAAGTAACAACTCTAGTAATCCAAATTAGTTTTTCTTTAACAAGAGAAAAACAATGCTTTCAAGTAGAAATTATGGCACTGAAGCATCATTCAAAACTGCTCTTTCTGTAACTAAAATGAGATTTAACTCACATTGAAACAGAAAAGCTTGTAATATCACCTGAAAAGTTATTAACAAATATCATGCTCTGAACCTAATCCCTAAAATTCCATTTCAAATGACAATAATGGCTATTACATAATAGCAATGTCATATAGGATAGAAACCCAATTACTGATTTGTGAATTTCTGCCAATAGAGCAGATAGTTGGCCTTATATTTGGATAAATTATGTAAAGTACAAAAGATGAATCAGTTTGATGGCTTAAGTGATATACCTATAAAAGAGATGCTCACCAACTATGTCCTTTTTATCATTGATAATACAAGCTATAGGAGAAAATATTTTTGATTTACTTTATTATCATTTTGTAAACCATGAGGTAGACTCCTACCAGTTCATTAGGCTGAGCAGAGACTGTGTAGGTGTGTACCCTCTCTGAGTGGTATGTACTGCCAGAGAATAAATACTGCTTTACTCACAAAGAAATGTGGCCAATATACTTCCTGATGTCTATTCAGCATGGACATGAACACTAAGATTTGGGATTAAGGCTGAGTTTTAGCTATTAAGAGTTAGTACTTTTATCATGTTGTTTGAAGAAACATTCCATAGCTTTGCTACACTGACCATCTAGGGAATGTTGGTTACATGTAAACTTAAAAATTAAGAGATTACAAATATTTATTATTGATTTTGATAGCTCAATAATTCTATTATTTCAGGTGGCTTAGTCAAGTGATAATATATTCAGATCTTAAATTATGAATCACTCACTTCACAAGCAAAAGAAAGCAAGTTTTTAACTTGAAGGCAATATAGGAATTTAATAAGACTGAATTATTTTGGAAATCATTGAGAGTTAGGTTTTTTGATGTTTTTATTTAGTTATTAAAGAAAAATATGTATGCCCATGATATAGTAGAAATATCTCTGTACAGTTTCTTCCCAAATTGAAACATTCAGAAATCTCCTCTTGAAAGCAAATGTGCGGTTTTGTCATTTGACAGGATCCTGAGATTAGCCTTCATGAAAAAATTCCTTCAAATTTTAAGGCCTGTTTCAAAGCAAATATTCAAAATTAACTGCCAGTAACTCAAAAACTTATATCCATTCCAATATCCTTTAATTATGTTGTGGGTTTCTTTTTTTATTTAGTGTACATGGAATAAACACAGAAAAGTAGATTTGGTATCTAACCAAAATATCACCTATTCGTCAAGTCAAATATTTTATAGGTCCTTTGGTGAAAGTTGGTGAACAATGTCACCCTTTTAGTGAAGTAAAATAAAAATTTTACTAATTTAAGAATTTGTGTTCTTTTTCTGGAAAGTAAGTCCACATTTCTTCAGGGAAAGGCAAAATATAGGAAGAAAGAGCAAGTCAGTAGTTAGGGTGAAGAGTGGGAGGGGAATCGGATGCAGAGGAGCAGTGTGAAGACTTCTTGAAGTGTTCGCAACACTGGGCATTCTATCAGTGCTGGTGGTTACAAGTGCGTAAGAACTCATGGAACTCTATGCCAAAAAGGGTAAACTTCTATTTGTATTATTATTTTTTTTATTTTCTGAGATGGAGTCTTTCTCTGTCACCCAGGCTGGAGTGCAGTGGTGCGATCTCAGCTCACTGCAAACTCTGCTTCCTGGGTTCAAGAGATTCTCATGTCTCAGCCGCCGGAGTAGCCAGGTTTACAGGCATCCATCACCACACCCAGCTAATTTTTGTATTTTTAGTAGAGATGGGGTTTTGCCACGTTGGCCAGGCTGGTCTTGAACTCCTGACTTCAAGTGATTCACCCTCCTTGGACTCCCAAAGTGCTGGGATTACACGCAGGAGCCGCTGTGCCCAGTTATTTGTAATTTTTTTTTTAAATAAAATCAATCTATTTTTAAAGTGATACAGAATGACGTGTTCATATTTGCATTAAACTCTCTGATTTGTCTGAAATATTGAAATACAATTTTTTCTTTTTTTAACAATAGATTTACAGAACGAATGAGTCTTTATCTCCTTATTCAGGCTATCTATGAAGTCCGAGAGTTTAGGTGAAATGGAATGAGAAAAGATACTAGAAGCAATACAAACAGAAATACAGCCATGAAGCCAGTGAAAGAGTTGGAAGGCATGCCTGCTCTGCTGAACTAAATATAGCGAATTTCTTCTCAGCACTGATGCCCAGGTGCAAATGAGCACATCTGGATTTGATACAAACATGCTCACAGAAAGACACCAAGAAGCAGTCGATAAAATATTCTGTTATTACATACAGAATATTTTACAAAATATTCTGTTATTACATACAGAATGTTTTATAAAATATGTCTTTACATAAAAGTTGCCTAGTATTTCTTCCTAGAATTGCATTTTCTTTAGTATTCACTATTTAAATATATTACCTTCCTTAGATAAAAACCAGGAGACTAATGATTTAAGTCCCTGTTGTCTTTCCCTCCTTCCTCAATATTCTTCTCATAAAAGAATATTTACTTAAAAGGCGCTTCAGGTACTAAAGCAATTGGTCAGACCTTTGAATTACTTCCCACACAATTGAATTTAAAGCATCTGTTGCAAGCAACATAACAATCACCATAGTAAGAAAGGAGCTGTGGAGAGACAGGAGATTAAGAATCATAAGGTCTTCATGCTAAACCCAGTTCTGTCATTTATGAGATGGCCTTGGGTGACAATGATTATGATGATGATCATGACGTTGATTTCTTAGTCTCAAATCCAGAACACTGAAAATAATAGACTCTGCTCAGTTCAATGCACAGGATTATTAAACATCAAGAAACTCATGGGTTCTGAAAATGGATACTGGTGATGACTACATGACACTGTGAAAGAATTTAATGCCACCTAATTGGGCACTTAATCCACAGTTAAAATGGTAAGTTTATGTATATTTTGCCACAAAAAAAGACATGAAAATGGCATAGGCAAAGAATACAACTAGTACAAGCCCATTTCTCAGGTGACCTCTTTCTATTCTTCATGAACACTTATTTCAGGTGGAACCATGATAATAGTCAGCAACCTCAGGAATCTGTCACACCTGAGAAGCCCTCCAAGAAAGCATCTTGAGTTTTATCCTCCTCTGTGCAGAAGAGCCGTCCCAACGCCCAAACACAATTGCTATCAAGTAAGACAATACATTTGCCATGAGGTCAGCCACACCCCTAGGCCTAATGTCCTGGTAGCAGGGCTGGGAAATTCCTGCTGCACCAAAGTTGTTCAGCCTCTTTTTCCTCATCTTTGCTGCTCATTGAGAAACCTTATTTTGCTTCTGTCTATGTGGCAGGACCTGGGAATTTTCAGGTCAGCTTGTCCATAGTCAGGCATGACACACACACACAAAACCGCCACAGTGGTATGAACTCCTTCTCCTGTCTGAAATGTTCTTCTAGGTGAAGGGCGCTTTATTACTATAACACTCTTAGTTCTTCATGCACTTCTTTTCAAGACTAGTAGCTTAACCAGATGATTGTGTTTGGAAAAAGAGATGAGGCACAAGTAGCCCAGCTTCTTGCTCATTCCTTATTCTTGGAAGCAGCTTTGTTCACATAGATTATGCATTATCTTTTGCTTCTTCATACTGTCCATTTTGTAGGGACCTGCCTCAAGATGGCGAAATGTCTGCAAGCCTGAGACTGGATAATTCTGTCTATATTTAGGGAGTACTGTTGACTCGTGTGTGTGTGTGTGTGTGTGTGTGTCTGTACAGCATTCTTCAATATCAGCTTTTTTAGTAAACAAAGGCAGGATTTTATCCTTCCCCAGCCCCCCTATTCTCACTCCATTTGTTTTATTTCCCAACTAGCTCTGAACTTAGGCAGACAAGAGAAATGCTATTTACTGAGTCTATCGAAACACTCCAACATCTGCTGCATGAATTAATGTGTTTGAAAAAGAGACAATGAATAAAATGTGGAAGACCAGAACACAGGAGAAGTCACTGAGGCTTCTCATGTGCCTTGAGCAGGGAAGTTGAACTTTGGAGCTGCTTCATTACAAATTGGGTACTCAGTTGATGACATGCAGGCCTTGCTCTTTTTGAACAAAGGCCTCAGCAACTATCCAGGCCTTGGAAGGCTGATCACCTTAGAAAAGGCTTGGGCCATACGGTACAGTGAGCAAGCTTCAGCAAGGGGATTGGGCCTTACCAAAGATTTCAGAGTGCAGATCTCAGCCAGAAAGAATTCTGGCTTCAGGCCTTAAGAGCATTATCTAAACACCAACTGGCTCTGACTGTATCAGCAAAGGCTTGATCATTTGCATGTGCAGGCCACCTGGGGACTACAGCAGCTTGACCACAACAAAGTTTAGTGGGAAGTGGGGTCTCTGCTCATCTGCTGCTCACAGAGGCCTTATAGACAAGCTAAGGTTTTCAACTAGACAGAAAAAAAGAGTTTTACTGGCTTTTCTAACTTTGGAGGAAAAGCAATGTTTGATGCTTTTAAACTGCTAAGCAGCTGACATCTACAGAACTCTGGTGAGGTTCTCGCTTTAAATTGCTAATGCCAACTGGAGTGTTTATAAGTGAAATAACAAGGTGTTTTGTTTTGTTTTCAAATAAACAGCAACAGTATCAGCATAAGGGCAGGAATTGATCCAACTAGATTTTTTTTTAAGTTTATAATTGTGGAAGCAAGGAAATTGATGAATGGAAGTTAACTATATGCTTCTCTCTGCTTTTGTGAATTTTAATGCCAAGCCTAGGCACATGGTCCTAGACAGTGTGTCCCAAGTTGCTTTCTGCATTTAGAGCCAGTGTAAATATTGTGAGCAGTTCACGTGTATTAAAATGGCTTGTTCACATAGTCTCAAGAATTACCTCTGTAAATTAAGTACATAAGATTTAAACAAAGAGCATAGCTATTCACTAGCAATATTTAAATCTGTTACCATACAATGTCCACTCTCAATATGTCACTGGGTTGACAAAGCCCTGGTGCTCAAAGGAGGAATTAAAATTTGAACATGCTGGATGAAAAAAGGAAGACACTTAATTATCTCATCTCTGATGAGCTTTATCCGTAGATAAAACATGGCATAATTTGGGAATATCAAATAAAATCGAGATCAAGCTTTCAGGTTTGGGTCTGGTGTTAGTTTGATAATTTATTTTTGTAAACTACTTAGGAGCCTTAAGAGAAAAATCTACCCTGCATATCAAGATCCCCAGGAGGACACTAGAGGGATTTGTACTTGTTTTATGTTGGAGTGTAGTTTTATGTAACTGGGAGCACTTGTCTCCTGATAAAATACTGATCTCTTCAGAAAGGACAACAAGGACAGTACATAAAGGTTCTGAACAGCAAATGAAACTATCAGCAGAGTAAACACACAATCAACAAGATGGGAGAAAAATATTTGCAAACTATGCATCTGACAAAGGTCTAGTATCCAGTCTTTAAGAAATTTAAACAAATTTACAAACAAAAAACAAACTTCCCCCTTCACTATCTCTCCTGCTGGCTGGTAAAGATGTACTTGCTTCTTCTTTGCCCTTTGGGTATGATTATAAGTTTCCTGAGGCTTCCCAGCCATGCTTCCTCTACAGCCTGTGGAACTGTGAGCCCATTAGACCTCTTTTCTTTATAAATTACCCAGTCTCAGGTAGTTCTTTACAGCAGTTGAGAAAAGACTATGACATTCTTGTGGCAAAACAATAGAAAGTGTTAGAACAGGCCCTTGTGTAGTTTTCAAAGCTGATATAATAATGCATTTAGTTAACTAGGTGAATGCTGGTAGAGAATTAGTATCTTGTAGGGTGGGATAAGGAGTTCTTGATCCCTGTTCACCTCTATATTTTTGGTGAGAAAGAGGCAGGCTCATTTACCTCATTTCCAAAAGCAATTTCCAATCTAGCTTGGATACATAGTTGATTATAAATTTTATGAGTACTTAAGAGCTCAAAACAATAATGTATTATCACATTTTCATATAGAAAAGCTATACTTATGAGTCTTTTCTCCAAATAAATCCACGTTTAACCTTATTTGTAATCTTATTTTCCAGTATAAATTTACCTTGAATTGGTCGGGAGCCAAAGTTTCTGACAGAGAGAGTCAGGCAACTAATAAAGTTAGAGTTTCAGCTGCACTTTCTTCTCAGGATATAACCCCATTAAGTTATGCTAGATGGAGGGAGAGTCTTCAGTGTAAAAGGGTTATGCAAAGAAATGCAATTAAGTAGGTGGGTGGAAGCTCAGTATATTATAAGAGTTTCCAGTGTTGGAAATTTCCATTGTTTATACAATTTCGTCCTACTTTCTATGTAATATATCTTTGAATACCTTTTTCATTGTTAATCAGAATAATATGCTTTGATCTTGACCCCTTTTCAATCAACATTTGCTTAATGAATCAGACATGAAGATAGATCCAATAGTTTTTGTAATAGAACATTTTATATTTGATACATTCTCATTAGCATTCATGTAAATCTTTTGAAGGTCAAGAGGTCTAATGCATATTTCAAGTGGTTTATATCAGTAATTTAATCTTTCAAGAATGAAGATATAAATATTAAGGGATTCCAGCATTTAAAAGAATATTCAAGTAAAAAAGCCCTGATAATTCAGAAGTAACTCAGCTAAGTATATTTACAATTCTATTTCAGGTTGTTTCCAATATTTAAGACCATTTAGATTAGTAATCTGATGTTAGGTAAAGAAATATGTCTCTAGTGAAGCTATCTTTCATATTTATATGGTGACTTAATATTTTCAAATAACTTTTATATACATTAAACCATTTAATCCTTGAGATAGTCTTTGAGTTAGGGATTGTTATCTTTGCTTTTCATGAATGTTCCAGCTGGAAAGCATAGTCTAAAATTATAAAGCTATAAAATGACAGATCTGACACTCAAAATAAAATGTTTTGCTTCCAAGTTCAGTGTTCTTTTCAGAAATGTATTGTTCTGGGTTAGTTGTAATATGTATTCATAAAACTCAATATTTATGTTTGTTTAATTTTAAGTAGAGGTCTGATGCTGCTTCTGTACTCATGGAAGAAGCTGGAATATTAACTACATATTAACCATATATTAACTTAAAAGTAATCTATGCATATAGTATAGATAGAATACACTGAAATCCATGTACTTTCTTGAAGAAATTCCATACTAAGATTAGAAAAATAATTATTGACCTTACATATCCATTCTGGTGAATGCCTTTGTTTTTCCCAACTGCAGGTCATAAAATGGGCACAATTATATTCAAGCCCTGTGTTACAAACAACCAATGGAGTCCTCAGCTCTCATGCTGTCTTGTTCATGGCTGTCATTCTAAACTTCCTGCTTTGATCTATTAAAAATAAGACTTTTGTAACTGTTTCTCCTCCTGGTTTGACTCTTCCCTGTACTGTCCTCATTACAATTGGTGTTGTTCTACAGTATTGCACTCTGGCTTTCTCTACTGTCACTCATTTTAAATTATTGTATGGCATAGCTTCTATATGCTCCGGATAAAAATTCTTGCTTTCTGTTCCAGCATTTCTCTGAGTTTTACTCCAGGCCGAAGAAATGAGCTAGAAAAATGGGAAATACCAAACTTGGGACCTTCTACTTACACAAATAGAGAAATATTAGTCACAGCGACCTGTTTTAATCATTGCTTAAAAGTGAGAGCAGATTTCAGAAGCCTAATTCGCCTCATATTAAATACTATGTTCATCTCTGGCCATCTGCAAGAGCAGTAGCTATCCAGCTGCTGCATTCCATTTTAGAAATGGCTGTCATTGCAGCAGTGGATGGATTAACACTTTCTTTATATATATCACTTTAAGATTGAGATTAAAATGCTCTGTTAAATGTAAGTTATTAATAACCATTCGCAGGATTAAGGACTTCCCCAATATAGGTTGATGTCAGATACATTAATAGTTCTGAAGAAGCCATTACAGTTTATGGTGTCAGTGATCTGATGAGAGAATATAATGGGAGCATCATCTCTGTGATCCAGCAAAATATCATTTATAACTTTGATGAGATGAAATAAAAGACGTTAAACTTATGGGATATCTTAAGGTACAAAGAATGGTAAGAGAATGTTAGGTGACCTTGTAAATCAAGTCTGTCACTCTTTCCAGGATCAGTAATGAAAGATAAAATGGCAAAAATATTAACTCATTTATGAAGTCTCTTGAAAATATCTGGCAAGCTTCATGGATAATTAAAATAAAATAATTATAAATCATAGTATGGTAGAAACCAACCACAGTATTAATAACCACACAGAATTTCTTCAAGTCCCTGAGCTAACTATCCAGCCATAATTTCTTTCTGTTTAGATCACATTGTAGGAAACAGTCCTTTACTCCACCAATTCCTAGGATCATAAGATTAGATATACAAACAGCCATTTTGTATAATGTAAGTTTGAAATTTATTTTGCATATGAGTTTTACATATGTTTATTAAACATCCTCTATATACTTATATTTGCATACAGCTATCAACCTACCAAACAGAATCCATAAAGGCAGGGTGATAGAGAACTAACCATTGTATTCCTGACTCAGTTGTGTTTATTTGCTCCCATTAGCTTCCTCCAGCTTTCGTTTTGCTTCTATGACTGTTTTGTTGATTTCACTTTTGAGAATCGTTTTTGAATTTATCTTGATCTGTTTGAGCTGTATCTCAGTAAACACCAGAGGAGTGTCAGAATCAATATACTTAAACAGGAGCACTCATTGGAAAATTAGATCTCAGTGTAAGAGAGGAACAATTTGGAAAAAAATACAGGAAAATAAATTTAGAAGGAAAAGCCCCTCCCGTGGCTACATTGATTCCTATTGTATTTATATTTATTTCAACAGGAGCAGATATATTTTCTAAATGGGGCAGGATCAGAAGTACCCTTAATAGAAATCAGGGAAGAGAATATAATGTCTATCCAGTAGCAACGTGCTGCCTAGTCATGTTATTGTCATAATTCTAATAGCTTTGACCCTTGATCTTTTAAAGTTTTATGGTTTTATATAAGGGTTAAAAGGCTTTCTTGTATATAAACTCATTAGAATCTCAAAATATATCCATAAGGTGGGAAGAAATTATTAATTATATCTTCAAATAAGACTATTAGGACAAAAAGAACCTATGTAGCTATATTACCATTTTCCATGGTCATATAGCTCAAAAGTCGCAGAGGACAGACTTGAAACTTAGTTGTCTTATGTTAGTTGGGAATGTTGTCCCTAATGGAGGACATCTGAACCAGTCATCTGGCCTTTCCCTAAGACTAAGTGCTGCAGAAGCTAACACTGATCAGTAATAACATAGAAATAGAGAGTTCTAATTATTTCATGGGGAAGATGAAATTTAAGGGGTCTAGTTTTTGAAAAAAGCATGGAGGCCGTTACATGTTCATATTCCACAATTTCCATATCCTTACAAGTTTATGTCAATCCAAATAGCCTCCAAGGCTGCTAGGAGAGGCAAATGTTAGCTATGTTCTCAGTGTCATGTTTTGTATTAGAGATGCTCATAGGGTTGGAGTGGGGATATTGATTGCAGGGAAAATAATTGCCACCTTGATACATTGGTGCTATAGAATAATCCTTCATCAGAACACATTTGTGGCACCAGTTTGCCCGTGTCTGCACACACACACACATGCATGTGGGTGGTAGGATACAGTGCCGCTAGGCTCCTCTCCACACCCCTTCTAGCCACTCTAGGTGAACACTCAATGCCGCTTCCATGTTCACAGGCAGACCTGACTAATGATTTATCACATATCTTTGAATAAGCAGAGAAGAGACTGGGAAATGGGTGAAGGTGAAACTCTGTCAGAATAGAAGAGATGATCCTGACAACTGATATAAACCAAAACAAATTCTATAACCATGTGGCTCCTCAGCCCCATCTTATACATACCTCCTTAATCAAGACAAAGGTGGGGTAGTTATATAATTATTTTTCTCTTATCCATACCTTCTGTAGTTATTATCAAGGCAAGAGGAAAGTCTATATTCCTCTCTCTGTGTCTTTTTCTGTCTCTTTCTCTCCTTAGACCTTTTTAAAAAACATTTTTAGTTAAATCTAAAATTAAATTCAAATTTACAGGAAAGTTCTAGAGGTAGTTCAGAGAGTTTCTATATACCTGTCACCTAGTTTATCCTATTGGTAACACCTTACCTTAATATGATAAATTTGTCAAAAATATAAAACCCAAAACTGGTAAAGCACCATTAACTAAACTTCAAACTTTATCCTGGTTTTACTGGTTTTTCTATAATACCATGTTTCTGTTTTAGAATACAGTCCAGGATGCCACATTACGTTTAGACATCATGTCTTCTTAGTTTTGTCTGGTCTGTGACTTTTCTTGTTTTTGATGACCTTGAGAGTTTTGAGGAGTAATGATAGGCTATTTTGTAGACTGTCCATAAATTGGGGTTTATTGGATGTTTTTCTCATGGTTAGACAGAGGTTATGAGTTCTTGGAGGGAAACCACAGAGGTGAAGTGCCATTCTGACTACAGCATATTAAGGCTTCATGTTATCAATATGATTTCTCACTGATAGTTAACCTTTGTCACCAGATGAAGGTAGTGATTTTCAAGATTTCTTCAATGTAAAGGTACTTTTCCTCTTTTCTCATGTTCTACTCTTTGGAAGCAAGTGTCTAAGCACAGCCCACACTCAAGCTTGTTAGACAAGTGAGTTAAGCTCTACTTCATAGTATTTAGAATAGTCACATAAATTATTTGAAATTTCTTCAGTTTGAAATGTTTTTAACTTTCTTATAGTGCAAGTATAATTGTCAAAAATCCTCTCAGTTTTAATTGATCTGAAAATGTCTTTCCTTTGATTTCATATTTGAAGGATATCTTTGCCGAATGTAGAAATGTAAGTTAATAGAGTTTTTTTATTTGCTTATAACATTTTAAGTATATTATTCAATTTTATTCTGGCTTTTATTGTTTCTGATAAGAAGTTACCAGTTACTCTTGTCATTATTCCTCTGTAGGTAATGGCCCCTTCAAGGTTTTCTCTTTATATTTGTATTTTAGAAATTTAACTATGATGTGCATACATAGATTTCTTTTTATTTGTTTAGATCAATTTCCTTGAGCTTCTTGGAGTTAGTGCACTAATAATTACAGTCAGATTTTAAAATTCTGGTCATTATTTTTTTCTGATGCCTATTTTTACCTTATTTTCTCTGTCTTTCTGGGATTTTAATTACAAATGTTATACATCACTTTGGTGACCAGCAATTTGTTTTGTGTTGCTGTCAGGGTTGCAGTGGTGGTGGTGTATGTGCATGTGTGTGCTTCATTTTCATGTATTTTAATTCAGATAGTTTTGTTTGATCCGTTGTTTATTGATATTTTCAAATGCAGTGTTAAAAGTTTTTATTTCTCTGTTGTGATTACTTTTTCATTCACTCAATATGTCCCAATTTCTATTTAAGGCATTGGATATGTTTCTAAGAGCTCTTTTAAAGTCTTGATCTGCTAATTTCAACATCTGTGCCACCTCTATGTCTATTTGTATTAGTTGTTTTTTAAATTTCTTCTTGATTACAGGTCACTTTTTATTGCTTTTTATATCTAGCAGTACTTTTTAAATTTTTTGGGATGGACATGGAGAATATAATATTCTCAAGTGTGGATTGTCAACATTACTTTTTTCCTGTTAAGGCTTGGTTTTAGGTTTTGTTGGAGTAGGTCTAGAGTAGCTTTACTCTTCACATGAGGCCTTTCTAGGACCTCAACAAAAATGCCAATATATTTAGAGATGTCTTTACACTTTGGCTGGTCAGAACTTCAATACCCTCCAGTACTGTATGATGTCCAGAATGTTCATCTGTCTCACAAATCCTCAATAGCTTTTCTCTGAAGGCTCTTGCTGGTATTTTATTGCATATATGCAGTTTTGTACTTGGCAAAAAGTGTAAGGAAGTCTTCTCTAGATTTCTGGACTTCTTCATGTATGTAGCTACCTCCTCTATGGTGTCTTGTCCCACAAATAACAATCTCCTAAAAAATCCTGAGCAACTAATGAGATTGCTACTTTCTACCTGCAGTCCACTTCCTTGTGCTGAAATTTCATTATTGACTTCAGCCAGAAAGTCATGGTGAACGTGGCGTTTGTATTGTATACTTCTCTTATCTCAAATACAACGTGCCTGTACTGTTTGTTTTCCACCGTGTGAAAAGAATTGCCTCATATATTTTGTCCAGTTTTATGGTTTCTCATGGTAAAATTGTAATATCTGCCATTTTGTAGTGATTAAAACTAGAAGTCACTTACTTTGACATTTTTTAGTCATTTTATAAATTTGGTCAATGTCTTTAAATATTTCAGACTTACTGTTTTCCCACATATTACGTTAGATCCATGTCTTTCTTCCCAATGCCCAGCACTCATTCATAAAAATATAAGGCTACACAGATTCTATCTAAAAAAAATAGGAAAATTTGAGCACTATCAGAATATTTTAAATGAGTAACTATAGAAATTAATTCAGGTTTCTTCTGTCCTTTAAATCTCATCAAGGATCAGAGATAACCGAACTTATAAATATGAGGCCCTTTAAAGATATTGAGCTTTTTCGGGGAAAAATGTCAGATCTCTGGTTAAGACACAGGAGGAAGCAAAAGAAACAATTAGAACCTATTGCTTTTTGGCTCAACTTATTGCAGTTTTATTTGAATTTCGGATGTTTGTGTGATTGATATCAGGCTTCCAAAATATTAGCTTTAAAAGCACATGAATATGATGCTTTAACTTTAAATTTAGTCTTCAATTAACCCTTAAGGATGAATATACTGGTGCTTTTTGTTTTGTTTTATTTTTCTCTTCTCTTATAACCATGACCTGGATGTTCCCAGTACCTTTGCTGCAGACAGAGATATTTTGTACAGGCACATGAGACCAAAATAAGACAGAGCCAGCATAAAACTCTTTTATTCTAAGTAGTTGTAAGAACATACACAAGTTTTGACCTCCCTAAAAATCAGGCATTGTGTCCAGTAATATGTATATATTAAGAAATATCTGTTTTGTTTGCTTAAGAGATAATGTATATGAAACCACATTTAAATTGTAAAGTCCTATTTATAATAAAAAATTATACTTAAATTGGGTGTGGTGATTCATGCTTGCAATCCCATCACTTTGGAGGCTGAGATGGGCAGATCACCTGAGATCAGGAGTTCAAGAGCAGCTTGGCCAATATGGTTAGCCCGTCTCTATTGAAAATACAAAAATTAGCCAGGCTTGGAGCTGTAGGCTTGTAATCTCGGCTACTCATGAGGCTGAGACAGGAGAATCGCTGGAACCCAGGGGGCAGAGGTTGCAGTGAGCCAAGATCATGCTACTTCACTCCAACCTGGATAACAGAGTAAGACTCCATATCAAAAAAAATAAAAAAAATTGGATGTTTTGTGGTACAATTTAAAGAACATCAAGAAGCATCAACACATATCTCTCATTAGATAATAATAATGCCTAGAAGTCTCATTATTTGAATCTTTCCTCATATTTAAGATATTGACTTCCAAGATCACCAATTGGAATACATGAGAGATGAGTACATGTGACTAACATTGTTCACTAAACAGTGGACTAAAGAGAAGGGAAAACACAAAAGTGTTTTTTTTTAAATAGGAGAAGTGGTTGGGAAGTTCTGACACATGGTATACCATTGGCATGAAGAAACCTAGAATGGAGAAGTGGTCTGAGAAGTAAGGAAAAGCATAAAGCAGAACGCGACACTGAAAAGAAGAAAGAAAAGAGTGATGCAAAAGCTGCTCATTATACTCTGGTTTAAAACCTACCTCTCCTAGAAGTTTTTGATAGGACTCAGCTCATCAGTCTTTGCCATAGCCCAAAGGTGGAAGTTAATGTTTGTACAAAAGAAAAGACATTAGAGAATATTAAAGATAATCTAATTTTTGTTCAATGATTAATATGTCAGCTTTTCTTTTAGTTTTGTGGCCAAAGATATGAAACAACTCTCCAACACAGAGCTTGTTAGTATTTCATTTGGGCTTATACCTCAAGACCCTTGTTTTTGGCCCTTTCTCTCTTCATCTTTTCCTCACTTTTTGTCTTCCTAGTTATGGGCATTATAAGTGAAGACATGCCCTGCCTACAGTCACAGCACAAACCAAAGAGGAAACATTAAATCTCTGCCAAGGATTCTACATGCATGCTCATACTTCAGGTGTTTCCAAACCTCTGTAAGCATGCTCTAGCAAAGTGTGCACAGAAATGCAGATATACGTTTCGATCTTCAGACTGATCTATTCTTACAGCATATCATTGTTTTCCATAATCCTGTGCTGGCATTGCTACTACCCAAGAGGTTGAAAAGATTGATGCATAACCTGGAGCTCTTTCCATTTGAAGAATAAATACATGTTGCAAAACTGTCTTCTGGATTTAGTAACTGCCAAAGCCTGTGATTCTTGAGGTTGCATGGGCATAGTACATATAATTTAGCATTTTCTACATCTAAACCATGTAAAATGAGTAATCATATATGTTAATGAAAAGAATGGGAAATGGAGCTGAGTATTAACCACTCACGTTCATTTTCTTTATGTCTGAGAGTAAGACTATTTAAGCATTACTCCCAATTTATGTATGGTTTAGTTTGCAAACATAGAATAATGAGATTCTAAAAGTGCAACTCCTCATTTTTACAAATGAGAAAATATAGATGCCAAAAGGTTAAATGGCTCACTTAAGGCCACACCACGGAATTTGTGGCAAGATGACAGTGGAATCTGAGCTCCAAGACTCAGTCCACTGCTCTGTGATCCTACAAGGATTTCTACTGTTTCAATGGAAAAAAACCTAAGTCAGCGAACTATCTTGAAGAACTGAGTTTTTAATATTTCAAAAACAAGGAAACAGAATATTCCATGATATGGAGTTCAAAAATGTGTGTCTTTTATTGGATTCCACATTGATGATCAGACATATGAACTCAGACACATAC
Organism: Cebus imitator; assembly: GCF_001604975.1. Taxonomy (NCBI): domain Eukaryota; kingdom Metazoa; phylum Chordata; class Mammalia; order Primates; family Cebidae; genus Cebus; species Cebus imitator. The sequence goes on from NW_016107320.1 coordinate 9,346,178, forward strand.
AACATTCACTCAGAAACCTATTCTGAAAAAAAACCGGGTGAAATTTTCTGAATTGCTGCTATCTCAGTCACTGGTGTCATCAAATATTTTAAATCTTTTTTCTGAGCACAACTCAGATATTCAACAGCTGGGAATAAATAGGCAATATAAATCTCTATTTCTTGAAAACAGAAATGAAGTCTATACCTTTCAGATAACTTAATAACTTCTAGCATCAGTAATAAATATCCAGCTTTCTGTATAAATTACATTGGGTCTTGGAATATTGTACTCAGCTCTGAATTATTTGTTTCATATAGTGTATCTCTAGGTATACAAATTAAGAAGAAATGCTTTGGAATGTGATTAAATTATAATCAGAGGGAGGCATATACTGGCAATATAATTCTGTGAAGTGTTCCTCTCTATAGATTCCCTAGTTTTTTGCTATAATTGCATTTAATTAAATAAATGCTCTGAAATGTCAGAATAAAGCATGCATTCTCAGTGTCAGGAGGAACTAGCCAGCCACCCTGATGTGAGACAATCCAGTCTTGCCCTGCACAGCGGGGTTTCAACAGTTGACAGTCACAAACTCTCATTAGTTGTTTCAGCCTTTGTAGAGAGCCAGGGTCAGAGACAAGCATGGCAAAGTTCAAACAGTTCTATGATGCAGGTTGAGCTGTGGTGTTTTGTTTATGTCCCACTAATGACTAGACCTGCTGCATGCGAATATGGTCTCTTCACCTGTTGTCAGGGCAGATACTGATCACCATAATCATGCTCAGTTCAGAACTGATCTTAATCAGGGTCCATTCTTTTATGACTATCTGTCAGTAGTGAGTAACAAGTCATTACAGAGCTAAAGGTGATGAGTGGGTCTCCTCAGAAAGGTTTTGAAAAATGGGCATGAATTGTTATTGTGAAGTCAATAAACTTAGACACTGACTAAACCCTTATATTCTGGGATTAACTGGTGAAGATTATTTGGGTAGCACATTCATTATCAGTTCAACACTTCATTTTAATCAAATGCATTCTGCAAACGTCTAATATCTGATATACAGAACAATAACTTTATATCTGCCTGTACATAGACCCATGCATAGAAGGAAAACAAAAAATGTATCACACCCTATCTGTTCAAATCACTGTCTCCTGGAGTCGCATAGTTCATTACGTAAAAATTGCATTATAGGCCGGGCGCGGTGGCTCATGCCTATAATCCCAGCACTTTGGGAGGCCGAGGCGGGTGGATCACGAGGTTAAGAGATTGAGACCATCCTGGTCAACATGGTGAAACCCC